>NC_140990.1:89836553-89910826 GCF_052327205.1 Somniosus microcephalus | reverse complement strand
CCCGATCTCCCGAGCCCCGATCTCCCGAGCCCCGCCCCCCTGCCCTCCCGAGCCCTGATCTCCTGAGGCCCGCCCCCCGCCCTCCCGAGCCCCGATCTCCTGAGGCCCGATCTCCCGAGCCCTGCCCCCCCGATCTCCCGAGCCCCCAGCCCCCGCCGATCTCCCGAGGCTCGCCCCCCCCGATCTCCCGAGGCCTGATCCCCCGAGGCCCGCCCCCCCGAGCCCCGATCTGCCGAACCCCGATCTCCCGAGCCCCCGCCCCCTGCCCGAGCCAGCCTCAAGAGCAGAGAGAGAGAGACGCCGCCGCGCAACCTACCGCGTGAGGCCCGGCCGGACTCAAGTCGCGCGCGCTGACTCCTGCCCCACCCGCCTTTACTAAGATGGCGGCGGTGGCGACGCTCGGCTCAGGCCCGCCCCCTCCAGCTTCACAAAGATGGCGGCGATCGCGAGCCACTTGTTGAGCGTGACAGGAGGTGCCTAGCTTGGACGTGGCTTGGCAACCGAGGCCCAGGCTTACAGGCCTGGAAAAACGGTGAAAGGTAGAAAAATTCTAGATGTTAGAGAAAAGATTTACAAATTAACTTTTTAAAAAAACAATTTGTGTTTTAAAAGCAACTTTTTTTTTGCTGGAAATGTAGATTTGAAAAGAAACACGCAGAAAGTGGGAAAAAGAAATGAACAGTTTGGAATCAAGATGGCGGCCACTCACCTCGGTTCAGAATGATAAGGCCCGCCCACACACGCACCGATTGGTCAACCGTCAGGTCACTGAACTGTAGGATTGGTCAATCATCACGTCACTCAACTGTAGGATGGCCCGCCCGCACACACAATGAACCCGCCCCCACTCGATGCAAATGAGCGGATAATGAGCGGAATTTTGAACGTTTTTTGGATACCGTCGGCACAATGTTTGTCCGAGCAAAAAGTAAATACGCCTACAAGAGTCCCCTAATGATGAGCTTTCTTTTGATATAACATATGTGTAGGTACGCTCTATAATTTTTGATTGTATAGCCGGACAGAGAGACAGACAGAGAGACAGACCGTTTTATAGATATATAGATATGTACAGAGATAGAGAGATACAGAGCTAGAGAGACAGATACAGAGACAGAGAGAGAGGGAGAGACAGAGAGAGAGATGCAAAGAGAGAGGGAGTCCTGATGGTTCTTTTTGATATAACGGTTCACCCTGCACTCGGTATATTCGCCCTCCCTGTCTTGCACGGACATGAAAAGTTGACCAATGTCACAAAACCCGCCGGCACTAGTGCTAGAATCTTTTGTTTCCACTCATGGGTTACAGAGATCGGTTCCCTGCCCACCCTTCCGGTGTTTGTCTCCGGTAACTCCCCTGTTCACAATGAGGCTGCGATTTCGCTGACCGAGGCGGCCGGGGCTGGTGTCGCAATCCCAGCCCACTGCCTTCTGCAGCCCGCACTCTCCAAGTGATTTTTCGTTGATTGGGCTTGTTAAGCCCCCGCCCTGCAAGGGTCCCAGACAATTAAAAGGAAGCGGGCCTGATTATGTCATTTGATGACGTGTCATCGGCCTGTTTCCTTAAAGGGGCCATGTCCAACTTGATCTTGGCAGTTCTGCTGTCAGTGTTCTACAGCATTGAGGTGCTGCAAACACTGACAAGCACTGCACAGAGGTGCACGGCTGCACCCAGGCTCTCCCATGACTCTCTGCATATGCTTATGGAGAGAGTCACAGCATGCAGGGAGGTTCTCTCCCCTGCCCATAGGCGGGAGAGAAACCTCCCCTGGTTCCACATTGCACAGGAGGGCACAAGCAGAGATGTGGTCAGGAGGACCAGGCTGCAGTGGCGCAAACCTTTCAATGATCTCAGTAGATCACGAAATGTTACTGCCAAGCCACACTCAGCCTCATCCTGCTGTGCCACTCATCACATCCCCATCACTCTGCCTTCCCTACCCCTGCACATCCTTACTCACACCAACTTACCTCGCACCTCCACACATCCCTCTCTATCTGCATTATCACTTCCCCATCTCACTAGCCACCCCTCACACTCGCCCTCAACCTACTGCAAGCATACAAACTAACAACACACTAAGGGTAGGCACCTGGGTGGTTTAGCCAATATTCATGTGAAGTTTCTGATAATGTGTTGTCAAACATTGACATCTATATTTTCAACACTTTACCTTATTGGACCTTATTGTGCGCACGTTTGGAAGTGTCTTAGTGAGTTCCAGTGAATGTTGAGACATAACTAACCGTCCCCCCGCGCCCCCCCCCCCCCCACAATTGTGATGAGTGTGAGAGGAATGGCTTGGACATTGTAGGGTGCTTTAAGGTGCTGGTGTGGGTGGTGTCAACCTGGCGCATCATGTGGCAGCCAGGGTGTACAGCGTCAAGTGAAGTAAATCTGACCATGGTGATGTCATTGCTGGCCTCCCGGGCAGCAATGTTGTCGAGTGCTGATGCCCTGTGTCCTGTGCAGCATCAGGTGATTGCGGAGAAGGTTGGTATTGTTGTTGGTGATGTTGGTGTCCCTGGTGATGTTGGTGCTGGGGCTGATCGTGGAGGGATTCAGAGGACCAAGGTAAGATTTTTACAAGGGCACCGATGTTGCTGGAATAGATGGCAGCTGAAGTTGAGATGACAGAAGCGATCTGTCGATGGTGAGAGAGCTTGCTCCAAGGAGGTGACAGAGGATAAAGAGTTTACTCCAAATACTTCCAAACTGCATACAGCTCAAAAGTGTCTTCCAAGTTCTGAAGGCTCAAGCTTCTGACATTGGAAAATGAACAGCTGTGAAATGGTAGCTTTCACACCACTTTTGCAGCTGTCACCTATTCACAGCAATGGGGAGACACAGAGAACCTGACCTACTTACCTGACGTGATCTAAAAAAGTGGAAAAATAGAAATAGGCTGGCAAAATAGTAGTTAACCAGCGTTTAACAAGCATTTAACTATCTTAAATGCCTCCCCCACTGCTTGGTGTCGGGTCTGTTCTGAAATCGCAGACCCGACCACTTTGGAAACTTACATGGAGGCGGGTTCCCAGCCCGCTGTCAATCATTTTGATTTTGACAGGGGACCCGCCTCCGAACCCGCCCTCTGAGCGCCGGCAAAATCGCAGCCTGAGGGTCGGTTGTGCGCAATGCCGTGGATTGTGTGCACGTGTTACCGGGCTTATGAAGCTGCTCTTGTGGGTAAGGGGGACCCCGAGCTCCCGGTGGCCTGTCACTTTAATTCTCTGCTCCACTCCCACTCAGACCTCACTGTCCTCGGCCTCTTGCACTGTTCCACTGAAGCTCAGCGGAAGCTCGAGGAACAGCACCTCATCTTTCGATTAGACACTTTACAGCCCTCTGGACTCAACATAGAGTTCAACAATTTCAGACCATAACCTCGGCCCCTATCACATATATATATTTTCTTCTTTTTTTTATCCACAGTTTTTGTTTGGCCCCCTTTTTTCTTCCCTCCCACACGGCAGCTGTCCTTCATTCTGCCAGCGCAATTCACACCCCATCTAGAGCCATCCTTTGTTCCTTAACCTGTCCCACTACCACCTCCTCTCGCCTTAAATATCTCTTAATGTCTCTCAATGTCTCTTAATCTCTCCTGCTTTCTATCCTATCACTGACCTTCCCTTTTGTTCTCTGATCCCCTCCCCCTTTTCCCAGCCCCTAAACTTGCTTTCCATTTCCTGCTTTTTTCCAGTTCTGACGAAAGCTCATCGACCTGAAACATTAACTCTGTTCCTCTCTCCACGGATGCTGCCCTGGCCCATTGAGTTTTTCCAGCGTTTTCTGTTGTTATTTCGGATTTCCAGCATCCGCAGTATTTTGCTATCGTCTGTTGTTGGTGTGTTGTTTATTCTGATAACATGCTGCCTTTCACCTGCTTCACACCGATACTAAATGCTCCTTATCCAGTCCAGTGAGGATGTAGTGTCCATGTTTCAGGACCCACCGAGCATCACAGTGAGGTGACGGGTACAGTGCCGCTTGGAAGTGTAATTATTCGACATCACATCCTCACCCTTCCCTTTTCTGGTACATTCAGCAGCCAGAGGGAAAGCCGCAATACGTACTGCAAAGCACGAGATCCAGAAACACTGCAACTGCCTTTGGGAAGCGTCTGCTGAAGGTTATTTTAGATTAAGCCGCAAGAACAGTCCCTTTAACCATTCAATACTCCTAGCCCACTGTCTGACAGCGCCATTTATTACTGTGTTCTGGGACACACAACGTTACCAGACCATGACAGACTTGCGCAAAAAGGTCTCCTGGCCTTTTCAATGTGACAGACTCTACACACCGTGTAATCCTTCTGATATGCGATGTATGTATTCTGTTAAAGGTATTCAACAGTTAGCTATATTTTAAAATTCTCACCCTTGTTTTCAAATCCCTCACCCCTCCCTATCTCTGTAATCTCCTCCAGCCCCACAACCCCCCACCCCGCCACCCCCCCTAGATACCTGCACTCCTCTAACTCTGGCCTCTTATGCATCCCTGATTTTAATCGTTCCACCGTTGGCGGCCTTCAGATGTCAAGGCCCCAAGCTCTGGAATTCCCTCCCTAAACCTCTCTGCATCTCTACCTCTCTCTCCTTTAAGACGCTCCTTAAAACCTACCTCTTTAACCAAGCTTTTGGCCATCTGCTCTATCTCATGTGGTTTGGTGTCAAATTTTGTTTGAAGCGTGTTGGGACGTTTTACTATGTTAAAGAGTTATCTCTCTCACTTGTCAGTCTTTATCTCTGCAGCCTCTCTGTGTCACTGTCTCTCTCTCTCTCTCTGTCTCTTTCTATCTCAGTCACTGTCTCTCTCTATCTAGGTCTCTGTGCCAGTGAGTCTATCTCTCTCTCCACGGGTTAGATACAGAGTAAAGCTCCCCCTACATTGTCCCATCAAACACTCCCAGGACAGGTACAGCACGGTTAGATACAGAGTAAAGCTCCCCCTACATTGTCCCATCAAACACTCCCAGGACAGGTACAGCACGGTTAGATACAGAGTAAAGCTCCCTCTACACTGTCCCATCAAACACTCCCAGGACAGGTACAGCACGGGATAGAAACAGAGTAAAGCTCCCTCTACACTGTCCCATCAAACACTCCCAGGGCAGGTACAGCACGGGTTAGATACAGAGTAAAGCTCCCTCTACACTGTCCCATCAAACACTCCCAGGGCAGGTACAGCACAGGTTAGATACAGAGTAAAGCTCCCTCTACACTGTCCCATCAAACACTCCCAGGGCAGGTACAGCACGGGTTAGATACAGAGTAAAGCTCCCTCTACACTGTCCCATCAAACACTCCCAGGGCAGGTACAGCACGGGTTAGATACAGAGTAAAGCTCCCTCTACACTGTCCCATCAAACACTCCCAGGGCAGGTACAGCACGGGTTAGATACAGAGTAAAGCTCCCTCTACACTGTCCCATCAAACACTCCCAGGGCAGGTACAGCGCGGGTTAAATACAGAGTAAAGTTCCCTCCACACTGTCCCATCAAACACTCCAAAGGCAGGTGGAGCTGTATCATTGACAGCAGATGGCGATGCTGTGCCTGTGCAGCCTTCGGTCGCCTGAGGAAGAGAGTGTTTGAAGACCAGGACCTCAAACCCGGCACTAAGCTCATGGTCTACAGAGCAGTAGTGATACCCGCCCCGCTGTATGCCTCAGAGGCATGGACCATGTACAGCAGGCACCTCAAAGCACTGGAGAGGTACCACAAGATCCTGCAAATCCATTGGCAGGATAGGTGCACCAACATCAGTGTTCTCGCTCAGGCCAACATCCCCAGCATTGAAACTTTGACCACGCTCAATCAGCTCCGATGGACGGGTCACATTGTCCGCATGCCTGATACGAGACTCCCAAAACAAGCGCTCTACTCGGAGCTCCGGCACGGCAAGAGAGCCCCAGGTGGGCAGAGGAAACGCTTCAAGGACACCCTCAAAGCCTCCTTGAAAAAGTGCAACATCCCCATCGACACCTGGGAATCCGTGGCCCAAGACCGCACAAAGTGGAGGAGAAGCATCCGGGAAGGCGTTGAACACCTCAAGTCTCTTCGCCGGGAGCAAGCGGAAGCCAAGCGCAAGGAGCGCACGTCAAGCCAAGCTCCCCACCCACCTGCCCCTTCAACCACCGTCTGCCCCACCTGTGACAGAGACTGTAGGTCCCGCATTGGGCACATCAGTCACCTGAGAACTCATTTTTAATGTGGAAGCAAGTCATCGAGGGCCTGCCTAAGAAGAAGAAAAGAAGACCTAGGTCTGGCTGCAACGAGTTGACAAACTGAAGGTAAAAGTTAAGTCAGACACTCCCACAGCGGTCTAATCACTCCCATACCTGACAATCACTGCTCCCCACCTGTCAACCACTGCCCCGCCTGTCAATCACTAACCCCGCCTGTCAATCACTGCCCCGCCTGTCAATCACTGCCCCGCCTGTCAATCACTGCCCCGCCTGTCAATCACTACGCCGCCTGTCAATCACTGCGCCGCCTGTCAATCAGTGCCCCGCCTGTCAATCACTGCCCCCGCCTGTCAATCACTGTCCCCGCCTGTCAATCGCTGCCCCCCGCCTGTCAATCACTGCCCCGCCTGTCAATCACTGTCCCCCACCGGTCAATCACTGCCCCGCCTGTCAATCGCTGCCCCCGCCTGTCAATCGCTGCCCCTGCCTGTCAATCACTTCCCCCACCTGTCAATCGCTGCCCCCGCCTGTCAATCACTGCCCCCACCTGTCAATCACTGCCCCGCCTGTCAATCACTGCCCCTCCGCATATCAAGCACTGCCCCCGCCTGTCAATCAATGCCCCCCGCCTATCGATCACTCCCCCGCCTGTCAATCTCTGCCCCGCCTGTCAATCACTGCCCCGCCTGTCAATCACTCCCCGCCTGTCAATCACTGCCCCACCTGTCAATCACTGCCCCACCTGTCAATCACTGCCCCCCACCGGTCAATCACTGCCCTGCCTGTCAATCACTGCCCCCTGCCTGTCAATCACTGCCCCCTGCCTGTCAATCACTCCCCGCCTGTCAATCACTGCCCCGCCTGTCAATCACTGCCCCGCCTGTCAATCACTGACCCCGCCTGTCAATAACTGCCCTGCCTGTCAATCACTGCCCCCTGCCTGTCAATCACTGCCCCCTGCCTGTCAATCACTGCCCCGCCTGTCAATCACTGCCCCGCCTGTCACTCACTGCCCCACTTGTCAATCACTGCCTCCTGCCTGTCAATCACTGAGCACGCCTGTCAAACACTGCCCCACCTGTCAATCACTGCCCCGCCTGTCAATCACTGCCCCCCGCCTGTCAATAACTGACCCGCCTGTCAATCACTGACCCCTGCCTGTCAATCACTGCCTCCGCCTGTCAATCACTGCCCCGCCTGTCAATCACTGCCCCGCCTGTCAATCACTTCCCCCGCCTGTCAATCACTGCCCCCGCCTGTCCATCACTGCCCCCCGCCTGTCAATCACTGCCCTGCCTGTCAATCACTCCCCCGCCTGTCAATCGCTGCACCTGCCTGTCAATCACTCCCCCGCCTGTAAATCGCTGTCCCCGCCTGTCAATCACTGCCCCGCCTGTCAATCACTGCCCCCCGCCTGTCAATCACTGCCCCCGCCTGTCAATCAATGCCCCCCGCCTATCAATCACTCCCCCGCCTGCCAATCACTGCCCCGCCTGTCAATCACTGCCCCACCTGTCACTCACTGCCCCGCCTGTCACTCACTGCCTGCTGCCTGTCAATCACTGACCATGCCTGTCAAACACTGCCCCACCTGTCAATCACTGCCCCGCCTGTCAATCACTGTCCCCGCCTGTCAATAACTGACCCGCCTGTCAAGCACTGACCCCTGCCTGTCAATCACTGCCCCACCTGTCAATCACTGCCCCGCCTGTTAATCACTGCCCTGCCTGTCAACCACTGCCCCGCCTGTCAATCACTCCCCCGCCTGTCAATCGCTGCACCTGCCTGTCAATCACTCCCCCCACCTGTAAATTGCTGTCCCCGCCTGTCACTCACTGCCCCCCGCCTGTCAATCACTGCCCTCTGTCTGTCAATCACTGCCCTCTGCCTGTCAATCACTGCCAGCCGCCTGTCAATCACTGCCCACTGCCTGTCAATCACTGCCCACCGCCTGTCAATCACTGCCCTGCCTGTCAATCACTGCCCCCGCCTGTCAATCACTGCCCCGCCTGTCAATCACTGCCGCGCCTGTCAATCACTGCCCCGCCTGTCAATCACTGCCCCCCACCGGTCAATCACTGCCCCGCCTGTCACTCACTGCCCCCTGTCTGTCAATCACTGCCCCCTGCCTGTCAAGCACTGCCCCCTGCCTGTCAAGCACTGCCCCCTGCCTGTCAAGCACTGCCCCGCCTGTCACTCACTGCCCCGCCTGTCACTCACTGCCCCGCCTGTCACTCACTGCCTCCTGCCTGTCAATCACTGACCATGCCTGTCAAACACTGCCCCACCTGTCAATCACTGCCCACCGCCTGTCAATCACTGCCCCGCCTGTCAATCACTGCCCCCGCCTGTCAATCACTGCCCGCCGCCTCTCAATCACTGCCCCACCTGTCAATCACTGCCCCCGCCTGTCACTCACTGCCCGCTGCCTGACAATCACTGCCCCACCTGTCAATCACTGCCCCGCCTGTCAATCACTGCCCTCCCCGCCTGTCAATCACTCCCCCACCTGGCAATCGCTGCCTCTGCCTGTCAATCACTTCCCCCGCCTGTCAATTGCTGCCCCCGCCTGTCAATCACTGCCCCGCCTGTCAATCACTGCCCCAGCCTGTCAATCAATGCCCGCCTATCAATCACTGCCCCGCCTGTCAATCACTGCCCCGCCTGTCAATCACTGCCCGCCTGTCAATCACTGCCCCGCCTGTCAATCGCTCCCCCGCCTGTCAATCGCTCCCCCGCCTGTAAATCGTTGTCCCCGCCTGTCACTCACTGCCCCCGCCTGTCAATCACTGCCCTCTGCCTGTCAATCACTGCCCCGCCTGTCAATCACGGCCCCCGCCTGTCAATCACTGCCCCGCCTGTCAATCACTGCCTGCCGCCTGTCAATCACTGCCCGCCACCTGTCAATCACTGCCCCACCTGTCAATCACTGCCCGCCGCCTGTCAATCACTGCCCCCTGCCTGTCAATCACTACCCCCGCCTGTCAATCACTGCCCCCCGCCTGTCAATCAGTGCCCCGCCTGTGAATCACTGCCCGCCGCCTGTCAATCACTGCCCCGCCTGTCAATCACTGCCCCCGCCTGTCAATCACTGCCCCTGCCTGTCAATCACTGCCCCGCCTGTCAATCACTGCCCGCCGCCTGTCAATCACTGCCCCCGCCTGTCAATCACTGCCCATGCCTGTCGATCATTGCCCCCCGCCTGTCAATCACTGCCCCCCGCCTGTCAATCACTGCCCATGCCTGTCAATCACTGCCCATGCCTGTCAATCACTCCCCCGCCTGTCAATCACTCCCGGTTGCTATGACTCGCGATTGTCACTCAGTCTCCGCCTCTCCCGCCCACCACTTGCCGTTGGTCCGGGCCCGGTGCAACGTCATTGAAGCCGGAAGCTGCTGTGGGTGAGGAGGCTGCTGCGAGAGGTGGGGTCCGTGGAAACGGGTGAGCGGACTGGGGGCTGGGATTAGCGGGGAGGAACCGCGGGTACTGCCTTGACCCTTTAAATAGGAGGGGGCTTGGCCCCAGGGGAAGGGGGGAATCTCAGGAGGGGCGACCCAGGAAATGAGATAAATACTTGCAGGTGAAAACCTTGCTGGGCTCTGGGCAAAGGTCAGTGGAATGGGACTGATTGGTTGCCGCAGGTACGATGTGCTGTTTCATTCTGAGTCTCTCTATAGATTTCCCTGCAGTGCTATATTAGTGACACCCAATGGCGATGCTGTACTTGGGTCTGGCTGCAACGAGTTGACAAACTAAAGGTAAAAATTGAGTCCGATACTCCCAAACCTGTCAATCACTCCCCGCCGGGGAGAGAGAGAGAGAGAGAGAAAGGGGACGGGGTCTGGAGGTGTTCCCCATGCCCCCGCCCATCCCACAGCCAACAAGGAGATAATTTTGGGGGTGGGGATCAACTTCTGAGACGCTGTCAACCGGAGCGAAGCCTTCACAATGCACTCAGGAAGCCCCCACCCCCATCGAAGAACAGGCCTGCCCTCTGCCTCCACCCTGTAGTAGGGTGGTCTATCTCTCTCTCTCTCTGTGTTTCTTTCTCTCTTTCCCCCCTCTCTCAGGGACTCTGCCAGATGCACTGGGGCTCAGCCACTGCCATCGCGGCTGGTCCACACTAAATATTTTTTTTCCAATTATTGATTAGTTCACAGGATGTGGGCGTCGCTGGCAAGGCCAGCATTTATTGCCCATCCCTAAATGCCCTTGAGAAAGTGGTGGTGAGCCGCCGCCTTGAATCACTGCAGTCCGTGTGGTGCCACAGTGCAGACTTTGTTGTGGCATTTTGGTACAATCGAGTGGCTTGCTGGGCCATTTCAGAGGGCAGTTAAGAGTCAAGGGTCTGGAGTCACAGACCGGGTAAGGACGGCAGATTCCTTCCCTAAAGGACATTAGTGAACCAGATGGGTTTTTACAACAATCTGGTAGTTTCACTGTCACCATTACTGATACTAGCTTTTTATTCCAGATTTATTTAATTAACTGAATTTAAATTCCCCAGCTGCTGTGATTTGAACTCGCGTCTCTGGATCATTAGTCCAGGCCTCTGGATTACTAGCCCAGTGACATTACCACTATGCTACCGTTACCTACAATCTCCTCCTCAGGCAGTCCCTGGGAACCGAGGATGATTTGCTTCCACTAACAATGAGTTCTCAGGTGACTGATTAGTCCAATGCGGGACCTACAGTCTGTCACAGGTGGGGCAGACGGTGGGTGGGGTGCTTGGGTTGACGTGCGCTCCTTGCGCTGCCTGCGCTTGGCTTCCGCTTGCTCCCGGCGAAGAGACTCGAGGTGTTCGGTGCCTTCCCGGATGCTTCCCCTCCACTTTGTGCGGTCTTGGGCCAGGGATTCCCAGGTGTCAGTGGGGATGTTACACTTTTTCAAGGAGGCTTTGAGGGTGTCCTTGAAGTGTTTCCTCTGCCCACCTGGGGCTCTCTTGCCATGTCGGAGCTCCAAGTAGAGCACTTGTTTTGGGAGTCTCGTATCGGGCATGCGGACAATGTGACCTGTCCATTGGAGCTGATCGAGCGTGGCCAAAGCTTCGATGTTGGCCTAGCGAGAACACTGACGTTGGTGCGCCTATCCTGCCAATGGATTTGCAGGATCTTGCGGAGGCAGCGTTGGTGGTACCTCTCCAGTGCTTTGAGGTGCCTGCTGCACATGGTCCATGTCTCTGAGGCGTACAGCAGGGCGGGTATCACTGCTGCTCTGTAGACGATGAGCTTAGTGCTGGGTTTGAGGTCCTGGTCTTCAAACACACTCTTCCTCAGGCGACCGAAGGCTGCACTGGCACACTGAAGGCGGTGTTGGACTTTGTCGTCGACGTCTGCCCTTGTTGACAGTAGGCACCCGAGGTATGGAAAATGGTCCACGTTGTCCAAGGCCTTGTCGTGGATTTTGATAATCGGGGGGGGAGCAGTACTGCAATACACTCAGGAAGACTTCATTTCCCCGAACCAGGAGGCTGCCCTCCGCCTTGACCCCGAATCTGCCCCCCCCCCCCGCCCCAGCTGCAGCCCGGAGAACGTGGGCCCGGCCAGATGCAGCAGGCTTCAGTTCCTGCCATCCCAGTGCAATTGGATCAACTCGAGTGCTAAGTTGGTCAGCAGTATGGAAACCGCTGTGGGACCTACATCGTCTCACTCCCTTCACCCCTTGGTCGAATATCCAGGCACCAATCATGGGGCTGGGCTGAAACAAACAGAAATGGCCACAGAGGAAGGGGACCCGTGGAATCTTCACCCCAGCGTGAGTCAGTGCCTTCTGGAGGGTGGGGAGAGAGGGGGAAATCCCAGCTGCTTGTTGAGAAGGCCTTTGCAGTATCACAACAACAACTTGGATTTTATCGCACCTTAGATGCAGAGAGGATGTTTCCCCTTGTGGGGGAATCTAGCATCAGGGGGCATAATTTCAGAATAAGGGGGCATTCTTTTAAATTGGAAATGAGGAGGAATTTCTGCTCTGAGGGTCGTGAATGTTTGGAATTCTCTTCCCCGGAGAGCTGTGGAGGCTGGGTCATTGAATATACAGGAAACTCTTGTTTAAACGGCACCTAAATATCCGGAATTCTCTTTAACTGGCAAAATTCTCACTCCGAAAACAACACCTCAATAACCGGCAATGTTGCCGAGTCCGAGCCTCCCACGGTGGCCGAGTTAGTCAGTGGGGTTAGTTCTCCAAACTGCCACTACTCGGCCTCTTGGCGCTGTCAGAAGTCGGAACACCTCAATACCCCTGTAACAGGAGTCTGACTCTCCCGCGCTGCCGGTAGTCTCTTCTGATCTGCCATTTTACAGGGGTACTGTGTGTCTCCCACACTGCTGGTAGTCATTGCATTGCATTACCCTCAACTGGCAGTACTGTACTTAATCAAGCATCTTCCGCCATCCATTTAACACAACATTCTGTAGGTGAGTACCCAATTACTGTGTACTGCACATTTCTTGATTTTTAAATTTTTTTTGTTAAAAATAGCCTCGGTAGATAACCCTCTCCGTCATCTGGAATTTTTGATCAACCGGCAACACGCCGGTCCTGTTGGTGCCGGATACCAAAGAGTTTCCTGTATTTAAGGTGGAGATAGACAGATTTTTGAACGATAAGGGAGCCAAGGGTTATGGGGAGCAGGCGGGGAAGTGGAGTTGAAGCCAAGATCAGATCAGATCAGCCATGATCTCATTGAATCACTACTGCTCTGTAGACCATGAGCTTGGTGCCGGGTTTGAGGTCCTGGTCTTCAAACACTCTCTTCGAGGGGCCAAACATAGAAACATAGAAGATAGGAGCGGGAGTGGGTCAGTAATGTTGAGGAAGTACACATTACGGTCAGAGGACGGGAGGGGCCCCTTAAAATCGATGCTCAAGCGCTCGAAGGGGCGGGTGGCCTTGATCAGGCTTGCTCTGTCCGGCCTATAGAAATGCGGTTTGCATTCGGCACAGGTTTGGCAGTTCCTGGTCATGGTCCTGACCTCCTCGATGGAGTAGGGCAGGTTGCGGGCCTTAATGAAGTGGTAAAGTCTGGTGACCCCGGGGTGGCAGAGGTCGTTGTGGAGGGTCCGCAGTCTATCGACCTGCGCGTTGGCGCATGTACTTCGTGATAGAGCATCTGGGGGGTCGTTGAGTTTACCAGGCCGGTACAAGATATCGTAATCGTAGGTGGAGAGCTCAATTCTCCACCTCAAGATCTTGTCGTTCTTGATTTTGCCCTTCAGCTTGTTATTAAACATAAAAGCAACCGAGCGCTGGTCGGTGAGGAGGGTAAATCGTTTGCCTGCCAGGTAATGCTTCCAGCGTCGTACCGCCTCCACAATCGCCTGGGCCTCCTTCTCGACAGAAGAGTGTCGGATCTCAGGACCCTGGAGGGTCCTTGAGAAGAAGGCCACAGGTCTCCCCGCCTGGTTAAGGGTTGCAGCTAGGGCGAAGTCGGATGCATCACTTTCCACTTGGAAAGGGATGGACTCATCCACTGCGTGCATTGTGGCCTTCGCAATGTCTCCTTTTATGAGGGAGAAGGCTGCGCCTGCTTCTGCTGTCAGGGGGAAGGAGGTGGACTTCATGAGGGGTCTGGCTTTGTCCGCATAATTGGGCACCCATTGGGCATAGTAAGCGAAGAGCCCCAGGGTTCTTTTCAGCACGGTGGCATAGTGGTTAGCACTGTTGCCTCACAGCGCCAGGGACCCGGGTTCGAATCCGGCCTCGGGCGACTGTCTGTGTGGAGTTTGCACATTCTCCCCGTGTTTGCGTGGGTTTCCTCCGGGTGCTCCGGTTTCCTCCCACAGTCCAAAGATGTGCGGGTTAGGTTGATTGGCTATGATAAATTGACCCTTAGTGTTAGGGGGATTAAATACGTGGGGTTACGGGGATAGGGTGGGATATGTGTTGGTGTAGGGGTTACAGGGATCGGGTGGGATATGTGTCGGTGCAGGCTGGATGGGCTGAAATGGCCTCTATCTGCACTGTGGGGTTTCTGTGATTTCTGTGATTCGGGCCCTCGAGCCTGCTCCCCATTCAATCGGATCAGGGCTGATCATCCTCATCTCCACTTTCCTGCACTGTCCCCATATAGAAACACAGAAGATGGGAGCAGGAGTGGGCCATTCGGCCCCTCGAGCCTGCTCTGCCATTCAATGAGATCATGGCTGATCATCCAAATTCAGTACCCTGTCCCTGCCTTCTCCCCATACCCCTTGATCCCTTTAGCCTTAAGAAATATATCCAACTCCTTCTTGAATATATTTAATGAATTGGCCTCAACTGCCTTCTGTGGTAGAGAATTCCACAGGTTCACCACTCTCTGGGTGAAGAAATTCCTCCTCATTTCAGTCCTAAATGGCTTACCCCTTATCCTTAGACTGTGACCCCTGGTTCTGGACTCCCCCACCATCAGAAACATCCTTCCTGCATCTAGTCTGTCCAGACCTGACAGAATTTTATAAGTTTCAATGAGATCCCCTCTCATTCTTCTAAACTCCAGCGAGTACAAGCCCAATTGACCCAATCTCTCCTCATACGTCATTCCTGCCATCCCAGGTATCAGCCTGGTGAATCTTCGCTGCACTCCCTCCATAGCAAGAACATCCTTCCTCAAGTAAGGCGACCAAAACTGCACACAATACTCAAGGTGCGGTCTCACCAAGGCCCTGTACAACTGCAGCAAGACATCCTTGTTCCTGTACTCGAACCCTCTCGCTACGAAGGCCAACATACCATTTGCTTTCTTAACCGCCTGCTGCACCTGCATGCTTACCTTCAGCGACTGGTGCACAAGGACACCCAGGTCTCGTTGCACTTCCTCTTCTCCCAATCTATTGCCATTCAGATAATCTGCCTTCCTGTTTTTTACACCAAAGTGGATAACCTCGCATTTATCCACGTTATATTGCATCTGCCACGCTTCTGCCCAATCACCCAACCTGTCCAAATCATACTGGAGTTTCTCTGCATCCTCCTCACAGCACATGACCTCCTCCTGCTCTGAGATCTCACGTTTTTGTGTTCTTTAACATAGTAAAACAGCCCAAGGCACTTCACAGGAGTGATTATCAGATAAAATTCGACAGCGAGCCACAGAAGGAGGTATTGGGGCACGTGAGGTCACAGAGGTGGGTTTTAAGGAGAGAATTGTAGCAGGCACGGCGGAGAGGTTTAGAGAGGGAATTCCAGAGCTTGGGGCCTCGGCAGCTGAAGGCACGGCCGCCAATGGCGGAGCGATTAAAATCAGGGATGCGCAAGAGGCCAGAATTGGAGGAGCGACGATATCTCGGGGGCGGGGGGTTGTGGGGCTGGAGGAGGTTAGAGATACAGGGAGGGGCGAGGCCATGGAGGGATTTGTAAACAAGGATGAGAATTTTAAAATCGAGGCGTTGCTTAACCGGGAGCCAATGTAGGTCAGCGAGCACAGGGGGTGATGGGCGAACGGGATTTGGTGCGGGTTAGGACACGGGGAGCAGAGTTTTTGGATGAGCTCCAAGTTTATTGAGGGTGGAATGTGGGAGGCCAGCCAAGAGTGCGTTGGAATAGCCACGTCTGGGTGGGTGCCTGCGTCTTTAAATTTAAAGGGGGTGCCCCCTCCCTCCTTCCCTCCTGTCTGCAGAATGGCGTCCGGTCGCTGGGTTGCGGTTGGGTTTTGACTCTGTTATTCGTCTCTTCTCGGTGCTCCAAGACAGCCCGCGGAATGAAGGCCGACGGAGGCGGAATGAAGGCCGACGGAGGCGGATTGAGCCACCCGGCGCCCGGGCACCGCTCCAGACACCTGAACCTCCGCCTTGCTGATCCAGCGAGACGTCGACTCATCCTCCACAGCCCGGCACTCTCGGCTGGGCACCTGATGACCCCGAGTGTCAGCTTGGACAACCGGTTCCTGACCTCCGGCAGTTGTAGTACCTCCTCAACACTTCCTCTCCGCTTCAGCCAGTCCTTGAGCCCCAAGCTGCCCCGGACCCTCACCCTTTTGACCTCCCCGCACCTGACCCTCTGCCCTTTGACCTCCCTTCCGATCTCCCCTCCCCCGAAGAACAAGGCTGACCAACCGTCACGCTCGGTGGAGAGTGAACGCCAACCCGATGCCCCTATCAGCATCGGACAATGGGTAAGAGGATCGGGGAGAGTCGCGGCTCACCGCATCAGGCAGGGTGGAGGGTCGATTATAGAGAGTAACAGATACCCGGGAGTGAGTTACAGGCTGGAATCTAATCGAGGGGTTCGGGTGGTTTATATGTAGAATAGCAGATACCCAGCAGTGAGTTACAGGCTGGAATCTAATCGAGGGGTTTGGGTGGTTTATATATAGAATAACAGATACCCGGGAGTGAGTTACAGGCTGGAATCTAATCGAGGGGTTCGGGTGGTTTATACATAGAATCACAGATACCCGGGAGTGAGTTACAGGCTGGAATCTAATCGAGGGGTTCGGGTGGTTTATATATAGAATAACAGATACCCAGGAGTGTGTTACAGGCTGGAATCTAATCGAGGGGTTCGGGGGGTTTATATATAGAATAACAGATACCCGGGAGTGAGTTACAGGCTGGAATCTAATCGAGGGGTTCGGGGGGTTTATATATAGAATAACAGATACCCGGGAGTGAGTTACAGGCTGGAATCTAATCGAGGGGTTCGGGGGGTTTATATATAGAATAACAGATACCCGGGAGTGAGTTACAGGCTGGAATCCAATCGTGGGGTTTTCTACAGGATAATTTACCAGCTGCAGTTTCTAATGTCCTGATTGTTTCTCTCTCTCTTTCAGGCGCTCGAGGACCCAACCGAGGCGTCTATGCTGATGCCCAGCTACAACCTGTCAGCGCAGCAATATGAGGACCTGGATCAGGCACGAGGGGCCCTGGCCGCCGAGGAGCTCCGCGATGTCCTGGAACCTTCACAGAACCAGGAGGTCAAACTGCGAGAAAAGAAGGTCAGGGCAAATGAAATCGGGACGTCCAAAAGCCGACCTACCCACCTACTCGCCTTATCCCTCGATCCCACCTTCTCACCGTATCCCTCGATCCCACCGTATCCTTGATCCCACTGATCCACCTACTCGCCTTATCCCTCGATCCCACCGTATCCTCGATCCCACCGATCCACCTTCCCACCGTATCCCTCGATCCCACCGTATCCCTCGATCCCACCGATCCACCTTCTCACCGTATCCCTCGATCCATCCGTATCCCTCGATCCCACCGATCCACCTTCCCACCGTATCCCTCGATCCCACCGTATCCCTCGATCCCACCGTATCCCTCGATCCCACCGTATCCCTCGATCCCACCTTCTCACCGTATCCCTCGACCCCTTGCCTCTCTTAACAAACTCATCTGCTTTCCCCTTGACCTCCTTTATTTTGCCCATTTCAACGTCCTTCCCTGCGACTCATCCCATGGCCGATTACCTTCTGAGTCAGAGGTTGTGGGTTCAAGTCCCACTCCAGAGACTTAATCACACAAAGCTAGGCTGACACTCTAGTGCGGTGCTGAGGGAGTGCTGCACTGTCAGAGGTGCCGTCTTTTGGATGAGATGTTAAACCAAGGCCCTGTCTGCTCTCTCAGGTGGATGTAAAAGATCCCATGGCACTATTTTGAAGAAGAGCAGGGGAGTTCTCCTCAGTGTCCTGGCCAATATACATCCCCCAATCAACATAACAAAATCAGATTCTCTGGTCATTATCACATTGCTGTTTCTGGGAGCTTGCTGTGCGCAAATTGGCTACCGTGTTTCCTACATCACAACACTTCAAAAAGTACCTCATTGGCTGTAAAGCGCATTGGGACGCCCGGTGGTCGTGAAAGGTGCCATATTTTCAGAACCTCTCTGGCCACAGGGGAGGTGCCAGAGGACTGGAGAACAGCTAACGTAGTAGCATTATTCAAGAAGGGTAGTAGGGATAAACCAGGGAATTACAGGCCAGTGATAGGGAAATTATTGGAAAAAATTCTGAGGGACAGAATTAGTCTCCACTTGGAGAGGCAAGGATTAATCAAGGATAGTCAGCATGGCTTTGTCAGGGGGAGATCATGTCTAACCAATTTGATTGAATTTTTCGAGGGGGTGACTAGGTGTATGGCTGAGGGTAGTGCAGTTGATGTTGTCCACATGGACTTCAGTAAGGCTTTTGACAAAGTCCCGCATGGGAGACTGGTCAAGAAGATAATAGCCCATGGGATCCAGGGCAATTTGGCACATTGGATCCAAAATTGGCTTAGTGGCAGGAGGCAGAGGGTGACGGTCGAAGGTTGTTTTTGTGACTGGAAGCCTGTGTCCAGTGGTGTACCGCAGGGATCGGTGCTGGGTCCCTTGCTGTTTGTAGTGTACATTAATGATTTAGATAGGAATGTAGGAGGTATGATCAGTAAGTTCGCAGATGACACGAAAATTGGTGGAGTGGTAAATAGTGAGGAGGGAAGCCTCAGGCTACAGGACGATATAGACGGTTTGGTCAGATGGGCAGAACAGTGGCAAATGGAATTTAACCCTGAAAAGTGTGAGGTGATGCATTTTGGGAGGACTAACAAGGCAAGGGAATACACAATGAATGGTAGGACCCTAGGAAGGACAGAGGATCAGAGGGACCTTGGTGTACATGAACATAGATCCCTGAAGGCAGCAGGACAGGTAGATAAGGTGGTTAAAAAGGCATATGGGGTACTTGCCTTCATTAGCCGAGGCATAGAATATAAGAGCAGGGAGGTTATGATGGAGCTGTACAAAATGCTGGTTAGGCCACAGCTGGAATATTGTGTGCAGTTCTGGTCGCCACACTATAGAAGGGATGTGATTGCATTGGAGAGGGTGCAGAGGAGATTCACCAGTATGTTATCTGGGCTGGAGCGCTTCAGCTATGAAGAGAGACTGGACAGGCTGGGGTTGATTTCCTTGGAGCAGAGAAGGCTGAGGGGGGACCTGATTGAAGTGTACAAAATTATGAGGGGCATAGATAGGGTAGATAGAAAGGAACTTTTCCCCTTAGTAGAGGGGTCAATAACCAGGGGGCATAGTTTCAAGGTAAGGGGCAGGAGGAGGTTTAGAGGGGATTTGAGGAAAAGCTTTTTCACCCAGAGGGTGGTTGGAATCTGGAACTCACTGCCTGAAACGGTGGTAGAGGCAGGAACCCTCACAACATTCAAGAAGCATTTAGATGAGCACTTGAAACACCATAGCATACAAAGCTATGGACTAAGTGCTGGAAAATGGGATTAGAATAGACAGGGCTTGATGGCCGGCGCGGACACGATGGGCCGAAGGGCCTCTTTCTGTGCTGTATAACTCTGTGACTCTCCACACGGGATTTCTCACCATCTCTCCTGAAGACGCTGGCAAGTGCCAAGCTTAGAGTTTACATGCCATAGAATTGTAAGAGAAGGTCGTGGGTTCAAATCCCACACCAGAGACTTGAGCGCAAAAATCTAGGCTGACACTCCAGTGCAGTGCTAGGGGGGCGCTGCACTGTCACAGGTGCCATTTTTTCCGATGAGACATTAAACCGTGGCCCCGTCTGTTCTCTCAGGTTATAGTCATAATGGCACAGAAGGAGGCCATTCGGCCCATTGAGTCTGTGTCGGTTCTCGGTAGAACAATCCAGTCAGTCCCATTCCCCCTCTCTATCCCCGTAACCCTGCAAGTTTATTTCCCTCAAGTGCCTATCCAGTCTCCCCTTGAAAACATTGTGTGTCTCCGCTTCCACCACTTCTGTCGGCAATGAGTGGACGTAAAAGATCCCATTGCACTGTTTCGAAGAAGAGCAGGGGAGTTATCCCCGGTGTCCTGGCCAATATTTATCCCCCGATCAACACCACAAAAAAAAACCAGATTATCTGGTCATTATCACATTGCTGTTTGCGGGAGCTTGCTGTGCTCAAACTGGCTGCCCCCTGTCCTACACTGAACAGTGACTACACTTCAAAAAGTATTTAATTGGCTGTAAAACGCTTTGGGACGTCCAAGGTTGTGAAAGGAGCTAAAGAAATGCAAATCTTTCGTTCTTTCAGAGCTGCGCCCCCGTGCACAGTCCCAGGGTTGGAATCCCCATGTACAGTCCCAGGGTTAGAATCCCCATGTACAGTCCCAGGGTTGGAATCCCCATGTACAGACCCAGGGTTAGAATCCCCATGTACAGACCCAGGGTTAGAATCCCCATGTACAGTCCCAGGGTTAGAATCCCCATGTACAGTCCCAGGGTTAGAATCCCCATGTACAGTCCCAGGGTTAGAATCCCCATGTACAGTCCCAGGGTCAGAATCCCCATGTACAGTCCCAGGGTCAGAATCCCCATGTACAGTCCCAGGGTTAGAATCCCCATGTACAGTCCCAGGGTTAGAATCCCCATGTACAGTCCCAGGGTTAGAATCCCCATGTACAGTCCCAGGGTTAGAATCCCCATGTACAGTCCCAGGGTTAGAATCCCCATGTACAGTCCCAGGGTTAGAATCCCCATGTACAGTCCCAGGGTCAGAATCCCCATGTACAGTCCCAGGGTCGGAATCCCCATGTACAGTCCCAGAGTTAGAATCCCAATGTACAGTCCCAGGGTTAGAATCCCCATGTACAGTCCCAGGGTCAGAATCCCCATGTACAGTCCCAGGGTCGGAATCCCCATGTACAGTCCCAGAGTTAGAATCCCAATGTACAGTCCCAGGGTTAGAATCCCAATGTACAGTCCCTGAGTTAGAATCCCCATGTACAGTCCCTGAGTTAGAATCCCCATGTACAGTCCCAGGGTTAGAATCCCCATGTACAGTCCCAGGGTCAGAATCCCCATGTACAGTCCCTGAGTTAGAATCCCCATGTACAGTCCCAGGGTTAGAATCCCCATGTACAGTCCCAGGGTCCGAATCCCCATGTACAGTCCCAGGGTCCGAATCCCCATGTACAGTCCGAGGGTTAGAATCCCCATGTACAGTCCCAGGGTCAGAATCCCCATGTACAGCCCCAGGGTCGGAATCCCCATGTACAGTCCCAGGGTCCGAATCCCCATGTACAGTCCGAGGGTTAGAATCCCCATGTACAGCCCCAGGGTCGGAATCCCCATGTACAGTCCCAGGGTTAGAATCCCCATGTACAGGCCCAGGGTTAGAATCCCCATGTACACTCCCAGGGTTAGAATCCCCATGTACACTCCCAGGGTTAGAATCCCCATGTACAGTCCCAGGGTTAGAATCCCCATGTACAGGCCCAGGGTTAGAATCCCCATGTACAGTCCCAGAGTTAGAATCACCATGTACACTCCCAGGGTCAGAATCCCCATGTACAGTCCCAGAGTTGGAATCAACCTATGAATTAGGAACAGGAATGGGCCATTCGGCCCCTCGAGCCTGCTCCGCCATTCAATAAGATCATTGCTGATCCGATTACTCCACATTCCTGCCTACCCCCGATAACCTTTCACCCGCTTGCTTACCAAGAATCTATCTACCTCTGCCTTAAAAATATTCAAAGACTCTGTTTCCACCGCCCTCTGAGGAAGAGAGTTCCAAAGACTCACGACCCTCTGTGAGAAAAAATGTCTCCTCATCTCTGTCTTAAATGGGCGACCCCTTATTTTTAGACAGTGACCCCTAGTTCTAGATTCTCCCACAAGAGGAAACATCCTCTCACATCCACCCTGTCCAGACCCCTCAGGATCTTATATGTTTCAATCAAGTCACCTTTTCCTCTTCTAAACTCCAGCGGATACAAGCCTAGCCTGTCCAACCTTTCCTCATAAGACAACCCACCCATTCCAGGTATTAGTCTAGTAAACCTTCTCTGAACTGCTTCCAACACATTTACATCCTTCCTTAAATAAGGGGACCAACACTATACACAGTACTCTAGATGTGGTCTCACCAATGTTCTGTACAACTGAAGCATAAACTCCCTACTTTTGTATTCAGTTCCCCTTGCAATAAACAATAGGGTAGATAGAAAGGAACTTTTCCCCTGGTCGATAACCAGGGGGCATAGTTTCAAGGTAAGGGGCAGGAGGTTTAGAGGGGATTTGAGGAAAAACTTTTTCACCCAGAGGGTGGTTGAAATCTGGAACTCACTGCCTGAAAGGGTGGTAGAGGCAGGAACCCTCACATCATTCAAGAAGCATTTAGATGAGCACTTGAAACACCATAGCATACAAGGCTACGGACCAAGTGCTGGAAAATGGGATTAGAATAGACAGGGCTTGATGGCCGGCGCGGACACGATGGGCCGAAGGGCCTCTTTCTGTGCTGTATAACTCTATAAATGTAAGCCTTTTTTTCTGGACTCTGTCCCCTAGGACTAGGGGGTATAGTCTTAAAAATTAGAGCCAGACCTTTCAGGAGTGAAATTAGGAAACACTTCTACACAAAGGGTGGTAGAAGTTTGGAACTCTCTTCCGCAAACGGTCATTGATGCAAGATCAATTGTTAATTTTCAATCTGAAATTGATAGCTTTTTGTTAACCAAAGGTATTAAAGGATATGGGGCAAGGTCCGGATGTATGGAGTTAGGTCGCAGATCAGCCACAATCTCATTGAATAGCGGAACAGGCTGGAGGGGCTGAATGGCCTCCTCCTGTTCCTATGGATGAAGTCGTCCTTCCGATGTCCCTCCTCACTCCTAACGTCATCCTCTGTAACCGGTGTCCTCCTGGGCTTTCAACCGTCCACCACGGTCCAGGATTTGTCCGGATTAACTCAATCCGATTGCCTTTGTAATCCTTCAGCACCTTGATTGGGTCGCCTCAGAGCCTCTGCTCTTCACAGAATGATGCAGCACAGAAGGAGGCCATTCGGCCCACCGTGCCTGTGCAAACTCTTTGAAGGAGCTCTCCAATTCGCCCCACTCCCCTGCTCTTTCCCCATAGCCCCAGTAAATTTATCCTTTTCAAATATTTATCCAAATCCCTTTTGAAAGTTATTACTGAATCTGCTTCCACCGCCCATTCAGGCAGTGCAACAGCTCTCAAATTCTCTTATGCCTCCTCTGGGTCTTTTTGCTAATTATCTTAAATCTGTGTGTTCTCTGGTTACCGACCCGCCCCCCCCCCCCGCCCCCAGTAGGAAACAGTTTCTCCCTATCCCCTCTACCAAATCCCCTCATGATTTTGAACAAGTCTATTAAATCTGCTCTTAACCTTCTCTGCTTTAAGGAGAACAAGCCCAGTTTCTCCAGTCTCTCTGCACAACTGAACTCCCTCATTCCTGGTACCATTCTAGTAAATCTCCCCTGGCCCCCCTCGCCTAGGCCTTGACATCCTTCCTAAAGTGTGGTGGCCAGAATTGAACACAGTGCTCCAGCCGAGACCTAACCAGTGATTTGTAAGGGTTTAGCGCAGCCTCCTTGCTTTTGTACCCTCTGCCTCTGTTTATAAAGTCCAGGATCCCCATGTGCTTTGTTCACAGCCTTATCAGCTTGTCCTGCCACCTTTTTAAAGATCTGTGTATGTACAATCCTAGGGTCTAAAAATTCGGTTGCTTTACGCCTCCCGTTAGAGGGCACTAATGGGCCGCAAAGCAACTAGCGCCCGGGCGCGGCGCCGCCGACGTCTCCCGCAAAATTCAGCGGGAGGTTAGAGTGGCGGCGCTAACCGGTAGCGCCCCGCAGTGCTGCGCCGCCAGCAATGACATCACCGCCGTGCGCAGCACCCCACTCGCGCCTCGGTAGCGCCCCCTGACTTACCACCAGACGCTATGGTTGCCGGGGGGGGGGGGGTGCCTACCTGCGGCCGGGGCGGCGCTAATTAAAGGTGAGGTGCCGGGCGGCCATTTTTGTTGCTGGCCGCCTGCCAGCACTTGCCCCTCTCCGCCGTCCCCGGCCTCCTCTGCAGCTCCCCGCCCCCTGCGGAGTACCGGCTGCGCTCCGTGAGCCCGGCACTTCTCTTGAGTGCCGGGCTCTCTCGCTGGCACTCCCGATCACTGGTGGCCCAGCTGGACCCCGGGTCGTGCTGCGCTAGGCCCCTCCCCTTTACTAAAGGGAGGAAGGCCTGCAGTACCGCGGCGCGATGCACGCGATGCACACGCTGCGGCACGTAGCGCCGCGATATTCACTCGCAGCACCCCAAGAGGGAGGCGGGGCGCTTCCAGTAGCATCCCGCGTCCCTCTTGGGGCGCTACCGGTGAATTTCGGCTGCGGGAGAGCTAATTTATTCAGGGTGCTAAAAGTAGCGCCCCGGCGTAGTTAATGACCCAAACGGGGCGCGATTCAATTATTCCCCCTAGCGGTCTCTGTTCCTGCACCTCTAAATTTATACCATTTAATTTATAATGCCAATTCTGCACCCCCACCCCCCTCCTCCCTAATGCTGATGGCTTTTTTGCTTTGTTCCAGGAGGCCCTTTTGCATGGGGTCTGCTGCTCCCTGATCAAAGGGGCCAACTTTACAGACGCGGAGGATCTCACTCGCGTCCACCTGCTGGAACTGTGCCAGGAGATCGCGAACCAGGAGCCCGAGTTCGTCTTGAAGGTACAAGAGGAGTAGAATATTGGGAGAGACGCGCTGGAATGTTTAGGGCTTTGAATGTGAGAGTGAGCTCTCCTGTGATGTCTCTCACTCGCTCTCTGCCTAACTGTCCCACCTGGTGTGGTACTGGGCCACAAGGCACCAAGGACACCAGGTTCCATCACTCTGCTGTGTGTTGATCCCAGCCAGAGGGGCGGGTGGGCTACAATTACCACACAGAGCAAGAAGCGGGGCCAGGTTACATCCCCACCGTCTGAGCTGAGTTAGATGCCAGAGTGAGAGAGGGGTTAGAGGGACCTCCCCAGATACAGGAGTGTGAGAGAGGGGTCAGAGGGACCTCCGCAGATACAGGAGTGTGAGAGGGATTAGAGGGACCTCCCCAGATACAGGAGTGTGAGAGAGGGGTTAGAGGGACCTCCCCAGATACAGGAGTGTGAGAGAGGGGTTAGAGGGACCTCCCCAGAGACCAGAGTGAGAGAGAGGGGTTAGAGGGACCTCCCCAGATACAGGAGTGTGAGAGAGGGGTTAGAGGGGCCTCCCCAGATACAGGTGTGTGAGAGAGGGGTTAGAGGGGCCTCCCCAGATACAGGAGAGGGAGGTTAGAGGGACCTCCCCAGATACAGGAGTGTGAGAGAGGGGTTAGAGGGGCCTCCCCAGATACAGGAGTGTGAGAGAGGGGTTAGAGTGACCTCCCCAGATACAGGAGTGTGAGAGAGGGATTAGAGGGAACTCCCCAGATACAGGAGTGTGAGAGAGGGATTAGAGGGACCTCCCCAGATACAGGAGTGTGAGAGAGGGGTTGGAGGGGCCTCCCCAGATACAGGAGTGTGAGAGAGGGGTCAGAGGGACCTCCGCAGATACAGGAGAGTGAGAGAGGGGTCAGAGGGACCTCCGCAGATACAGGTGTGTGAGAGAGTGGTTAGAGGGACCTCCCCAGATACAGGAGAGGGAGGTTAGAGGGACCTCCCCAGATACAGGAGTGTGAGAGAGGGGTTAGAGGGGCCTCCCCAGATACAGGAGTGTGAGAGAGGGGTTAGAGTGACCTCCCCAGATACAGGAGTGTGAGAGAGGGATTAGAGGGAACTCCCCAGATACAGGAGTGTGAGAGAGGGATTAGAGGGACCTCCCCAGATACAGGAGTGTGAGAGAGGGGTTAGAGGGACCTCCCTAGATACAGGAGTGTGAGAGAGGGGGCGAGGCACATCGGGAGGTATTGGCGAGTTGATGAAAAAAATAAAAATCTTGAGTTTCTGATGCACCTTTCATAACCTCGGGATGTCCCTCAGCGCTTTATAGCCAATGACGTACTTTTGAAGTGTAGTCACTGTTGCAATGTTGGAAACAGGCCTGCCAATTTCCGTACAGCAAGATCCCACAAACAGTCATGTGATAATGACCAGATAATCTTTTTTTTTTTTTTTAGTTATGTTCGTTGGGGGATAAATATTGGCCCCACCACACCGGGGAGAGCTCCCCTGCTTTCTTTCAATTGTGGCCGATGGATTCTTGCATCCACGTGGGAGAGGAGACGGGGCCCTCGGTGTAACGTCTCATCCAAAGCGTCGGCATCCCAGACAGTGCGGCACTCCCTCAGTACTGTCACCGGGAGTGTCGGCCTTGGATTACGGGGGCTCGCGTCTCTGGAGCGGGGGGCTCAAACACACGACCTTCGAACTCGAGAGTGTGAGACCGACCGAACCACGGTGACGGTGGGAGGGAGGGGACACTGTGGCGAGGGCTTCAAGGGGTAGTTCTCTTCCCACACAGTGTTGGTAGTTGGGGGGCTGACGCCCCTTCTCCCCCCCCCCCCCCCCCCCCCCCCCCCCACCCCGCCCCCCCCCCCCCCCCCCCAGACTCCTCCGGCTTCTGATACCCGGTGACTGACGTCCTTCTCCCCTCACCCCCCTCAGGTCGCTCTGTACACCCGGCAGGAGCTGAACATCCGCAGCACCGCCAACTTCCTGCTGGCCGTGGGCGCCCGGCTCCCCCCGTGCCGGCCCCACCTGCGCCGCTATTTCTGCCGGGCTGTGCGGCTGCCCTCCGACTGGATTGAGGTGGCGAAGATGTATCAGGTACATTGGGGGTGGGGGCGGGGGGATATATACCAGGTACACTGGGGCGGAATATACCAGGTACACTGGGGCGGGGGGGGGTGGGAATATACCAGGTGCACTGGGGCGGGTGGGGGGGGGAGTATACCAGGTACACTGGGGCGGGTGGGGGGGGAATATACCAGGTACACTGGGGCGGGTGGGGGGGAATATACCAGGTACATTGGGGCGGGTGGGGGGGAATATACCAGGTACACTGGGGCGGGTGGGGAGGAATATACCAGGTACACTGGGGCGGGGGGGTGGAATATACCAGGTACGCTGGGCGGCGGTGGTGGGGGGAATATACCAGGTACACTGGGGCGGGGGGGGGGTGGAGGAAGGAATATACCAGGTACATGGGCGGCGGCGGCGGGGGGGGGGTGGGGGGAGGAATATACCAGGTACACTGGGGCAGGGGGGGGAAGGAATATACCAGGTACACTGGGGCGGGAATATACCAGGTACACCTGGGGCGGGGGAGAGGGGGGAATATACCGGGGAGGGGGGAATATACCGGGTAGACGGGATGGGGAGGGGGGGAATATACCGGGTAGACGGGGCGGGGAGGGGGGGGAATATACCGGGTAGACGGGGAGGGGGAGGGGGGAATATACCGGGTAGACGGGGAGGGGGGAATATACCGGGTAGACGGGGCGGGGGAGGGGGAATATACCGGGTAGACGGGGAGGGGGGAATATACCAGGTAGACGGGGCGGGGGAGGGGGAATATACCGGGTAGACGGGGGCGGGGGAGGGGGGAATTATACCGGGTAGACGGGGCGGGGGAGGGGGGAATATACCGGGTAGACGGGGAGGGGGGAATATACCGGGTAGACGGGGTGGGGGAGGGGGGGAATATACCGGGTAGACGGGGTGGGGGAGGGGGGAATATACCGGGTAGACGGGGCGGGGAGGGGGGAATATACTGGGTAGACGGGGCGGGGGAGGGGGGAATATACCGGGTAGACGGGGAGGGGGGAATATACCGGGGAGGGGGGAATATACCGGGTAGACGGGCGGGGGAGGGGGGGAATATACCGGTAGACGGGGAGGGGGAGGGGGGAATATACCGGGTAGACGGGGAGGGGGGAATATACCGGGTAGTCGGGAGGGGGGAATATACCGGGTAGACGGAGGGGGGAGGGGGAATATACGGTAGACGGGGAGGGGGAGGGGGGAATATACCGGGTAGACGGGGCGGGGGGAATATACCGGGTAGACGGGGAGGGGGAGGGGGGAATATACCGGGTAGACGGGGAGGGGGGAATATACCGGGTAGACGGGGCGGGGGAGGGGGGAATATACCGGGAAGACGGGGAGGGGGGAATATACCGGGTAGACGGGGCGGGGGAGGGGGGAATATACCGGGTAGACGGGGCGGGGGCGGGGGGAATATACCGGGTAGACGGGGAGGGGGGAATATACCGGGTAGACGGGGAGGGGGAGGGGGGGAATATACCGGGTAGATGGGGAGGGGGAATATACTGGGTAGACGGGGCGGGGGAGGGGGGAATATACCGGGTGGACGGGGCGGGGGAGGGGGAATATATCGGGTAGACCGGGAGGGGGGAGGGGGGGAATATACCGGGTAGACGGGGAGGGGGAGGGGGGAATATACCGGGTAGACGGGGCGGGGGAGGGGGGAATATATCGGGTAGACCGGGAGGGGGAGGGGGGGAATATACCGGGTAGACGGGGAGGGGGAGGGGGGAATATACCGGGTAGACGGGGCGGGGGAGGGGGAATATATCGGGTAGACCGGGAGGGGGAGGGGGGAATATACCGGGTAGACGGGGCGGGGGAGGGGGGAATATACCGGGTAGACGGGGCGGGGGAGGGGGGGAATATATCGGGTAGACCGGGAGGGGGAGGGGGGGAATATACCGGGTAGACGGGGAGTGGGAGGGGGGAATATACCGGGTAGACGGGGAGGGGGAGGGGGAATATACGGGTAGACGGGGAGGGGGGAATTACCGGGTAGACGGGGAGGGGGAGGGGGGAATATACCGGGTAGACGGGGAGGGGGAGGGGGGAATATACCGGGTAGACGGGGAGGGGGAGGGGGGGAATATACCGGGTAGACGGGGAGGGGCGAATATACCGGGGGGAGGGGGGAATATACCGGGTAGACGGGGAGGGGGAGGGGGGAATATACCGGGTAGACGGGGCGGGGCGGGGAGGGGGGAATATACCGGGTAGACGGGGCGGGGGAAGGGGGGAATATACCGGGTAGACAGGAGGGGGAGGGGGGAATATACCGGGTAGACGGGAGAGGGAGGGGGGGAATATACCGGGTAGACGGGGCGGGGGAGGGGCGAATATACCGGGGGGAGGGGGGAATATACCGGGTAGACGGGGAGGGGGAGGGGGAGACGGTATACCGGGTAGACGGGGCGGGGGAGGGGGGGAATATACCGGGTAGACGGGGCGGGGGAGGGGGGAATATACCGGGTAGACGGGGGAGGGGGAGGGGGGAATATACCGGGTAGCCGGGGGAGGGGGGAGGGGGGGAATATACCAGGTAGACGGGGGGGGGGGAGGGGGGAATATACCGGGTAGACGGGGAGGGGGAGGGGGGGAATATACCGGGTAGACGGGGAGGGGGAGGGGGGAATATACCGGGTAGACGGGAGGGGGAGGGGGAATATACCGGGTAGACGGGGAGGGGGAGGGGGGAATATACCGGGTAGACGGGGAGGGGGGAGGGGGAATATACCGGGTAGACGGGGATGGGGGGAATATACCGGGTAGACGGGGCGGGGGAGGGGGGAATATACCGGGTAGACTGGGCGGGGGGGAGGGGGGGGAATATACCGGGTAGACTGGGTGGGGGAGGGGGAATATACTGGGTAGACCGGGCGGGGGAGGGGGAATATACCGGGTAGACTGGGCGGGGGGAGGGGGGAATATACGGGTAGACGGGGTGGGGGAGGGGGGAATATACCGGGTAGACGGGGTGGGGAGGGGGGAATATACTGGGTAGACCGGGCGGGGGAGAGGGGAGGATATACCGGGTAGACGGGGCGGGGCAGAGGGGAGGATATACCGGGTGCGCTGCTGGTGTATCCTGTGGGAAATTGAGGTGCGATCCAAGTCTTGTATCCCAAAGATGCAGCTCTTTTGAGTTGTGAGGAATAATGTGCCGAGACGGTGAGTAAATATCCGGGCGACTGCTCCGCCCCGCCACCTTTTCGTGGAGCGCTCCTTCTGATCAGTTTTTTCTCTTTCCCTGCCTTTGCTCCCCCCAGAGTCTGGCGGAGAGCAGCAGGAAGGTGGCCCCGTACCCCTCCTGCCTGCGCCAGGCGCTGACCGACAGCTTCAAGCTCTTCGACGAGTACCAGCTGGCCAAGTACAACACCAGGAAGCAGCGCTGCAAGACCGGCCTGAGGAGGCGGGCAAGGGTGAGTCTGTTCCACATTGCCAACCAAGGGTCCAGGGGAAAGCCTCCCGGTTAAGCTCAAAGGCTGCGGGGATCCGGGGAAGGAGAAAGTGGCCGTGAGGTTCGAACGGAAGGATGGTTTTCCAGACTAGGAACTGCGGAGGAGCAAAGGGATTTGGGTGTCCGGGCGCATGCATCATTTAAAGCCAGTCGACTGGTACAAAGGGCCATCGAAAAAGCTGATGTAGTGTCGGCCTTTATCTCGAGGGGTTGGTGTACAAAGGGGAGTAAGTTATACAGACCCCAGCTGGAGCACTGTGTGTCGTTCTGGGCACTGCACCTCAGCAAGGATGTATTGGCCTTGGATCGGGTGCAGCACAGATTGGAGTTTAGAAGAACGAGAGGTGATCTTATTGAAACATATAAGATTCTGAGGGGGATTGACAGGGTGGATGCGGAGAGGATGTTTCCCCTCGTGGGGGTATCTAGAACGAGGGGGCATAGTTTCAGAATAAGGGGTCGTCCATTTAAGATGGAGATGAGGAGGAATTTCTTCTCTCAGAGGGTCGTGAATCTTTGGAATTCTCTACCCCGGAGAGCTGTGGAGACGGAGTCACTGAATATATTCAAGGCGGAGATTGACAGACATTTGAACTACAGGAGAGTCAAGGGGTTTGGGGAGAGAGCGGGAAAGTGGTGTTGAGGACAAGATTGGATCAGCCATGATCTTATTGAATGGCGGAGCAGGCTCGAGGGGCCGATTGGCCTACTCCTGCTCCTGGTTCTTGGGTTCTTATTCACCTGAATGGTAAAAGGGTTAAATTACGAGGACAGGTTGTATAAACTTGGCTTGTATTCCCTTGAGTTTAGAAGGTTGAGGGGAGATCTAATTGAGGTGTTTAAGATGTTTAAAGGGATGCGATAGGGTAGATAGAGAGAAACTATTTCCTCTGGTGGGTGTCCAGGGGTGAAAAGGGTGGTGGAAGTACAGAACTCTCTTCCCCCCCCAAAAGGCTGTGGATGCTGGAGGTGAATTGGAGCTTTCAATATTGCAATTGATAGATTTTTCTTCGGTAAGGGTATCAAGGGATATGGAGCTAAGGCGGGTAAATGGGCTTGAGGGGCTGAACGGCCTCCTGCTGTTCCTATGGTCCTATATCACTGCCTGTTCTGTCTCTTAGATTCAGGAATTGCCATCTGATTCAGACATTGCACACTTTGTAAGTACCTCAAAACTAGAATATTAATCAGTCTGGAGTAAAGCTTTGTCTGTCCTCATTGCTCTGCCCAGTGCACCCCTCCACTCCTGTTTCTTATGCCTCCAAGTTCCTCGTCCCACTCGCTCTCCCTCCTCCCAGAGTCACCACTGTCAAAATCTACACTCACTGCACTGTCACATATTCTAATTCATTCTTGTTGGGTCCATTTGGACTGTGTACAGTGGGAGTGAATGGGAAGGTGTTGGGTCCATTGCGACTGTGTACAGTGGGAGTGAATGGGAAGGGGTTGGGTCCATTTGGACTGTGTACAGTGGGAGTGAATGGGAAGGCGTTGGGTCCATTGGGACTGTGTACAGTGGGAGTGAATGGGAAGGGGTTGGGTCCATTTGGACTGCGTACAGTGGGAGTGAAGGGGTTGGGTCTATTGGGATTGTGTACAATGGGAGTGAATGGGAAGGGGTTGGGTCCATTGGGATTGTGTACAATGGGAGTGAATGGGAAGGTGTTGGGTCTATTGGGATTGTGTAATTGTGTACAATGGGTGTGAATGAGAAGGGGTTGGGTCCATTGGGATTGTGTACAATGGGCGTGAATGAGAAGGGGTTGGTTCCATTGGGATTGTGTACAATGGGAGTGAATGGTAAGGGGTTGGTTCCATTGGGATTGTGCACAGTGGGAGTGAATGGGAAGGGGTTGGTTCCATTGGGATTGTGTACAATGGGAGTGAATGGGAAGGTGTTGGGTCCATTGGGATTGTGCACGGTGGGAGTGAATGGGAAGGTGTTGGGTCCATTGGGATTGTGTACAATGGGAGTGAATGGGAAGGTGTTGGGTCCATTGGGATTGTGTACAATGGGAGTGAATGGGAAAGGGGTTGGGTCGATTAGGATTGTGTACAATGGGAGTGAATGGGAAGGGGTTGGTTCCATTGGGATTGTGCACAGTGGGAGTGAATGGGAAGGGGTTGGTTCCATTGGGATTGTGTACAATGGGAGTGAATGGGAAGGAGTTGGGTCCATTGGGATTGTGTACAATGGGAGTGTATGGGAAGGGGTTGGGTCGATTAGGATTGTGTACAATGGGAGTGAATGGGAAGGGGTTGGTCCATGTTAACTCTGTTGGGATGATTCCTAGCCTCGTGTGGAATGATACCTTATGCGCTACAAAGTTTTGAACCCTTACTCCTCTCTCAGGTTGCTAAATCTTCTCCAGCTCTGAAGGAGGACAAGCCAAAGGTGATCGACCAATTCTCTCTGAAGAAGCTGATCCGTTGGTTCCATCTCAAGGAGCCGGCCTATCACATCATGTGCCTGTTGGGTCGAAGGTGAGAGTGGGTCGGGGCCGGGGGAGGCGGTGCGGTCACACTCCCGACGGCGAAGCCCTATGGCTGCTAATTGGTTGACATCTGCCCTAGCGGCAGCCATAATCCAGGACCGACACTCCTGGTGTCGGTACTGAAGGAGCATTGGCCTGTCAGAGTTGACATCTTTCGGATGAGATGTTAAACCGAGGCCCCGTCAGCCTCCTTGGGTGCCCATATAAGATCTATGGAGTGAATGGGAAGAACAGGGGAGTCCTGGGGCCAATATTTATCCCTCAACCAACATCACCAATAACAGATTATCTGGTCATTATCACATTGATGGTTGTGGGAGCTTGCTGTGCGGAAATTGGCTGCCACGTTTCCTACATTACAACAGTGACTACACTTCAAAAAGTACTTTGTTGGCTGTAAAGTGTTTTGGGACGTCCTGAGGTCGTGAAAGGTGCTGTATAAATCCAAGTTCGTTCTTTATTGGCGACTGCGGTGGAGAGGGGCTTGATGGTGTGAAGGGAACAGGGCTCACTGAGCTGAAGAGAGTCGGTCAGGACAGTTGGAAATATCATGACAGCAGTACAAGGAGACAACAACAACTTGCATTTATACAGCGCCTTTACCGTAGTAAAACATCCCAAGGCCGCTTCACAGGAGCGTAATCAAATAGAAATTGACATCAAGCCACATAAGGAGACATTAGGGCAGGTGACTGAAAGCTTGGTCAAGGAGGTAGATGTCGAGGAGGATCTTAAAGGCGGCGAAGTTTTGGGTGGGAATTCCAGAGCTTCGGGTCCAGGTGGCTGAAGGCACGGCCGCCAGTGGTGGAGCACTGAAAATCGGGGATGTGCCTGGCTATGAGCTGAGAAGACATGTTTTTAGGTGGGACTGAAATTAAAAAAATTGCAGAGAGGCTGATGATACAAAGATAGGTGGGAAAGCAAATTGTGTGGAGGACGCAAAGAATCTCCAAAAGGGACATAGAGAGGCTAAGTGAGTGGGCAGAATCTGGCAGATGGAGTTTAATGTGGGAAAATGCGAGGTTATCCACTTTTGGTGGGAAAAATAAAAGAGCAAATTATTCTTTAAATGGGGAGAGATTACAAAATTGCTGAGGTACAGAGGGATCTGGGGGTCCTTGTACAGTACACGAATCACAAAAAGTTAGCATGCAGGTACAGCAAGTAATTAGGAAGGCTAATGGAGTGTTGGCCTTTATTGCAAGGGGTATGAAGTATAAAAGTAGGGAAGTCCTGCTACAACTGTACTGGGTATTGGTGAGACCGCACCTGGAGTACTGCGTACAGTTGTGGTCACTTTATTTAAGGAAGGATATACTTGCATTGGAGGCAGTTCAGAGAAGGTTCACGAGGTTGATTCCGGAGGTGAAGGGGTTGTCTTATGAGGAAAGGTTGAGCAGGTTGGGCCTTTACTCACTGGAGTTTAGAAGAATGAGAGGGGATCTTATTGAAACATATAAGATTCTGAAGGGGATTGACAGGGTAGATGCAGAGAGGATGTTTCCCCTTGTAGGGGAATCCAGAACTAGGGGGCATAATTTCAGAATAAGGGGGCACCCATTTAAATCAGAAATGAGCAGGAATTTCTTCTCTGAGGGATGTGAATCTTTGGAATTCTCTTCCCCAGAGAGCTGTGGAGGCGGAGTCATTGAATATATTTAAGGTGGAGATAGACAGATTTTGGAACGATAAGGGAGTCAAGGGTTACGGGGAACGGGGCAGGGAAGTGGAATTGAGGCCAAGATCAGATCAGCCATGATCTTATTGAATGGCGGAGCAGGTTCGAGGGGCCAAATGACCGACTCCTATGTCTTATGTTCATTTTAGAATAGCTTATTGAGGGAAGTTGTCGAGGCTTCGAGCTCTTCAAAGTTAACTTGAAGTCTCTTGAGCAAAAAAAGTTACCGTTGAGCAGGAAGGCCTGCCTTTGACATTGTCCATTCTTTTCGTCATTAAACACTAATAAATCCAATAGGGAATTCAGAAGGAACTTCTTCACCCAGAGAGTGGTGAGAATGTGGAACTCGCTGCCACAGGGAGTGGTTGAAGCGAATAGTATCGATGCATTTAAGGGGAGGCTGGATAAACACAGGAGGGAGAAGGGAATAGAGGGTTACGCTGATAGGGTGAGATGAAGTAGGCTGGGAAGAGGCTTGTGTGAAGTATAAACACCGGCACGGACATGTTGGGCTCAATGATCTATTCCTGTGCTGTACATTCTATGTACGATCTCTAAATAGTCAGGCTACATGTCCGACATCCAGTTCTGGATGAGCAGAAATTTTCTCCACTTAAATATTGGGAAGATCGAAGCCATTGTTTTCGGTCCCTGCCACAAGCTCAGTTCTCTGGCCACTGATCCATCCCTCTCCCTAACGTTAGCCTGAGGCTGAACCACACTGTTCGCAACCTTGGTGTCATATTTGACCCTGAAATGAGCTTCTGACCACATATCCGCAGCATAACAACGACCGCCTACTTCCACCTCCGTAACATCGCCCGTCTCCACCCCTGCCTCAGCTCATCCGCTGCTGAAACCCTCATCCATTGTTACCTCTAGCCGTGACTATTCCAACGCACTCCCGGCTGGCCTCCCACGTTCTACACTCCGTAAACTTGAGGTCATCCAAAACTCGGCTGCCCGTGTCCTAACTCGCACCAAATCCCGTTCACCCATCACCCCTGTGCTCGCTGATCTACATTGGCTCCCGGTTAAGCAGCGCCTCGATTTCAAAATTCTCATCCTTGTTTTCAAATCCCTCCATGGCCTCACCCCTCCCTATCTCTGTAACCTCCTCCAGCCCTACAACCGCCCAAGATATCTGTGCTCCTCTAATTCTGCCCTCCTTGGTACCCTGATTATAATCGCTCAACCTTTGGCGGCCGTGCCTTCAGTTGCCTGGGCCCTAAGCTCTGGAATTCCCTCCCTAATCCTCTCCGCCTCTCTCCTCCTTTAAAACACTCCTTAAAACCTACCTCTTTGACCAAGCTTTCGGTCACCTGCCCTAATATCTCCTCATATGGCTCAGTGTCAAATTTTCTGTTTTATAATCGCTCCTGTGAATCGCCTTGGGATATTTTACTACGTTAAAGGTGCTATACAAATACAAGTTGTTGTAATAGTAGTAAACCTCTCCCTCCACCCTCACCAACAACAACTGCTCCCTCTACACTGTCCCATCAAACACTCCCAGGGCAGGTACAGCATGGGTTAGATACAGAGTTAAAGCTCCCTTTACACTGCCCCATCAAACACTCCCAGGGCAGGTACAGCACGGGTTAGATACAGAGTAAAGCTCCCTCTACACTGTGCCATCAAACACTCCCAGGGCAGGTACAGCACGAGTTAGATACAGAGTAAAGCTCCCTCTACACTGTCCCATCAAACACTCCCAGGGCAGGTACAACACGGGTTAGATACAGAGTAAAGCTCCCTCTACACTGCCCCATCAAACACTCCCAGGGCAGGTACAACACGGGTTAGATACAGAGTAAAGCTCCCTCTACACTGTGCCATCAAACACTCCCAGGGCAGGTACAGCACGAGTTAGATACAGAGTAAAGCTCCCTCTACACTGTCCCATCAAACACTCCCAGGGCAGGTACAACACGGGTTAGATACAGAGTAAAGCTCCCTCTACACTGCCCCATCAAACACTCCCAGGGCAGGTACAACACGGGTTAGATACAGAGTAAAGCTCCCTCTACACTGCCCCATCACACACTCCCGGGGCAGGTACAGCACAGGTTAGATACAGAGTAAAGCTCCCTCTACACTGTCCCATCAAACACTCACAGGGCAGGTACAGCATGGGTTAGATACAGAGTAAAGCTCCCTCTACATTTTCTCAGGTATCAGCTTAGCCCCTACCTTCAAATTCTCCCTTCTCGACCCCTCCGATTGAACTGTGAATTGTCCTTTATCTGCTGTCCCTCCCAGGTACCCGTCCGATCTCCAGTCGTTCGCCCGCAGCCGGTTGCCAGGTCCGTGGGATTCTCGGAGAGCAGGGAAGAGGATGAAGTTACAAGTGCCAGAGACTTGGGAGAGGCAGCTCTCCCTGCATGGCAACACCGTAAAAGGCTGGGAGGAGCTGATAGGTACGTCCGTGTGTCTTGCGCTGGGCAAAGGTGGGTCAGGGTGTCTCGCGCTGGTTGAAGGTGGGTCAGGGTGTCTCGCGCTGGTTGAAGGTGGGTCAGGGTGTCTCGCGCTGGTTGAAGGTGGGTCAGGGTGTCTCTCGCTGGTTGAAGGTGGGGTCAGGGTGTCTCGCGCTGGTTGAAGGTGGGTCAGGGTGTCTCACGCTTGTCGATCCGTAGGCCTGGAGTGTGTGTTTTGCAGTGAAATCCTGGGATGAGACGGAACATCTCCCACCGCTTGTCCAACTTTCCAGCGTCAGCTTGGCTCGGTTGGTCTCACTCTCGAAGAATCAGAAGGTCGTGGGTTCGAACCCCACTCCAGAGACTTGAGCCCACGATCTAGACTGCGCTCACGGTGCCCGTACTGAGGGGAGCGCTGCACTGTCTGAAGTGCCGTCCTTTGGATGAGGAACATAGCAACAGGAGGCGGCCATTCAGCCCCTCGAGCCTGTTCCACCATTCAATCAGATCATGGCTGATTTCTGCCTCAAATCCATTGACCCCACTTAGCTCCACATCCCTTGCTTTCCTTACCTAACTGAAGTCTATCGAGCGCAGTCTTATAAGCTCCAATTGACCCGCAGTATCTACAGCCTTTTTGGGGAAGCGTGTTCCAGATTGCTGCTACCCTTTGTGTGGAAAAAGTGCTTCCTGATTTCACCCCTGAACACTCGCCAGAGGAAAGAGTTTCTCTCTCTACCCTATTGAATCCTTTTTACATGAGGCGTTAAACCGAGGGCCCCCGTCTGCCCGCTCAGGTGGATGTAAAGGATCCCACGGCCACTGTTTGGAAGATGAGCGGGGGACTTCTCCCCCGTCTCCTGGGCCAACATTCCAGCTTCAACCGAGATCACCAAACACAGATGATCTGGTCATTCATCTCGCTGTTGGTGGTGGGATCTTGCCGGTACACATTGGCTGTTGCCTTTTCTACAAAACAGCGACTATACTTCAAAAGTAATTCATTGTCTGCTCAGCATTTCGGGGGATCCTGACGACATGAAAGGCACTTTGATTGCAAAGTCTTTCTTTAAGTTGAAATTGGTACCTTATATCTTTCTTTCACTCGTTCTTTCTTTCACACTCTATCTCTTTCATTCTCCCTTGCTCACTCTCGCTCTATTTTTTTCTCATTCTCTGTCTCTCCTCTCTCTCCCTCTCACTCTCTCTTCGCTCTCCCCTTGTGCCCGCGCGCTCTCCCCTTGTGCCCGCGCGCTCTCCCCTTGTGCCCGCGCGCTCTCCCCTTGTGCCCGCGCGCTCTCCCCTTGTGCCCTCTCTGCGCATGCGCGCATTCCTCTCTTTTCTCTCTCTCCCTCTAGTTCTGTGATTCTCTACTCTCTTTCTCGCTCTCTCCCTCTAGCTCTGTGTCTCTCCCTTCTCGCGCTCTCCCTCTAGCTCTGTGTCTCTCCCTTCTCGCGCTCTCCCTCTAGCTCTGTGTCTCTCCCTTCTCGCTCTCTCCCTCTAGCTCTGTGTCTCTCCCTTCTCGCGCTCTCCCTCTAGCTCTGTGTCTCTCCCTTCTCGCGCTCTCCCTCTAGCTCTGTGTCTCTCCCTTCTCACACTCTCCCTCTAGCTCTGTGTCTCTCCCTTCTCGCGCTCTCCCTCTAGCTCTGTGTCTCTCCCTTCTCGCGCTCTCCCTCTAGCTCTGTGTCTCTCCCTTCTCGCTCTCTCCCTCTAGCTCTGTGTCTCTCCCTTCTCACGCTCTCCCTCTAGCTCTGTGTCTCTGTACTCTTCTTTCTCGCTCTAGCTATCTCTCTCTCTCTTTCCCACACGCTCTCACTCTCATTCTCTGTCTCTCTCACTCTTGTTTTCTTTCACTTTATCTCTTTCTCTCGGTTTCTCTTTGCCCGTATTTTTCTGTCTCTCTCTTTCTCCCTCAGTCTCTGTTTGACCTGCATCTTTCTATTCCGTCAGTACTGCTCTAAGCTTCACCCTCTTGTTCCTCCGAATCCCCAGTCTCCATCGCCCTCCCTTCTCACTGTGATGCAATGGAGACTCATCGCACCGTCTCCTGCTCCCTCGTTCTTTCCCGGGAAACTCAACGCTTTGGCCTCCTCACCTCCCTCAGCCTCCTGTTTCCCCTCTACAACCTTCTAAAACCCAAGCGTGGTGCCAACTCTCCACTACTAACCCCCCTCCACCTTTCCTTAAGAAGTTGGACTCTGGCTGGGTAACCCCATTCCACAGGGTCCCAACCGACGCCCACTTAACTGATGTCAAACTTGTATTGAACCTTAGAGTCATAGAGTTACACAGCACAGAAAGAGGCCCTTCGGCCCATCGTGTCCGCGCCAGCCATCAAGCCCTGTCTATTCTAATCCCATTTTCCAGCACTTGGTCCGTAGCCTTGTATGCTATGGTGTTTCAGGTGCTCATCTAAATGCTTCTTGAATGTTGTGAGGGTTCCTGCCTCTACCACCCTTTCAGGCAGTGAGTTCCAGATTCCAACCACCCTCTGGGTGAAAAAGTTTTTCTTCAAATCCCCTCTAAACCTCCTGCCCCTTACCTTGAAACTATGCCCCCTTGTTATTGACCCCTCTACTAAGGGGAAAAGTTCCTTTCTATCTACCCTATCTATTCCCCTCATAATTTTGTACACCTCAATCAGGTCCCCCCTCAGCCTTCTCTGCTCTAAGGAAAACAACCCCAGCCTGTCCAGTCTCTCTTCATCGCTGAAGCGCTCCAGCCCAGGTAACATCCTGGTGAATCTGCTCTGCACCCTCTCCAATGCAATCACATCCTTCCTATAGTGTGGTGACCAGAACTGCACACAGTATTCCTTGCTTAGACCACACTTGGAGTACCGTGTACAGTTCTGCCCTCCATATTAGAAAAGTGATATCGAGGCACTGGAGAAGGTGCAAAAAGATTCACTGGGCTGATACCAGAACTGAGATTATTATCAGGAAAGTCTAAACGGGCAGGGGCTCTTTTATAAGAACATAAACAGGAGCAGGAGTAGGCCAATCGGCCCCTCGAGCCTGCTCCGCCATTCAATGAGATCATGGCTGATCCAATCTAGGCCTTGTTGTGTATGTACCTTTAAGAGAGAACTGTTTTACAGCTCCTGTATACTGTAGTACCGGCAGTGACCACACCTGTATATAAAGCCAGAGCAGGCTTCTGTACTTCAGTCTTGAGACTACCCTACTCCAGTAAATACCTGTTGATTGTTAAGTTACAGCCTCCGTGTAGTTCTTGGGGAAACATCCTATTTAAAGAATCACGGATTTAACAGGCCTCAACATCACTTTCCCGCTCTCTCCCCACACCTCTTGACTCCCCTGTAGTTCAAATGTCTGTCAATCTCCGCCTTGAATATAATCAATGACTCCCTGGGGTAGAGAATTCCAAAGATTCGCTGGACTTCTCTGGAAAAGAGAAGACTGAGGGGTGACCTGCTGGATTATCTTCAAGATCATGCAAGGGGTTGATGGGGCCGATATAGAGAAGATGCCTCCACATGTGGGAGAGTCCAGAACTAGAGGCCATCAATATAAGGTAGTCACTAATAAATCCAGTAGGGAATTCAGGAGAAGCCTCTTTACCCAGAGAGTGGTGAAACATAGAAGGTAGGAGCAGGAGTGGGCCCTTCACCCCCTCGAGCCTGCTCCGCCATTCAGTGAGATCATGGCTGATCATCCAAATTCAGTACCCTGTCCCTACTTTCTCCCCATACCCCTTGATCCCTTTAGCTTTAAGAAATATATCTAACTCCTTGAATATATTTAATGAATTGGCCTCAATTGCCTTGTGTGGTAGAGAATTCCACAGGTTCACCGCTCTCTGGGTGAAGAAATTCCTTCTCAAGTGAGAATGTGGAACTCGCTACCACAGAGAGCAGTTGAGGAGAATAGCAGAGATGCATTTAAGGAGAAGCGAGATGAGTACATGTGGGAGAAAGGGCTAGAAGGATATTTGATAGGGTGACATGAAATAGGGTGGGGAGTGTTAAGTACGTGAATGATTGAGACACGGACTAGCAGGAGAGAAACAAACAAGTCTTTACTGGTGAAAGGCGTAAACGAAACTAACCAACAGAGGCTCTCTAGCGCCTTTTATACAGGGGTGGTCACTGCCGGTACTGCAGTCTGAGACCAGTTATTCTCTTAAAGGTACATACACAACAGGGAGGAGGCTTGTGTGGAGCATAAACACTGGCATAAACCTGTTGGGCCCAATGATCTGTTTCTGTGCTGTAAATTCTATGTAATAAAAGTGTGACAACAGGAAGTGAGGTTTAGTGAGACAGGAAGTGCATGCACAGATATTTTTAATATATAGATTTAAAGATTGGTTGATTTTTTAATATTTGCTGTTTGTTTTTCTTCTCCCCCTTGCTCCTCTCCCAGATCACCAGAAGCTTCCGTTCATGGCAATGTTACGCAATTTACGGAACATGATCGCAGCCGGGATGAGCAGCCGACACCACGAGCAGAATTTGAAAAGATTGACGGATAGGGTAGGTTGCAGCAGCGGCGGCTTGAAGAGACCTTCGCGCTCCACCCCCCACCCACCCCCCCAGCCTGCCTGGTGTCCCAGAGCAGGAAGAGCCCAGGTTCTGTCTCTCTCCCCACCCCCCCCCCCCCCCCCCCCCCGGTGCGGAGTGAGCCGATCCCAGCTGGGAATGGGCCGTAGTGGGGCTGCAATGGGTACTGAGTCCCACATGGAGCAGGAAGAGCTCAGGTTCCAAACCCCGGCCCCCGGTCTGAGCTGAGGGAGAAACCAGATGGCAATCACTATCCAGTGGCATTTGTGTGGTGATCAGGATTGGGCGCAAGATGTGTAGATTCTGATCAGCCTCCAGGTGTCTCGCTCCAAAGTCTACACGAGTGAGATTTACCAGAATGGTACCAGGGATGAGGGACTTCAGTCATGTGGATAGACTGGAGAAGCTGGGATTGTTCTCCTTAGAGCAGAAAAGGTTAAGAGGAGATTTAATCGAGGTGTTGAAAATGATGAGGGGTTTTGGTAGAGTAGATAGGGGGGGAAACTGTTTCCACTGGCTAGCAGGGAGACGAGGAAGAATTTTTTTTACGCAGCGAGTTGTGATCTGGAATGCACTGCCTGAAAGGGTGGGGGAAGCAGATTCAACAGTAACTTTCAACAGGGAATTGGATAAATAGAATCATAGAAAGTTACAGCACAGAAGGAGGCCATTTCGGCCCATCGTGACCGCGCCGGCCAACAAAGAGCTACCAGCCGAATCCCACTTCCCAGCTCTTGGTCCGTAGCCCTGCAGGTTAGAGCATCCCAAGTGCACATCCAAGTACTTTTTAAATGTGGTTCGGGTTCCTGCCTCTACCACCCTTTCAGGCAGTGAGTTCCAGACCCCCACAACCCTCTGGGTGAAGAAATATCCCCTCAAATCCCCTCTAAACCTTCCCCAATTACTTTAAATCTGTGCCCCCTGGTTTTTGACCCTCTCTGCTAAGGGAAATAGGTCCTTTCTATCCACTTTATCTCGGCCCCTCATAATTTCATACACCTCAATAAGTTCTCCCCTCAGCCTCCTCTGTTCCAAGGGAAACAGACCCAGCCTATCCAGTCTTTCCTCATAGCTACGATTCTCTACTCCCAGCAACATCCTTGTAAATCTCCTCTGCACCCTCTCTAGTGCAATCACATCTTTCCTGTAATGTGGTGACCAGAACTGCACGCAGTACTCCAGCTGAGAGGCCTAACTAGTATTTTATACAGTTGAAGCATAACCCCCCTGCTCTTATATTCTATGCCACGGCAATAAAGGCAAGCATTCCGTATGCCGCCTTAACCACCTTATCTACCTGGCCTGCTACCTTCAGGGATCTGTGGACATGGACATACTTGAAAAGGAAAAATTTGCAGGGCTATGGGGAAAGTGCAGGAGAGTGGGACTAATTGAATGGCTCTTTCAAAGAGCTGGCGTTGGCACAATGGGCCGAACGGCCTCCTTCTGCGCTGTCTGATTCCACGACTCTGTACAGGATGGAACCTGGCCCTCTTGTGGCCTGGTACCGCATTGGAGGGAGTCTGAGGGTGGGGGGTGCGGGGCAGGGAGGCGTGGTGCGATGGAATGATTCTCTAATGTACGAGGCTGATCCCCGGGTCGGGTCCGTGTCTGACCGCCCCCTCTCTTCCTCTGTCCGTAGAACTCTGTGATCCACAGCCGCCAATTCCCGTTCCGATTCTTCTCCGCCCACAAAGTTCTCGCTGAGCTGCAGGAACGGCTGGAGCAGAAAGGTGAGTGAGTGGCGGGGGGCGGGGGGGCTTTGTACTATCGCACCCAGTCTGGAGGAGAGGGGGGGTGGGGGTAAGGGGGATACTTGTTCAATCAGAGCTGGCTGGGACGGGGGGGAAGCACGCTCTCTCTCCATGAGGTGACTACACAGGGAATAGTGTAGGGAATAGATGCTGGGGGAGGCTCCACCCTGGGATGGGGAGCAGAGACGGGGGGGAGATCTCCCCTGGAGTGGGGAGCAGAGACTGGGGGAGATTCCCCAAATCTTGGTCGGCACTCCCAGTGCCATTGCTGAGGGGAGTGCTGCATTGCCGGAGGAGCGGTCTTTCGGATGAGATGTTTATCCCTCAACCAACATCACTAGAGTAGATGATCGTGTCATTGATCATGTTGCTGTTTGTGGGATCTTGCTGTGCGCAAATCGTCTGCCGCGTTTTCCTACATTCAGACGTTGACCGCACTTCAATTGAAGTCCTTCATTGGCCGTAAAGAGCTCTGGGATGTCCCGAGGTGGCGAAAGGCGCTGTACAAACGTGAGTCTTTTTCTATCTCTTTGTGTTCAATGGACAGATGACCCCCTTCCGACGAAGCAGGCCCTGGTCCAACAGGCCCTGGGGCCCACCCGTCTGCCGAAAGGGCGCTCGCGGTTCCTGAAGGCCAAGGGCTGGCCACCGGCCCGCCAGAACCGCGTCGAGTGCGTCTCCGTCATCTACCGGCAAGTGACCAAGAAACTGGAGGAGCTGGAGAAATGCAGGTAACCCTGCTCGGTCTGATGGGGTGGGGATCGGGGAAGGAGGGGGATGGGTGGGGATTTAGACGCCTCGTCCCGGGGTTGCGGCCTGACGTGCCTTCGGGGCGCCGTTGCTGGGGCTACAATAGGTACTGAGCCACACCGTGAGCAGGAAGGGCCCAGGTTCCATCCAACTTAACAATTAGACTCTGGCTTCAGGAGTGATAGGTCTCTCTTAGCAGCAGAATACTCCACTGTACATTACAGGTATAATTGTTTTATCCACTCTCGGGGATGTGGGCGGTGCTGACAAGGCCAGCATTTATTGCCCATCCCTAATTGCCCTTGAGAAGATGGTGGTGAGCCGCCTTCTTGAACCGCTGCAGTCCGTGTGGTGATGGTACTCCCACAGTGCTGTTAGGGAGGGAGTTCCAGAATTTTCACCCAGCGACGATGAAGGAACGGCCGATATATTTCTAAGTCAGGATGGTGTGTGACTTGGAGGTGGCGGTGTTCCCATGTGTCTGCTGCCCTTGTCCCTCTAGGTGGAAGAGGTCGCGGGTTTGGGAGGTGCTGTCGAAGAAGCCTTGGCGTGTTGCTGCAGTGCATCTTGTAGATGGTACACACTGCAGCCACGGTACGCCGGTGGTGGAGGGAGTGAATGTTTAAGGTGGTGGATGGGGTGCCAATCAAGTGGTCTGCTTTGTCTTGGATGGTGTCGAGGCTCTTGAGTGTTGTTGGAGCTGCACTCATCCAGGCAAGTGGAGAGTATTCCATCACACTCCTTACTTGTGCCTTGTAGATGGTGGAAAGGCTCTGGGGAGTCAGGAGGTGAGACACTCGCCGCAGAATACCCACATGTATAACACTTCTCTCCATCAGGAGCAAAGCCACGGGGGATCGGCTAGTATATTTCAGTCAAGGACTGGTCCTTATCGCGACTTTTTGCTTCCTCTTGGACTGACCTCATTTAGTGCTTATTTCTCTCTCCTCTCTCAAACCCTCCCCCCCCCAATCAGGGACATTCGATATGACCAGAATCTTCTGGAGAAGTACCGGGCAGCCCTGGACACAGCCATCGAGATATCGGCCGCGCACAACGTCCCCCCTCTGCCGGGCCGAACGGTCATCCTGTGCTCCGTGGAGCAGACGATGAATCTACCCTGCTTCGGCGCCAAGGGCCTGTGCGTCCCCAGGGACGGGACCCAGGGTAGCGAGGATGAGGCCAAGGGCCCAAAGGTAAGACTGGCAGGTCAGGGGGAGAGTCACTCGCCGCAGAACACCCACATGTACAACACTTCCCTCCATCAGCAGCAATGCCACGGGGGATCGGCTAGTTTATTTCAGTCAAGGACTGGTCCTGGTTGCGGGATGGGGTGGGGGGCAGCAATCGAGTGGCGATGGGCTGCCTAATATCTCAGTGGGCGTCGGATCACCCTGCGGTACTGAGTCCCACCACACCGCAGGAAGAGCACAGGTTTCATCCCTGCGCGCCCCCCGCCCCCCCCCCCCCCCCCCCCCCAAAGTCTGTGCTGAGTTAGCTGGTCCCAGCTGTGGGCGGGTGGTAGGTGGGCTACAATTGGGCCTCGAAGCCCCCTGCTTCGGTAGGGGTCATCTGTCCATCGTACATAGAGAGAAAGCAGCCTGGGATCCTGCTCCTGATTGCTGCCCGGTGACACCTGCTGTGAAGCGCCTGGCCGGGGGGAGGGGAGTCAGCGTGGGACAGGATCGGGGTTCGGGTATGATGCTGTCCACGGTCGAATGTCTTCCTGACCCTCTGGGTTCACACGTGAAGAAGGGGCCCCTTGGTCGAGGTGCCAGCGCGCCTCCACAGCCCAGAACGAGGCAGCGACGAGGGGGGGGTTTGGCCCGGACAATAGTATTCCTATCGTATGCTTTCTGATGTATGGACCACAGGTATAGGAAGAGGCCATTCAGCCCCTCGAGCCTGTTCCGCCATTCAATTAGATCTGTACCTTAACTCCATCTACCCGCCTTGGTTCCGTTACCCTTCATACCCTTAACTAACAAAAATCTACCAATCTCAGTTTTGACGTTTTCAATTAACTCCCAGCCTCAACAGCTTGTTGGGAGAGTGAATTCCAGATTCCCACTGCCCTTTGTGTGAAGAAGTGCTTCCTGACATCACCCCTGAAAACGCCTAGCTCTAATTTTAAGGTTGTGCCCCCTTGTTGTGGACTTCTCCCCCCCCCCCCCCCCCCCCCAACCAGAGGAACTAGTTTCTCTCACGCTCTACCCTATCGACTCCTTTAATCATCTTTCACACATCAATTAGATCACCCCTTAATCTTCTAAACTCAAGGGAATACAAGCCTAACCGATGCAACTTTCCTCTCCAATGCAGTACTGCGGGAGCGCTGCACTGTCGGAGGTGCCGTCTTTCGGATGAGACATTAAAACCGAGTCCCTGTCTGCTCTCTCTCGGGTGGATGTAAAAAATCCCACGCCCACTATTTCGAAGAAGAGCAGTGGAGTTCTCCCCAGTGTCCTGGGGACCAACATTTATCCCGTAACCGGCATCACTTTAAAAAAAAAAAAAAAAATGACCTTGCCATTATCACATTGCTGTTTGTGGGAGCTTGCTGTGCGCAAATTGGCTGGCGCGTTTCCCACTTTACAACAAAGGCGACACTTAACAAAAAATGTACTTAATTGGCCTGAGGTCATGAAAGGTGCAAAATATTTTCTTTTTCATAATTTAACCCTCTATGTCCTGGTATCATTCTGGCCAATCTGCGCTGCACCCCCTCCAAGGTCAGTATGTCCTTCCTGGATTCCGATGCCCAGAGCTGACCGCAGTGCGCTGAATGTGGTCTAACCAGAGCACAACTTCCACCTCTTTGTGTTCCAGCCCTCCAGATGATTGGTGAGACCACACCTTGGGATGTAAGAAAACTACTAGGCACTTGGTCTGAGTATTAAACAAGGCTTTAAGCAACTGTTTCTCAACATGGCGACCTAGTTGTGTCCTTCACCAGCTCCTGTTAAGGAATGTCCTGCACAAGCTGGGCCCATGCCCGAGTATTTATACTCTCCCTGGACAGCGCCACCAGCAGGCCGCCCAGTATTACTTCATAAGTCATTTCCGCATGAATGACAGATTCATGTCACCTTGAGTACTGCGTACAGTTTTGGTTTCCTTATTTAAGGAAGGATATTCTTGCATTGGAGGCAGCTCAGAGACGATTCACACGGTTGATTCCTGAGATGAGGGGGTTGACTTATTGAAGAAAGATTGGGCCTCCACTCATTGGAATTTAGAAGAATGAGAGGGGATCTTATTGAAACATATAAGATACTGAGGGGGCTCGACAAGGTAGATGCAGAGAGGATGTTTCCCCTCATGGGGAAATCTAGAACTAGGGGGCATAGTTTCAGAATAAAGGGTCGCCCTTTTAGAACTGAGATGAGGAGGAATTTCTTCTCTGAGGGTCGTAAATCTGTGGAATTCTCTGCCCCAGCGAGCTGTGGAGGCTGGGTCATTAAATACATTTAAGGTGGAGAGAGACAGATTTTTACAAGATAGGGGAGTGAAGGGTTCTGGGGAGCGGGCTGGGAAGTGGCTTTGAGCCCAAGATCAGTCATGATCTTATTGAATGGCAGAGCAGGCTCGAGGGGCCAAGTGGCCTATTCCTGCTCCTATTTCTTATGTTCTTATAAAGACCAATGTTTCTTTAGCCTTTTAAAATATTTCTTGTACCTGTCCACTAGCTTTCAGTGATGTTTGTACTTGAAACCTCTGCTCCTCGACAGTTCCTCGCTGATCATCATTTAGAAAACACTCTGATCTATCTTTCTTAGGTCCAAAGTGAATGGCCTCACACTTTCCCACACTGGGTCAGTAGCCAGAGGTCAAAGATTTGAAATTATCGGCAGAAGATCAGCCATGATCTCATTGAATGGCGGAGCAGGCTCGAAGGGCTGAATGGCCTACTCCTGCTCCTATTTCTTATGTTCTTACGTTCCCGTCACCTCCACTGCCTCTGATTTGTCAGATTGCTTGTCCGACATCCAGTCCTGGGTGAACATATTTCCTCCAACTAAATATTGGGCAGACCGAAGCCATTGCCTTTGGTCCCAGCCAAAAACTCCATTCCCTAGCCACCGAATCCGTCCCTCTCCCTGGCCACTGTTTGAGACTGAACCAGACCGTTTGCAGCCTTGGTGTCGTATTTGACCCTGAGCTGAGCTTCCGACCCCATATCCGCTCCATCACCGAGACCGTCTCTTTCCACCTCCGTAACATCGCCCGTCTCCGCCCTTGCCTCAGCTCATCTGCTGCTGAAAACCCTCATCCATGCCTTTGTTATCTCTAGACTTGGAGTCATAGAGTTATACAGCACAGAAAGAGGCCCTTTGGCCCATCGTGTCCGCACCGGCCATCAAGCCCTGTCTATTCTAATCCCATTTTCCAGCACTTGGTCCGTAGCCTTGTATGCTGTGGTGTTTCAAGTGCTCATCTAAATGCTTCTTGAATGTTGTGAGGGTTCCTGCCTCTACCACCCTTTCAGGCAGTGAGTTCCAGATTCCAACCACCCTCTGGGTGAAAACGTTTTTCCTCAAACCCCCTCTAAACCTCCTGCCCCTTACCTTGAAACTATGCCCCCTGGTTATTGACCCCTCTACTAAGGGGAAAAGTTCCTTTCTATCTACCCTATCTATGCCCCTCATAATTTTGTACACCTCAATCAGGTCCCCCCTCAGCCTTCTCTGCTCTAAGGAAAACAACCCCAGCCTGTCCAGTCTCTCTTCATAGCTGAAACGCTCCAGCCCAGGTAACATCCTGGTGAATCTCCTCTGCACCCTCTCCAATGCAATCACATCCCTCCTATAGTGTGGCGACCAGAACTGCACACAGTATTCCAGCACACATTCTAGCGTTGACTATTCCAATGCCCTCCCTGCTGGCCGCTCATTGTCCACCCTCCATAAACCTGAACTCATCCAAAACTCGGCTGCCCCATGTCCTAACTCGCACCAAGTCCTGTTCACCCATCACCCGCTGTGCTCGCTGACCTACACTGGCTCCCGGTCCAGCACTCTGCCTCGATTTCAAAAAAAAAAAAAAATTCTCATCCTACTTTTCCAATCTCTCCATGGCCTCACCCCTCCGTATTGGTCACCCTCTCCAGCCCTACAACCCTCCGAGCTCATGTAAGACATGCGGAATTAGCCCTCGCCCCGTCCAACAGGTTATAGAGTTCGGGCTTGAGACTGATGAGAGATTACACCAGACACACGGGTTCAGTCTGTAACCTTTTATTGTTCCTAAGACAGATTCAAAACCCCAACCACTACTCGAGCAGTTCACCAATAATATTACAGGAAATCAGACATACAGCCACCCGCCAATGATCGGCCCAGCGTTGATTGTAGGTCCTCATAGAAACACAGAAGATAGGAGCAGGAGTAGGCCATTCGGCCCCTCGAGCCTGCTCCGCCATTCAATGCGATCATGGCTGATCATCCAAACTCAGTACCCTGACCCTGCCTTCTCCCATATCCCTTGATCCCTTTAGCCTTAAGAAATATATCTAACTCCTTCTTGAATATATTTAATGAATTGGCCTCAACTGCCTTGTGTGGTAGAGAATTCCACAGGTTCACCACTCTCTGGGTGAAGAAATTCCTCCTCATCTCTGTCCTAAATGGCTTACCCCTTATCCTTAGACTGTGACCCCTGGTTCTGGACTCCCCCGCCATCGGGAACATCCTTCCTGCATCTAGTCTGTCTAGTCCTGTTAGAATTTTATAAGTTTCAATGAGATACCCTCTCATTCTTCTAAACTCCAGCGAGTACAAGCCCAATCGACCCAATCTCTCCTCATACGTCATTCATGCCATCCCAGGTATCAGTCTGGTGAATCTTTGCTGCACTCCCTCCATGGCAAGAACATCCTTCCTCAAGTAAGGCGACCAAAACTGCACACAGTACTCAAGGTGTGGTCTCGCCAAGGCCCTGTACAACTGCAGCAAGACATCCTTGCTCCTGTACTCAAACCCTCTCGCTACGAAGGCCAACATACCATTTGCCTTCTTAACCGCCTGCTGCACCTGCATGCTTACCTTCAGCGACTGGTGCACAAGGACACCCAGGTCTCGTTGCACTTCCCCTTTTCCCAATCTATTGCCGTTCAGATAATCTGTCTTCCTGTTTTTGCCACCAAAGTGGATAACCTCGCAATTATCCACATTATACTGCATCTGCCATGCTTCTGCCCAATCACCCAACCTGTCCAACTCATACTGGAGGCGAAAAGACTGGCCAGGCCCCTCCTTCCTCTGACTGCAGCTTGATCCTCGTAGGCAAGATGACTGGCCAAACCACCACCTTCTGACTGTAGTGCTGATATTCTTCAGCCACTGTGTTTTATACAGCTTTCCTTGTCTTTTGCATTAAATCAATCATTCAGAGATGGTGAAATGTTCCTATAAGAACGTAAGAAATAGGAGCAGGAGTCGGCCATTCGGCCCTTCGAGCCTGCTCCGTGATTCAATGAGATCATGGCTGATCTTCTGCTTCAGCTCCATTCACCGGCCCTATCGCCATATCCCTTGATGCCCTTACTAGTCAGAAATCTATCGACTTCTGTTTTGAATTTACCAATGACTGAGCCTCCACAGCCCTCTGGGGTAGAGAATTCCAAAGATTCACCACCCTCTGTGTGAAGAAGTTTCTTCTCATCTCCGTCCTGAATGGCCGACCCTTTATCCTGAGGCTGTGGCCCCTGGTTCTAGACTCCCCAGCCAAGTGAAACATTCTCCCAGCATCCACCCTATCAAGCCCTGTAATAATTTTGTATGCTTCAATGAGATCCCCTCTCATTCTTCTGAATTCAAGAGAATACAGGCCTAGTTTACTCAATCTCTTCTCGTACGACAGTCCCGCCATCCCAGGAATTAATCTCGTGAACCTTCTACTAATGTTGGTTTGAGCTGTCAAACTTTCACACTCGCACATCCTGTGTGGCTATCCATTAGTTTGTCCTTATTACAAACCAAAATTGTTCATTCACTCCTAAAGTTTACAAAGGTGGCAGAAAACCACTTGATTAGGTTCATGAGTTACGTTGTAGTCTTCATTTCAAAACTTCAAAGAACATAAGAAATAGGAGCAGGAATAGGCCACTTGGCCCCTCGAGCCTGCTCCGCCATTCAATGAGATCATGACTGATCTTGGGCTCAAAGCCACTTCCCTGCCCACTCCCCATAACCCTTCACTCCCTTATCTTGTAAAAATCTGTCTCTCTCCACCCTAAATGTATTTAATGACTCAGCCTCCACAGCTCTCTGGGGCAGAGAATTCCACAGATTTACGACCCTCAGAGAAGAAATTCCTCCTCATCTCAGTTCTAAAAGGGCGACCCTTTATTCTGAAACTATGCCCCCGAGTTCTAGATTTACCCACGAGGGGAAACATCCTCTCTGCATCTACCTTGTCGAGCCCCCTCAGTATCTTATATGTTTCAATAAGATCACCTCTCATTCTTCTAAATTCCAATGAGTATAGGCCCAGCCTGCTCAACTTTTCCTCATAAGTCAACCCCTTCATCTCAGGAATCAACCTCGTGAACCTTCTCTGAACTGCCTCCAATGGAAGTATATCCTTCCTTAAATAAGGAGACCAAAACTGTACACAGTACTCGAGGTGTGGTCTCACCAATACCCTGTACGGTTGTAGCAGGACTTCCCTGCCTTTATACTCCAGCCCCCTTGCAATAAAGGCCAACATTCCATTTGCCTTTTTGATTACTTGCTGTACCCGCATGCTAACTTTTTGTGTTTCATGCACAAGGACCCCCAGGTCCCTCTGAACTGTAGCATTTTGTAATCTCTCCATTTAAATAATTTGCTTTTTTATTGTTCCTGTGGATGACCTCACACTTTCCCACATTATACTCCGTCTGCCAAATGTTTGCCCACTCACTTAGCCTGTCTGTATCCCTTTGCAGGTTCTTTGAGTCCTCTGCACAACTTGCTTTCCCACCCATCTTTGTATCATCCGCAAGCTTGGCTACATTACACAAAGGTTTGACTTCTCACCTCAGAAAAGTCACCAGCGACACCATGTCTACAATACGAAAGAGGGTTTGTTTATCTCTGTGTTGTCTGTCACTACCCCCTGCAGTCACAGCCATATCCTGAGGGAAAGGGTCCCAGTCCCTCAGAGAGGAGACCATCATCCCCTCAGTCTGGGCTGGATTTGAACCCCAGGTCCCAGAGGGTGAAAGGTCAGTGTCTGACCCTCCACGCTGCCCCCACCCAATACCGACACCACTCTGCCTTATCAGTGAAAGACTGCTTGTTACATTCACCAATTTTATTTCACTTTGCAAAAACCTTTTTGCCTGGCAAAGTATTTCAAGAAATATGAAAATTAAGGGTCTGTATATACTTTCTACACTGTCTGCACTCCTCAAATTCCGGCCTCTTACGTATCCCCGATTTTCACTGCTCCACCATTGGCGGCCGTGCCTTCTGTTGCCTGGGCCCTAAGCTCTGGAATTCCCTCCCTAAACCTCTCCACCTCTCTACCCTCTCTCCTCCTTTAAGACGCTCCTTAAAACGTACTTCTTTGAACAAGCTTTTGGTCACACGTCATAAGATCTCCTCATGTGGCTCGGTGTCGAAATTTTGTTTGGTAATCACTCCTGTGAAGCACCTTGGGATGTTTTACTACGTTAAAGGCGCCATATTAATGCAATTTGTTGTCTCGTTTCCCGGCTTCGTGTTCCTTTGCCCGCGCCTCAGATGCTGGAGGTGGCCGTTCTCCTGGGACTAATGGCGAAACACGTCAGCGAGCACTGCCGGCTCGTCCTCTACAGATACGACACCTACCTCGAGGTTGACGTCAGGCCAGGGTCGATTCTGGGCAACGTGGGTCAGGTGCTGCAAAAGGCTACGGTAGGTAGGGAGTGGCGTCGGCACTGGGTGGGGGCAGCGTGGAGGGTCAGACACTGACTGTTCACCCTCTGAGACATGGGGTTCAAATCCAGCCCAGACTGAGGGGATGATGGTCTCCCCTCTCTGAGGGGCTGGGACCCTTTCTCTCAGGATAGGGACAGAGAGAGTCTCTCTGATTGCAATTCGGACGGTGGATGGAAGGTGAGGGGGAGGGGGGGGCGGATGGGAGGGAGGAGTCCCCCTCTGGAAAGAGAGGGTGAGGAAAGAGTCTCCTCCCCTGGGAAGAGGATGAAGAGTCTTCCCTCTGGGGGCAGGGGAGGGAAGGAGTCTCCCTTTGGGAAGGGGGTGGGAAGGAGTCTCCCTCTGGGAAGGGGGCGGGGGAGGGAAGCAGTCTCCCTCTGGGAAGGGGGCGGGAGAGGGGCGGAGTCTCCCTCTGGGAAGGGGGCGGGGGAGGGAAGGAGTCTCCCTCTGGGAAGGGGGAGGGAAGGAGTCTCCCTCTGGGAAGGGGGAGGGAAGGAGTCTCCCTCTGGGAAGGGGGAGGGAAGGAGTCTCCCTCTGGGAAGGGGGAGGGAAGGAGTCTCCCTCTGGGAAGGGGGAGGGAAGGAGTCTCCCTCTGGGAAGGGGGCGGGAAGGAGTCTCCCTCTGGGAAGGGGGTGGGGGAGGGAAGGAGTCTCCCTCTGGGAAGGGGGCGGGAAGGAGTCTCCCTCTGGGAAGGGGGCGGGGAGGGGGAAGGAGTCTCCCTCTGGGAAAGGGGCGGGGAGGGGAAGGAAGGATTTTCCCTTTGTGAAGGGGGTGGGAGGAAGTCCTGCTCCGTGGAGGGGATCGGAGCTGGGATGGGCCGGTTTTCTTTCCACCCATTCCCGCTCTGTAATTTGCTGTCTCTTCTCTTGCTGCAGGAACTCCAAGAGGCTGAGATGCGTGTGCCTGTGCAGGACAGTGGCATGATCTCCTTCCTCCTGGACTCTGTGCGGGACAACGTGCAGGTACGGTCTGGATCGCCTTGTGTGTGGAGGGTGGGGGAGAGAGAGTGGGGAAACTATCCTTGGAAATCCTTACCCCCCCGTTTCACGTTCGAAAGACACGGTTCATTTACAATTGTTGTTCAGAGTTTGAAGAGCTACCGAGGGCGCCAGAAGGCCGAGGTGGCTCATTTGAAGCCTTTCCATCCTGTTGCCCGACTCCCCCCTGCCCTCGCGACCAGCTGCGACCTTCCTCGAGCTCCTTGCTGGACAGCCATGGCTCAGTGGTTGGCACACACTACTGAGTTAGCAGGTCGTGGGTTTGAGTCCCGCTCCAGAGACTTGAGCTTAAAATCTAGGCCGACACTTCCGCTGCCAGTACTGCACTGTCGGGAGCTGCCATCTTTCGGATGAGACGTTAAAACCGAGGCCCTGTCTGCCCTTTTGTGTGCAGTTTTGGTCGCCTTATCTGAGGAAGGATGTTCTTGCCATGGAAGGAGTGCAGCGAAGATTCACCAGGCTGATACCTGGGATGGCAGGAATGACGTATGAGGAGAGATTGGGTCGATTGGGCTTGTACTCGCTGGAGTTTAGAAGAATGAGAGGAATCTCATTGAAACATAAAATTCTAACAGGACTAGACAGACTAGATGCAGGAAGGATGTTCCCGATGGCGGGGGAGTCCAGAACCAGGGGTCACAGTCTAAGGATAAGGGGTAAGCCATTTAGGACAGAGATGAGGAGGAATTTCTTCACCCAGAGAGTGGTGAACCTGTGGAATTCTCTGCCACAGAGGGCGGTGGAGGCCAATTCATTAAATATATTCAAGAATGAGTTGGATATATTTCTGGCTAAAGGGATCAAGGGATATGGGAAGAAAGCAGGGACAGGGTACTGAATTTGGATGATCAGCCATGATCTCATTGAATGGCGGAGTAGGCTCGAGGGGCCGAATGGCCTATTCCTGCTCCTATCTTCTATGTTTCTATGTTCCTATGACTTATAAGATCCCATGGACACTATTTGGAAGAGGAGCAGGGGGAGTTTTCCTCGGTGTCCTGGGGCCAATATTCATCCGTCACTCAACATCACTTAAAAAAAAAAAAAACTGTCTCTATTCGCAACACCAAAGTTCTGATTGGTCCCCTTGGATAAGAACATAAGAACATAAGAAATAGGAGCAGGAGTAGGCCAATCGGCCCCTCGAGCCTGCTCCGCCATTCAATAAGATCATGGCTGATCTGATCCTAACGGCTGATCTGATCCTAACCGCCAATCCACTATCACAGAACCATCTCCTGAATCTAACAGAATTAGACACACGAAATAGGAGCAGCATCAGGCTACACGGCCCCTGGGCCCGCTCCGCTACCCACAGGGCCATGACCGATCCGAACCTAGACTCATGTCCAAATTCCTGCCCGCTCCCCGTAACCCTTAATTCCCTTTACTTCTAGGAAACTGTCTATTTCTGTTCTAAATTTATGTAATGATGTAGCTTCTACAGCTTTTTGGGGCAGCATATTCCATGGACCTACCACCCTCTGAGTGAAGTAGTTCCTCCTCATCTCAGTTTTGAAAGAGCAGCCCCTTATTCTAAGACTATGCCCCCTAGTTCTAGTTTCACCCATCATCGGGAACATCTTCCCCGCATCCACCCGATCCAACCCCTTCACAATCTTATGTTTCAATAAGATCGCCTCTCATTCTTCTGAACTCCAATGAGTAGAGTCCCAATCTCATATGTCCATCTCCTCATCCCCGGGATTAACCGAGTGAACCTTCTTTGTACTGACTCGAGAGTAAGTATGTCCTTTCTTAAGTATGGACACCAAAACTGTACGCAGTATTCCAGGTGCGGTCTCACCAATACCTTGTACAACTGAAGCAATACCTCCCTATTTTTATATTCTATCCCCCTAGCAATGAAAGCCAACATTCCATTGGCCTTCTTAATCACTTGCTGCACCTGCATACTAACCTTTTGAGTTTCGTGCACCAGGACCCCCAGATCCCTTTGTACTTCAGTACTTTCCAGTTTCTTGCCATTAAGATAATAACTTGCTCTACGATTTTTCCTGCCAAAGTGCATAACCTCACACTTTCCAGTATTGTATTCCATCTGCCAAATCTCTGCCCACTTACTTAGCCTGTCGATGTCCCCTTGCAGGTTTTTTATGTCCTCCTCACTCACTACTTTCCCCCCCATCTTAGTATCATCTGCAAACTTTGATATGTTACACTCGGTCCCCTCCTCCAAATCGTTAATATAGATTGTAAAGAGTTGGGGACCCAGCACTGACCCCTGCGGAACACCACTGGTTACTGATTGCCAGTCTGAGAATGAACCATTTATCCCAACTCTCTGCCTTCTGTTAGATAGCCAATCCTCTATCCATGCCAGAATATTACCCCCAATCCTGTGATTTTTTTATCTTAAGCAATAATCTTTTGTGTGGCACCTTGTCAAATGCCTTTTGGAAGTCTAAATACACTACGTCCACTGGTTCCCCTTTATCCACCCTATACGTTACTTCCTCAAAGAACTCCAGCAAATTTGTCAAACATGACTTCCCCTTCATAAAACCATGCTGACTTTGTCCTATTAAATTATGATTATCCAAATGTCCTGTTACTGTCTCCTTAATAATGGACTCCAAAATTTTACCTACCACAGGTGTTAGGCTAACCGGTCTATAGTTTCCAGCCTTCTGTCTACTGCCCTTTTTTAAATAAGGGTGTTACATTAGCAGTTTTCCAGTCTGCCGGGACCTTTGCCGAGTCCAGGGAGTTTTGGAAAATTATTACCAATGCATCCACAATCCCTACCGCCACTTCCCTCAAGACCCTAGGATGTAAGCCATCAGGTCCAGGTGATTTATCCGCCTTGAGTCCCATTATTTTACCGAGTACCACTTCCTTAGTGATTTTGATCGTGTTTAGCTCCTCCCCCCCTTTAGCCCCCTGTTTGTCCAGTGTTGGGATATTCTTAGTGTCTTCTATTGTAAAGACTGATGTAAAATATTCATTCAGTGTTTTTGCCATCTCCATATTTCCCACCATTAATTTCCCGGTCTCATCCTCTAAGGGACCAACATTTACTTTAGCCACCCTTTTTCTTTTTATATAACTATAAAAAAAACTCTTACTATCTGTTTTTATATTTTTTGCTAATTTACTTTCATAATCTATCTTCCCTTTCTTAATCAATCTTTTTGTTATTTTTTGCTGTCTTTTAAAGTTTTCCCAATCCTCTATCCTCCCACTAGATTTGGCTACCTTATATGCCCTTGTTTTTAGTCGAATACTATCCTTAATTTCTTTACTTAGCCACGGATGGCTGTCTTTTCTTTTACACCCTTTTCTTAGTGGAATATATTTTTTTTGGAAGTTGTAAAATAACTCCTTAAATGTACACCACTGATCATGTATCGTCTTACCCTTTAATCTATTTTCCCAATCCACTCTCCTCAATTCCGCTCTCATACCTTCATAGTCTCCTTTATTCAAGCTTAGCACGCTTGTTTGAGATCCGACCTTCTCACCCTCTAATTGAATATGGAATTCAACCATGTTATGGTCACTCATTCCAAGGGGATCCTTTACTAGGACATTTTTAATTAATCCTGTCTCGTTACACAGGACCAGATCTAAGGTTGCTTGCCCCCTGGTCGGTTCAGTTACATACTGCTCAAGAAACCCACCCCTAATACACTCAATGAACTCATCCTCAAGGCAGCCCTGCCCAATTTGATTTGTCCAATTAATATGATAGTTAAAATCCCCCATAATTATAGATGTTCCCTTATTACAAGCCTCAACTATTTCCTGATTGACACTCCGTCCAACAGAGTTGCCACTGTTCGGAGGCCGATAGACTACGCCCACTAGTGTTTTTTTCCCCTTATTATTCCTTACCTCCACCCAAACTGCTTCATTATCCTGATCTTTTGACCCAATATCATTGATGACAAGACCTAATTACTGATTGATCCCCTTGGAGGACAAGACACACCCAGCAGTTTCTCTGGAATGTGTAATTAGATCCTCCCTGCCTACATAATCAGTTACTTTGCAAAGTGTAATTCGAGCCATTCTGACTACCCGCTCCAGACAGAACAGAGCTCACTTGGAGCGGACAGGGCTCACCCTTGCCGGTTAAGACCTTCTCCCACCCACCTCCAACCAGGCTCCTGACCTCCTCCCTACAACAAGTCCTTGACCTCCCCCATCCCCCATAGATGGGACATTGTGCATGGGTCACGGATTGTTAACAAGTGTATTGGGTATGAAGTGAATAGTGACAGCTTTCCGAGAAATCAGCCAGGTCTAGGGGGGAAGGTGGTGCGGGAATAAAGTGGGGTGGGGTTGGAAGAACGTGATCCATCTTGCCATCTCGATCACGTTCTCGCTCTCATTTTCCCCCATTCCCACTGCGCCCTCCGTGCTCTTTACACCCCCACCCCGGATTTCCTGACCTCTTCCTCTCCCCTCCCCTCTCTCTCTCTCCCCTCCCCCTCTCCCTCCGTTCCCCCCACCTCCCTCCCTCCCTTCCTCCATCAAAAATTGCTGTGCAAATAATCACTGCGAAAACCAGATGATCTGGTCATTATCACATAGAAACATAGAAGATAGGAGCAGGAGTATGCCATTCGACCCCTCGAGCCTGCTCCGCCATTTAATGAGATCATGGTTGATCATCCAAATTCAGTACCCTGTCCCTGCTTTCTCCCCATGTCCCTTGATCCCCTTAGCCTTAAGAAATATATCTAACTCCTTCTTGAATATATTTAATGAATTGGCCTCATCTGTCTTCTGTGGTAGAGAATTCCACAGGTTCACCGCTCTCTGGGTGAAGAAAAAGCCTAATCGACCCAATCTCTCTCCATGCGTCATTCCTGCCATCCCAGGTATCAGTCTGGTGAATCTTCGCTGCACTCCCTCCATGGCAAGAACATCTTTCCTCAGATAAGGCGACCAATACAGCACACCATCCTCAAGGTGTGGTCTCACCAAGGCCCTGTACAACTGCAGCAAGACATCCTTGCTCCTGTACTCGAATCCTCTTGCTATGAAGGCCAGCATACCATTTGCCTTCTTAACCGCCTGCTGCACCTACATGCTTGCCTTCAGCGACTGGTGCACAAGGACACCCAGGTCTGGTTGCACTTCCCCTTTTCCCAATCTATTGCTGTTCAGATGATCTGCCTTCCTGTTTTTGCCACCAAAGTGGATAACCTCGCATTTATCCACATTATACTGCATCTGCCCAATCGCCCAACCTGTCCAAATCGTACTGGAGTTTCTCTGCATCCTCCTCACAGCGCACACGCCCACCCAGCTTTGTGTCGTCTGCAAACTTGGAGATATTACATCTAGTTCCCTCGTCTAGATCATTAATATATATTGTGAATAGCTGGGGTCCTAGGACCGATCCCTGCGGTACCCCACTAGTCACTGCCTTCCACTCGGAAAAAGACCCGTTTATTCCAACTCTTTGCTTCCTGTCTGCTAACCAGTTTTCTATCCAAGTCAGTGCCTTGCCCCCAATCCCATGTGCTTGAACTTTGCACGCTAGTCTCTTATGCGGGACCTTATCGAAAGCCTTCTGAAAGTCCAAATACACCACATCCACTGGTTCTCCCTTATCTATTCTACCAGTTATATCCTCAAAAAATTCCAGTAGATTAGTCAATCATGATTTACCTTTTGTAAATCCATGTTGACTTTATCCGATCCTGTCACTGTTTTCCAAGTGCTCTGCTATTACATCTTTTATAATGGACTCTAGCATTTTCCTCACTACCGATGTCAGGCTTATAATTCCCTGTTTTCTCTTTACCACCTTTTTTAAATAGTGGGGTAACATTAGCTACCCTCCAATCCATGGGAACTGTTCCAGAGTCCATAGAATTTTGGAAGATGACCAGCAATGCATCTACTATTTCTAGGGCCACTTCCTTAAGTACCCTAGGATGTAGATTATCAGGCCCTGGGGATTTATCGGCCTTCAATTCCGTCAATTTCCCTAACACGATTTCCCTACAAATACTGTGTTCCTCCCTCTCATTAGACCCTATGTTCCCCGACACCTCTGGGAGTTTTTGTGTCCTCCTTTGTGAAGACAGAACCAAAGTATGTATTTAATTGGTCTGCCATTTCTTTGTTCCCCATGATAAATTCCCCTGATTCTGACGGCAATGGACCTACGCTTGACTTTACCAATCTTTTTCTCTTCACATATCTATAGAAGGTTTTACAGTCAGTTTTTATGTTCCCTACAAGCTTACTCTCCTACTCCATTTCCCCCCTCTTAATTAATCCCTTTGTCCTCCTTTGCTGAATCCTAAACTGCTCCCAATCCTCAGGTTTGCTGCTTTTTCTGGCCAATTTATATGTCCTCTCCTTGGATCTTATGCTATCCCTAATTTCCCTTGTTAGCCAATGTTGAGTCACCTTTTTTGTTTTATTTTTATGCCAAACAGGGATGAACAAATTCTGCAGTTCATCCATGCGATCTTTAAATGTTTGCCATTGCCTATTCACCGTCAACCCTTTAAGAAACATTCCCCAATCCATCCTAGCCAACTCACGCCTCATACCATCGTAGTTTCCTTTATTTAAATTCAGTACCCAAGTCTCTAAATCAACTACTTCACTCGCCATCTTAATGAAGAATTCGATCATATTATGATCGCTCCTCCCCAAGGGGCCTCGCACAACAAGATTGCTAATTAATCCTTTCTCATTACATAATACCCAGTCTAAGATGGCCTGATCTCTCGTTGGTTCCTCGACATATTGGTCCAGAAAACCATCCCGTATACGCTCTAGGAATTCCTCTTCCACAGTATTGTTACTAATTTGGTTAGACCAATCTATATCTAGATTAAAGTCACCCATGATAACTGCTGTGCCCTTATTACACGCATCTCTAATTTCCCGTTTAATGCCATCCCCAACCTCCGCATTACTGTTTGGGGGCCTGTATACAACTCCCACTAACGTTTTCTGCCCCTTGGTATTTCTCAGCTCTACTCATACAGATTCCACATCATCAGAGCTAATATCCTTCCTTACTATTGTTAATCTCCTCTTTAACCAGCAATGCTACCCCACCGCCTTTTCCTTTTTGCCTGTCCTTCCTGAATATTGAATACCCCTGGATGTTGAATTCCCAGCCTTGGTCACCCTGGAGCCATGTCTCTGTAATCCCAATTATATCATATCCATGTACATCTATTTGCACAGCTAATTCATCCACCTTATTACGAATGCTCCTCGCATTAAGACACAAAGCCTTCAGGCTTGTTTTTTTAACACTCTTAGACCTTTTAGAATTATTGTTTACTGCGGCCATGTTTGATTTACACCCTTGATTTCTCTGACTGCCACTTTTGATTTTCACCTTCCTGTCTTTTGCTTCTATCCTTGCTTCCCTTTCCTCTGTCTCCCTGCACAGGTTCCCAACCCCCTGCCATTTTAGTTTAAATCCTCCCCAATAGCACTAGCAAACACTCCCCCTAGAACATCGGTCCCGGTCACATTGTTGTTTGTGGGAGCTTGCTGTGTGCTAATCGGCTGCCTCGTTTCCTATGTTACAACAGTGACCACAGTTCAAAAAAGTACTTTGTTGTCAGGAAAGGGACGTTATGAATGACTGAGCCTCCACAGCCCTCCAGGATAGAGAATTCCAAAGATTCATAATCCTCTGAGTGAAGAAATTCCTCCTCATCTCAGTCCTAAATGGCCGACTCCTTATTCTGAGACTGCGACCCCTGATTCTAGACTCTCCAGCCAGGGGAAACATCCTTCCTGCATCTACCCTGTCAAGCCTTCTTAAGAATTTTATACTTTAATACTAACGTTGGCCAGTCATTGCCTCCCATCTTGGATCTGCTGCCGGGACTCCCCCTGACGTTCAGTTCATTCTACCTCGCGGCGATGATGATGTCATCAGACCGTGACCATTGAGCGTTCACAAGGCCCGCCCCCCCCCCCCCCCCACCTGCTTTGTGCAGGAGCCTCGTCGGTGGCCTGATTTGGGGCAGTAACAATTTAAACGGCTGGGAAGGCGGCGGGTTGGAGCCGGGAGGTAGAATTTTAACCCCTCCCCATCCACCATTCCCGCTGGGCTGAGTGGGGTTTGGGGGGGTGGTGGGGCGTGAGGGGGACTGGGGGGAAGGGATGCTGGGGGTGAGGGAATTGGGGAGAAGGCGAGGGGTATGGGGTTGGGCGAGGGTTATGTAGAGGGGAGGGAGTGGTGTGAGATCGGGGAGAGGGTGGGGGGAGGGAGGGATGTGGGGTTGGGCGAGGGGTGCAGGGAGAAGGTGAGGGCGGGGAGGAGGGAGGTTGGGCAAAGGGGGTGGGGAGATGGTGAGGGGGCGGGATGTGGGAAGTGAGGGGATTGGGGAGAAGGTGAGGATGGGGCTGGGTGAGGGGTGGGGGGAGGGATGTGGGGTTGCGCGAGGGGTGAGGGAGAAGGTGAGGGTGGGAGGGAGGGATGTGGGGTTGGGTGAGGTGTGTGGGAGGGGGATGTGGGGTTGGGTGAGGGTTGTTGAGGGATGTGGGGTTGGGTGAGGGGTGCGGGAGAAGGTGAGGGTGGGGAGGGATGTGGGGTTGGGTGAGTGGTGTGGGAGAAGGTAAGGGTGGGGAGGGATGTGGGGTTGGGTGAGGGAGAAGGTGAGGGCGGGATGTGGGGTTGGGCGAGGGTTGTTGAGGGATGTGGGGTTGGGTGAGGGGTGCGGGAGAAGGTGAGGGTGGGGAGGGATGTTGGGTGAGTGGTGTGGGAGAAGGTAAGGGTGGGGAGGGATGTGGGGTTGGGTGAGGGAGAAGGTGAGGGCGGGATGTGGGGTTGCGTGAGGGGTGGGGGGAGGGATGTGGGGTTGGGTGAGGTGTGGGAGGGAGGGATGTGGGATTGGGTGAGGGTTGTTGAGGGATGTGGGGTGAGGGTGGGGGAGGGATGTGGGGTTGGGTGAGGGGTGCGGGAGAAGGTGAGGGTGGGAGGGAGGGATGTGGGGTTGGGTGAGTGGTGTGGGAGAAGGCAAGGGTGGGGAGGGATGTGGGGTTGGGTGAGGTGTGTGGGAGGGAGGGATGTGGGATTGGGTGAGGGTTGTTGAGGGATGTGGGGTTGGGTGAGGGATGTGGGGTTGGGTGAGGGGTGCGGGAGAAGGGAGGGAGGGATGTGGGGTTGCACGAGTGGTGAGGGAGAAGTTGAGGGTGGGGGAGGGATGTGGGGTTGGGGGAGGGGTGCGGGAGAAGGTGAGGGTGGGAGGGAGGGATGTGGGGTTGGGTGAGGTAAGGAAGAAGGTGAGGGTGGGGGGGAGGGAGGGATGTGGTTTTGGGTGAGGGGTGCGGGAGAACGTGAGGGCGGGAGGGAGGGTTGTGGGGTTGGGTGAGTGCTGTGGGAGAAGGTGAGGGTGGGGGGAGGGAGGGATGTGGATTTGGGTGAGGGGTGTGGGAGAAGGTGAGGGTGGGGGGAGGGAGGGATGTGGGGTTGGGTGAGGGGTGCGGGAGAAGGTGAGGGCGGGAGGGAGGGATGTGGGGTTGGGTGAGTGGTGTGGGAGAAGGTGAGGGTGGGGGGAGGGAGGGATGTGGTTTTGGGTGAGGGGTGCGGGAGAAGGTGAGGGCGGGAGGGAGGGTTGTGGGGTTGGGTGAGTGGTGTGGGAGAAGGTGAGGGCGGAGGGAGGGATGTGGGAGAAGGTGAGGGATGTGGGGTTGGACGGGGTGAAGGTGGGATATTTATTTCTCCTCTTCGTACCCCTGTTTGACTTCCGGTACTCCGTGTTCACCCCTCCGTTCCTAGATCGACACCATTCTCTTGTTGGGTTTCGGTGATGTCTACGCCTTTTCTGATGCCCTCCAACTCTACCGCTACCATGTCAATCTCGATCTACTATATGTCGACGTCAACCTCTTCCCCAGGCGATCGAGGTATGTCAAGGGGTTTGGTTTCTGCTGGACTGGCTCCCCAAAAAAAACTCCCTGGTTTAAAGTGCCGGGACTTGCCCCCGCTGCGACCTGTTAACTTTGTCAGCCACAGCTCAGTCGCTGTCCCTCTCGTTGGAGTCCGAAAGTGGTCGATTCAAGTCCCCGCTCCATAATCCAGGGTCGACACTCCCGTACGCACTGAGGGAGCGCCGCACTGTCGGAGGTGTCGCCTTTCGGACGAGGTGTTAAGCCGTCTCGGGTGGACGTGAAAGATCCCACGGCTACTATTGGAGGAGGAGCAGGGGGTGTTTCTCCCCGCTATCTTGGGGCTGTCATTTATCCCTCAATCAACGTCACAAAAAAAACGGATGATGTGCTCATTGATCACATTGCTGTTTGTGGGATCTTGCTGTGTCCAAATTGGCTGCCGTGTTTCCTACATTACAACAGTAACCACGCTTCAAAAAAGTACTTTGTTGCCTGTGAAGCGCATTGGGAATTTCCCGCCGGTCTCGCCAGCACAGCGAGCTGCTTCCGCGGCAACCCCGATCTGCCCGTTACAGCTCAGACAGTGTCCTTGACGGTGAAGCGAGCCAGTACCGATTGGCACACGAGCACGTGTGTTGCCAAGGGGACAGCGTCTCCAAGTTCTGCGCGGTTAAACCCTACGCCCGCCCGCCCTCCTCGCTCCAAGCCCGCCCTCCGGTACGTCACCCAGCTGGGCCCCATCCTTCACCTCCGAGCCCAGTTGGTGAGCGTCAGCCGGTTGTTTCAGCTTGGGGGGGAGGTGTCACCGCCCGACCTCTGCCCTCTTTCCAGTCGCAGTCACTGGATCGTGATCGGGAGCCGTGACACTGGCTGATTTGTTCCACCCACCACCCCTGTGCTCCCGGTTAAGCAATGCCTCCATTTTAAAATTCTCATCCTTGTTTTCCAAATCCCTCCATAGCCTCGCCCCTCCCTATCTCTCTAACCTCCTCCAGCCTCACAACCCTCCCAGATCTCTGCGCTCCTCTAATTCTGGCCTCCTCGGCCCTCCCTATCTCTGTAACCTCCTCCAGCCCCACAACCCTCCCAGATCTCTGCGCCCCTTGAATTCTGCCTCTTGTGCATCCCTGATTTTAATCGCTCAACCATTGGTGGCCGTGCCTTCAGCTGCCTAGGCCCTAAGCTCCAGAATTCCCTTCCTAAACCTCTCCGCCTCTCTCTCCTCCTTTTAAGATGCTCCTTAAAACCTACCTCTTTGACCAAGCTTTTGGCCATCTGTCCTAATATCTTGTGTAGCTCGGTGTCAAATTTTATTCTGTAACGCTCCTGTGACATGCTTTGTGACGTTTTGCTCGGTTAAACCTCATTGAATTTTTTGAAGAGCTAACGGAGAGAATAGACAAGGGTAATGCAGTAGATGTGATTGTTTGCTCCAAGTGTGGTCTACCCAAGGTTCGATACAAGTTTAGCATAACTTCACTACTTTTCACTTGTAATTATTTAGAATTTCAAAAGGCCTTCGATAAGGTACCACATAATAGACTAATGAATTACAGAGGATAAACGGCACATAAACAGGCCATTCGGCCCATGCCGGCGTTTATGCTCCACTCGAGCCTCCTCCCGTCTTTCCTCATCTAACTCTTGTGGTGTATGTGCCTTTAAGAGCCCCAGGTGTGCGTAATGCCAGTAATTGCCACTTGGGCTATATAAGCCTGTGTATTGTGTATATCCTTTAGAAACCCCCCCCAGACTTGCTTAGTAAATACCTATGAACCAACTCCTGTCTTCAGTGTCTTTATCTACACACGGACACTACAGTGGCGACGAAGTGGAAACGGACTTACCTGCAATTCGGCAGCACCTCAAGGACATCGATTCCTCCAGCGTCCAGAAGACTCAAGGAAGTAAGAGAAACTGTGGTTTCACCAGCTGGCCAAGCTGGTGACAGGTACTGCGTTAATCCTTCCTGGGCGTCAGGCTGGAGCTCCAGCGGCGGGCTCTACAGCTGAGACAGGCAGCGAAATCGGAGGCAAGCAATAACGGACTGGGAGGGTGCACTCGAGAGACGGCCGGCGCAGCAAGCAGGTCAGCGTTTAGACCTCCGTCGGGAACGAGTCTCCAACAGTGAATAAACTGAAACCACAGTAAAACAGCGTTGTTATCGGTAGCAGCGGCGGGAAAGCGCGGGAAGTGCCATATTGTTGCTACAGAGAAAAAAAAGCGCGGGAAGCGCCATATCTTTTCTGAAATGCCTAAATCTGGTAATATTGAGGCTTTTGATGGCGAAATAGAAGATTGGACCACATACGTGGAAAGAGTAGAGGTTTATTGCACTGCAAATGGAATAACCGATGAAAAAAAAGCTTCAGTACTTCTGAACTTAATGGGCGCGAAGACATACGGGCTGTTACGAAATTTAATCACTCCAGCCAAACCAAAGGACAAGACTTTTAAAGAAATTGTTGATACCCTGCAGGAGCATTTAAACCCAACACCGCTGCTGATAGCGGAACGATTCAAGTTCTTCAAGAGAAATCAACACAAGAATGAAAGTAACGCTGATTACCTAAACGAATTAAGAAAGCTATCAAAGTACTGCCAATTCGGGGCAGGACTATCAGATTATCTTCGAGACAAATTTGTTTGCGGTCTCTTAAGTGAAGGAACACAAAAAAGACTGCTTTCTGAAAAAGATTTAACATTGGACAAAGCTTTCAGTATGGCTGTATCATACGAAGCAGCAGCAAAAGGAGCTGCAGAGATACAACAAGAGACACAGGACTTCGGCACCCATAAAATGACACAGGAGTTCGGAAGATGTTATCGCTGCGGCAGATCCACCCATAACCAGAGGGACTGCTGGTTCAAGGGCAAAGCATGCAGGCAATGTGGTAAGATTGGACACATTGCACGGGTATGCCAATCTGGACAAAATAAATCCACTGACAGAAAACAAAAAATCAATAAAGAAAAGTACAGGAAGGTACAAATGATGACGGACAATAGCTCCAAAGACCAGAATAGCGATAGCGACTCCGGAAACAAGAGACTAAGCTGTCTCAAATTACATAATGTACTTGCCAAAGAGGATTACCAAACCATTTGGGTTACCCTCACAATAGCAGGGTCCCCAGTTAAAATGGAGCTAGATACAGGATCAGCTCTAACCGTAATAAATCGACGAGATTACGAGAGGCTATTTTCGCATATACCTCTAAAAGACACATCCATTATCTTAAAAACATATACGGGGCAGAAAGTCTACCCCAAAGGAAAAATAAGGGTGCCTGTGGTATACAACGGCAAAGAAATACAAAAGTTGTATTTATACATTCTACAAGATGGTGGTCCACCGTTGTTGGGACGTGAATGGATAAGGAAGATACGTTTAGACTGGCACTCCATTCAGGCACTGACGGTGACCAGTAAGGAAAAAAACAATGATGACATCATACCTGAACGATTAAAAGACATCTTGGCCAACGCCAAAGAAGTGTTTCAAGAGAAACTAGGAACCTTGAAAGGCATCACCGCCTCAATAAAAGTGGAAGATACAGCAATTCCAAAAATTTTTAAGGCAAGACCGGTGCCATACGCAATACGTCCGGCAGTCGAGGCAGAGCTGAAGAATTTGGAAAAGGCAGGCGTATTATCCAAAATAGATGGGAGCGAATGGGCAACACCCATCGTTCCAGCCATGAATAAAACATTGAAAAATAACTCTGAGGAACAGAAAAAAATTCGCATCTGTGGAGACTTTAAGGTGACTGTAAACCCGGTCCTTCACACGGTACAGTATCCTCTTCCGAGGATAGAAGATATTTTCGCCTCACTATCCGGAGGGAAACGTTTCACAAAAATTGACTTGGCACAGGCATATCTACAGATGGAGGTTGAAGAGACCTCTAAAAAGTATCTCACAATAAACACACACAAAGGCCTGTACCAGTACAATCGACTGGTTTTTGGAATAGCATCAGCTGCAGCTATCTGGCAAAGAGCTATGGAGCAAGTCCTGCAAGGGATTCCGGGGACTCGATGCTACCTAGACGACATCCTTATAACAGGAGAAAACGACAACGAGCACCTTGCCAATTTGGAGCAGGTGCTCACTAGGCTGAAAGAACGGGGCCTACGAGCAAATCGCCCCAAGTGCGAATTTTTCCAAAATCAGATATCATATTGTGGCCACATAATTAATAAGGAAGGGTTGCATAAGTCACCTGAAAAGATTGAAGCAGTTATAAAAGCCCCAGCACCTGAAAATGTTTCACAATTAAGGTCATTCCTGGGATGAATAAATTACTATCATAAATTTTTACCGAACTTATCAACTATTCTACACCCTCTTAATGATCTTCTACAGACAGGAGTGATTTGGAAATGGAACGAAGACTGTAAACGTGCCTTCCATAAATGTAAAGACTTAATCACATCCGAGAAAATTTTGGCTCATTACAACCCATCACTACCAATCAGACTGGCGTGCGATGCATCCCCTTACGGCATAGGAGCGGTATTGTCCCATAGATTCCCTGATGGCTCGGAACGGCCGATAGCTTTTGCGTCACGCTCATTGAACTCAGCTGAGCGTAACTATGCCCAGATAGACAGGGAAGCACTCAGCCTGGTATGGGGAGTGAAGAAATTCAACCATTACCTACACGGACAAAAATTTACCTTGCTGACTGACCATCAACCCCTCATCTCCATATTCAACCCTAAAAAAGGTGTCCCCATTATGACGGCACAAAGACTACAGAGGTGGTCCCTTTTTCTAGGGGCACACCAATACAACATTGAATACAAAGGGTCAAAACAGCATGGGAATGCTGACGGTTTATCACGCCTACCGTTGCCAACGATAGAAGAGGCACCTACAGTAGACCCAGTAGAGATATTCCACTCTACCATAGTGGAATGTCTACCGGTGACAAATTCTGCCATTGCAAGGGAGACAAGAAATAACCCTACTCTCTCTCATGGGTCTACGATTTAACAGTGAAGGGATGGCCAGCACATGGCGAACCACTGTTGCCAGCATTCTCGCAAAGAAGAGAACAGCTGTCAGTGTGCCGAGGAGCCTTGATGTGTGGATCCAGAGTGGTGATTCCACCCAAACTCCAGGATAAAGTACTAAAGGAGCTTCACGAGGGGCATCTGGGTGGAGTGAAAATGAAGAACCTAGCTAGGGCGTTTGTATGGTGGCCAGGTATCGATTGGAGACATCGAAGACATGACCAAGAGCTGCCTAGGATGCCAGAAGGTCCAAAATGCTCCGCCACAGGCCCCTCTACATCCATGGGAGTGGCCCTCATCTCCCTGGCAAAGGGTGCACATCGACTTTGCTGGTCCATTTATGGACTCCATGTTCTTAATCGCAGTTGATGCACACTCCAAGTGGCCGGAGGTAATAAAGATGTCCTCCACCACCACGGAAAAAACCATCACAGTATTAAGGACCATATTTGCCAGGAATGGGCTGCCGGAGCAGATATGTTCTGATAATGGACCGCAATTTGTGTCCGAAGAATTCAGAAAGTTCTTAAAGAACAATGGGGTAAAGCACTACACGTCCGCCCCATACCATCCCGCCACCAATGGATTGGCTGAAAGGCTTGTCCAGACCTTCAAGAAGGCCATCAAGGCCATGGGTAATGAAGACATAAAACTTCAGCACAAGGTGGATAACTTCTTATTTGCATATAGGAATGCAACGCATATGGTTACTAACCAAACTCCCGCCATGATGTTCTACAATAGAAACCTAAGATGCCGGCTGGATTTGGTCAAGCCCAACATCCGAAGGGACGTGGAGAACCGGCAGTTTCAGGGCATGAATGAAAGGCCAACTAGGGCCTTCCAGATAGGCCAACCGGTTTTGGCCCGGGACTACCGTACTGAGAAATGGCAGCCTGGAACTATCTGCACACGATTAGGACCACTGATGTATACCGTGGACATCGGAGACAGCATAATAAGGCGCCATGCTGACCAAATCATCAAGTCATCCGAAAAGGGACAACCTACACCACCACGCTATACATCTAACGATGAAGTAGAGATACCCATATCTACCTCCGATCCGGTGATACTGGAGCCCGATGAACCCGACACTGGCCTTCAAGCCGAATCAGCCTTGCCAGAAGAACCTACTACACCACCAGAAACTACTACACCCCCGAGGCGTTATCCGGACCGAGTCAGGAAGCCTCCTGAGAGACTAACTTATAATTAATTAATACAGCAATGTATATTATTTTGCATATAACATGTAATTAATAATTACTTAAAATATGATGTACTAGTTAGCTAGAAGGGGAGCAATTATGGTGTATGTGCCTTTAAGAGCGCCACGTGTGCTGTAATGCCGGTAATTGCCACTTGGGCTATATAAGCCTGTGTATTGTGTATATCCTTTAGAAACCCCCCCCCCCCCAGACTTGCTTAGTAAATACCTATGAACCAACTCCTGTCTTCAGTGTCTTTATCTACACACGGACACTACAACTCTTATCAGCGTAACCCTCTATTCCCTTCTCCCTCCTATGCTTGTCCAGCCTCCCCTTTAAATGCATCGATACTATTCGCTTCAACCACTCCCTGTGGTAGTGAGTTCCACATTCTCACCACTCGCTGGGTAAAGAAATTTCTCCTGAATTCCCTATCGGATTTCTTGGTGACTATCTTATATTGATGGCCTCTGGTTATGCTCTTCCCCACAAGTGGAAACATTCTCTCTGTATCCACTCTATCAAAACCTTTCATAATTTTAAAGACCTCTATTTGGTCACCTCTCAGCCATCTCTCCAAGAGAAAAGAGACCCAGCCTGTTCATCCTTTCCTGATCTGTATACCTTCGCATTTCTGGTATCATCCTTGTAAATCTTCTCTGCACCCTCTCCAGTGCCTCTATCTTTTTTATAATATGGTGACCAGAACTGTACGCAGTACTCCAAGTGTGGTCTAACCAAGGTTCGATACAGGTTTAACATAACTTCTCTACTTTTCAATTCTATTGCTTGAGAAATTGCCTGAGTGCTTAAGATCAGAGAATGTGGAGTCAGGGGACAAGTAGCAGAATGGATTGCTGGCTGGCTTCAGGACAGAACGCAGAGAGTGGGAGTAAAGGGGAGCTATTCACAGTGGCAGAAGGTGGGTAGTGGTGTTCCACAAGGATCAGTGCCGGGACCACTGCTGTTCACAATTTATATTAACGATTTAGACTTTGGAATCAAAAACACAATTTCTAAATTTGCGGATGACACCAAATTGGGGGGAACAGTCAATACTGAGGAGGACTGCAACAAATTACAAGAAGACATTAATAAACATGCAGAATGGGCCTATAATTGGCAAATTAAATTCAACACAGATAAATGTGAGGTATTACATTTTGGTCGGAAGAATATGGAGGTCACTTGTCACTTGGAGGGTGCGAGTCTGGGTGGGGTAGAGGAACAAAGGGATCTTGAAGTACAAATACACAAATCACTAAAAGTAGCGACACAGGTTAACAAGGCCATAAAAAAAGGGCAAACCAAGCACTAGGGTTTATTTCTAGAGGGGTAGAATTGAAAAGTAGGGAAGTTATGCTAAACCTGTATCAAACCTTGGTTAGACCACACTTGGAGTACTGCGTACAGTTCTGGTCACCATATTATAAAAAGGATATAGAGGCACTGGAGAGGGTGCAGAGAAGATTTACAAGGATGATACCAGAAATGCGAGGGTATACATATCAGGAAAGGATGAACAGGCTGGGTCTCTTTTCTCTTGAAAAAAGATGGCTGAGGGGCGACCTAATAGAGATCTTTAAAATTATGAAAGGTTTTGATGGAGTGGATACAGAGAGAATGTTTCCACTTGTGGGGAAGAGCATAACTAGAGGCCATCAATATAAGATAGTCACCAAGAAATCCAATAGGGAATTCAGAAGAAACTTCTTTACCCAGCGAGTGGTGAGAATGTGGAACTCGCTACCACAGGGAGTGGTTGAAGTGAATAGTATCGATACATTTAAGGGGAGGCTGGACAAGCAGATGAGGGAGAAGGGAATAGAGGGTCATGCTGATAGAGTTAGATGGGGAAAGACGGGAGGAGGCTCGAGTGGAGCATAAACTGGTTGGACCGAATGGCCTGTTTCTCTGCCGTATATCCTCTGTAATCCTATGTAAAGGCGCTATATAAATACAAGTTGTCATACCAGCAGGCCCATTGTAGCCCCCGGCTGGGGTCAGCTCCCCGAGCACAGAGCTGGGGTGGGGGATGGAAACTGGGCTCTTCCTGCCCTGTGGGGCTCATCCAGGGAGGAGCTTTTTCGCTCCTCTTTGTAAGATTTGGATCACAGGTCACACACAGAGATTGGGTCGATTGGGCTTATACTTGCTGGAGTTTAGAAGAATGAGAGGGGATCTGATAGAATTTTATAAGTTTCAAACAGGACTGCACAGACTAGATGCAGGAAGGATGTTCCTGATGGTCGGGGAGTCCAGAACCAGGGGTCACAGTCTAAGGATAAGGGGTAGGCCATTTAGGACAGAGATGAGGAGGAATTTCTTCACCCAGAGAGTGGTGAACCTGTGGAATTCTCTGCCAAAGAAGGCAGTAGAGGCCAATTCATTAAGTATATTCAAGAAGAAGTTGGATATATTTCTTAAGGCTAAAGGGATCAAGGGATATGGAGAGAAGGCAGGAACAGGGTACTGAACTTGGATGATCAGCCATGATCTCATTGAATGGCGGAGCAGGCTCGAGGGGCCGAATGGCCTACTCCTGCTCCTATCTTCTATATTTCTATTACCCAAAGGGTTCTTAGGAGCAGTAAGGCGTTTTATTAAGGAGCGGCAGTTGAAGTTAAGTACAGCACACAACCAAGACAGACACAGTAGACGTACGACCGTGACAAACAGCTGGTATTGGTCCCGATCGGACAGATGGCTGGCCTGCGCGAACAGCTCTTCCCCCTCTCTTCACCGCCTGTGCTAAAAGCTCCTTTGAGATATCTCTCTCACTCCCTTTTTAGGGGTGGGCCTAGGGTAGATTATGAAAGATACAGTCAACAACCTTTCTAGCACACAAACAGCAGAAGTTTCTTCTGAATTCCCTATTGGATTTCTTGGTGACTATCTTATATTGAAACAAGGTCCCCGCCGCAGTGCAGAATGTTAGAACATCCGCAGGGAACCAAGAACAGCAGCAAATTCGAAGTGCCCATCCAGTTATTCGAACACCAGTCTGAAGAGACTTTTTTGTCTCAAGTTATTTCTTCTAACTCACGATTTCTTACAACTCTTCAATCGGAGGCGTTTTGTCCAATAGTTGCATCCATTAAAACCCATCTTTCCTCTTCCAGCGTCAGAGCCGACATCACCGGATGCAAGAATGACGTCCACCTGTCCGGATACAGCGACCAGATCTTGCGGTGAGGAGATGCAGCGATAGTGCCTTGCCCACTGGGAGTGTTTGATGGGCCAGTGTAGAGGGAGCTTTACTCTGTATCTAACCCGTGCTGTACCTGTCCTGGGAGTGTTTGATGGGACAGTGTAGAGGGAGCTTTACTCTGTATCTAACCCGTGCTGTACCTGCCCTGGGAGTGTTTGATGGGACAGTGTAGAGGGAGCTTTACTCTGTATCTAACCCGTGCTGTACCTGCCCTGGGAGTGTTTGATGGGACAGTGTAGAGGGAGCTTTACTCTGTATCTAACCCGTGCTGTACCTGTCCTGGGAGTGTTTGATGGGGCAGTGTAGAGGGAGCTTTACTCTGTATCTAACACGTGCTGTACCTGCCCTGGGAGTGTTTGATGGGACAGTGTAGAGGGAGCTTTACTCTGTATCTAACCCGTGCTGTACCTGCCCTGGGAGTGTTTGATGGGACAGTGTAGAGGGAGCTTTACTCTGTATCTAACCCGTGCTGTACCTGTCCTGGGAGTGTTTGATGGGGCAGTGTAGAGGGAGCTTTACTCTGTATCTAACCTGTGCTGTACCTGCCCTGGGAGTGTTTGATGGGATAATGTAGAGAGAGCTTTACTCTGTATCTAACCTGTGCTGTACCTGTCCTGGGAGTGTTTGATGGGGCAGTGTAGAGGGAGCTTTACTCTGTATCTAACCCGTGCTGTACCTGCCCTGGGAGTGTTTGATGGGACAGTGTAGAGGGAGCTTTACTCTGTATCTAACCTGTGCTGTACCTGCCCTGGGAGTGTTTGATGGGCCAGTGTAGAGGGAGCTTTACTCTGTATCTAACCTGTGCTGTACCTGTCCTGGGGAGTGTTTGATGGGGCAGTGTAGAGGGAGCTTTACTCTGTATCTAACCTGTGCTGTACCTGCCCTGGGAGTGTTTGATGGGACAGTGTAGAGGGAGCTTTACTCTGTATCTATCCCGTGCTGTACCTGTCCTGGGAGTGTTTGATGGGGCAGTGTAGAGGGAGCTTTACTCTGTATCTAACCTGTGCTGTACCTGCCCTGGGGGTGTTTGATGGGGGACTCGGTGTGTTTTGTATAAAGCACTCTACAGCCCTCTGGACTCAACATAGAATTCAACAATTTCTGATCATAACCTCGGCCCCTATCACATATAGATATTTTCTTTTTTTTATCCACTTTTTGTTTGGCCTTTTTTCTTCCCTCCCACATGGCAGCTGTCCTTCATTCTGCCAGCGCAATTCACACTTCATCTAGAGCCATCCTTTGTTCCTTAACCTGTCCCATTACCACCTCCTCTCACCTTGAATATCTCTCAATGTCTCTTAACCGC
>NC_140990.1:89488156-89836053 GCF_052327205.1 Somniosus microcephalus | reverse complement strand
GACAGTATACAAAAAACGTTTAAAAAACGGACAAAATCCACTTATTAGCGTTGAGTGACGTGATGGTTCACCAATCCTTCATGGCATGTGTGGGCGGGGCCTAATCTGCAGCCTGCTGTGAGTGCAGGACCGGGAAAACAGATACACAGACATAGACAGAGACAATCACGCGGCCTGACAGCCCGAGAGACAGTGAGCATACACACACAGAGACAGATACACACCGCGCAGCCTGAGAGCCCAAAAGACAGCGAGCAGGGGAGCGGCGGCGGCGGGCCGGAGCGGGAGCTGAGCTGGGGTCACTCGGGCCGGGCCTGAGGCGCTACACCGCGCACGGGGGGCTCCGGGTCACCAAGGCCGGGCTCTGAGTCCAACCCTTTCCCCGGGGTGTCTTCCTCTCTTCGCTATCTCCTTCCCTCACTCTCTCCTTCCCCTCTCTCTCTCTCCTCTTCCCCTCTCTCTCTCTCTTTCCCTCTCTCTCCTTCCCCCCCTCTCTCTCTCCTTCCCCTCTCTCTCTCCTTCCCCCTCTCTCTCCTTCCCCCTCTCTCTCCTTCCCCCTCTCTCTCTCTCCTTCCCCCTCCTTCCCTCTCTCTCCTTCCCTCTCTCTCTCCTTCCCTCTTTCTCTCCTTCCCTCTCTCTCTCCTTCCCTCTCTCTCCTTCCCTCTCTCTCATTCCCCCTCCTCTCTCTCTCTCCTTCCCCCTCTCTCTCCTTCCCCCCATCCCTCTATCTCTCTCTCTCTCCTATGTATCTACACAGGAGAGAACCGCACGGCCCGAGAGACAGCAAGCGGGGGAGCGGCGGGCCGGAGCGGGAGCTCAGCTGAGGTGAGTCGGGCCGGGCCTGAGGCGCTAGGCCGCGCACAGGGGCTCCGGATCACCGCGGCCGGGTTCTGAGTCCAACCCCTTGCCCGGGGTGTCTTCCTCTCTTCTCTATCTCCTTCCCTAACTCTCTCCTTCCCTCTCTCTCTCTCTCCTTCCCTCTCTCTCTCTCTCCTTCCCCCTCTCTCTCCTTCCCCCTCTCTCCTTCCCCCCCTCTCTCTCTCCTTCCCCCCTCTCTCTCCTTCCCCCTCTCTCTCTCTCCTTCCCCCCTCTCTCTCTCCTTCCACCCCCTCTCTCTCTCTCTCCTTCCCCCCCTCTCTCTCTCTCTCCTTCCCCCCTCTCTCTCTCTCTCCTTCCCCCCCTCTCTCTCTCTCTCTCCTAACCACACTTGGAGTTACTGTGAACGGTTCCGGTCTTGTAGTGACCGTGTGTAGATAAAGACACTGAAGACAGGAGTTGGTTCATAGGTATTTACTAAGCAAGTCTGGGGGGGGGTTCCAAAGGATATACACAATACACAGGCTTATATAGCCCAAGTGGCAATTACCGGCATTACGCACACCTGGGGCTCTTAAAGGCACATACACCACAATTCCTCCCCTTCTAGCTAACTAGTACATCATATTTTAAGTAATTATTAATTACATGTTATATGCAAAATAATATACATTGCTGTATTAATTAATTATAAGTTAGTCTCTCAGGAGGCTTCCTGACTCGGTCCGGATAACGCCTCGGGGGTGTAGTAGTTTCTGGTGGTGTAGTAGGTTCTTCTGGTAAGGCTGATTCGGCTTGAAGGCCAGTGTCGGGTTCATCGGGTTCCAGTATCACCGGATCGGAGGTAGATATGGGTATCTCTACTTCATCGTTAGATGTATAGCGTGGTGGTGTAGGTTGTCCCTTTTCGGATGACTTGATGATTTGGTCAGCATGGCGCCTTATTATGCTTTCTCCGATGTCCACGGTATACATCAGTGGTCCTAGTCATGCGCAGATAGTTCCAGGCTGCCATTTCTCGGTACGGTAGTCCCGGCCAAAACCGGTTGGCCTATCTGGAAGGCCCTAGTTGGCCTTTCATTCATGCCCTGAAACTGCCGGTTCTCCACGTCCCTTCGGATGTTGGGCTTGACCAAATCCAGCGGCATCTTAGGTTTCTATTGTAGAACATCATGGCGGGAGTTTGGTTTGTAACCATATGTGTTGCATTCCTATATGCAAATAAGAAGTTATCCACCTTGTGCTGAAGTTTTATGTCTTCATTACCCATGGCCTTTATGGCCTTCTTAAAGGTCTGGACAAACCTTTCAGCCAATCCATTGGTGGCGGGATGGTATGGGGCGGACGTGTAGTGCTTTACCCCATTGTTCTTTAAGAACTTTCTGAATTCTTCGGACACAAATTGCGGTCCATTATCAGAACATATCTGTTCCGGCAGCCCATTCCTGGCAAATATGGTCCTTAATACTGTGATGGTTTTTTTCCGTGGTGGTGGAGGACATCTTATTACCTCCGGCCACTTGGAGTGTGCATCAACTGCGATTAAGAACATTGAGTCCATAAATGGACCAGCAAAGTCGATGTGCACCCTTTGCCAGGGAGATGAGGGCCACTCCCATGGATGTAGAGGGGCCTGTGGCGGAGCATTTTGGACCTTCTGGCATCCTAGGCAGCTCTTGGTCATGTCTTCGATGTCTCCATCGATACCTGGCCACCATACAAACGCCCTAGCTAGGTTCTTCATTTTCACTCCACCCAGATGCCCCTCGTGAAGCTCCTTTAGCACTTTATCCTGGAGTTTGGGTGGAATCACCACTCTGGATCCACACATCAAGGTTCCTCGGCACACTGACAGCTGTTCTCTTCTTTGTGAGAATGCTGGCAACAGTGGTTCGCCATGTGCTGGCCATCCCTTCATTGTTAAATCGTAGACCCGTGAGAGAGTAGGGTCATTTCTGGTCTCCCTTTCAATGGCAGAATTTGTCACCGGTAGACATTCCACTATGGTAGAGTGGAATATCTCTACTGGGTCTACTGTAGGTGCCTCTTCTATCGTTGGCAACGGCAGGCGCGATAACCCATCAGCATTCCCATGCTGTTTTGACCCTTTGTATTCAATGTTGTATTGGTGTGCCCCTAGAAAAAGGGACCACCTCTGTAGTCTTTGTGCCGTCATAATGGGGACACCTTTCTTAGGGTTGAATATGGAGATGAGGGGTTGATGATCAGTCAGCAAGGTAAATTTTGTCCGTGTAGGTAATGGTTGAATTTCTTCACTCCCCATACCAGGCTGAGTGCTTCCCTGTCTATCTGGGAATAGTTACGCTCAGCTGAGTTCAATGAGCGTGACGCAAAAGCTATCGGCCGTTCCGAGCCATCAGGGAATCTATGGGACAATACCGCTCCTATGCCGTAAGGGGATGCATCGCACGCCAGTCTGATTGGTAGTGATGGGTTGTAATGAGCAAAACTTTCTCGGATGTGATTAAGTCTTTACATTTATGGAAGGCACGTTTACAGTCTTCGTTCCATTTCCAAATCACTCCTGTGTGTAGAAGATCATTAAGAGGGTGTAGAATAGTTGATAAGTTCGGTAAAAATTTATGATAGTAATTTATTAATCCCAGGAATGACCTCAATTGTGAAACATTTTCAGGTGCTGGGGCTTTTATAACTGCTTCAATTTTTTCAGGTGACTTATGCAACCCTTCCTTATTAATTATGTGGCCACAATATGATATCTGATTTTGGAAAAATTCGCACTTGGGGCGATTTGCTCGTAGGCCTCGTTCTTTCAGCCTAGTGAGCACCTGCTCCAAATTGGCAAGGTGCTCGTTGTCGTTTTCTCCTGTTATAAGGATGTCGTCCAGGTAAACACTGAGTCCCCGGAATCCCTTGCAGGACTTGCTCCATAGCTCTTTGCCAGATAGCTGGAGCTGATGCTACTCCAAAAACCAGTCGATTGTACTGGTACAGGCCTTTGTGTGTGTTTATTGTGAGATACTTTTTAGAGGTCTCCTCAACCTCCATCTGTAGATATGCCTGTGCCAAGTCAATTTTTGTGAAAAGTTTTCCTCCGGATAGTGAGGCGAAAATATCTTCTATCCTCGGAAGAGGATACTGTACCGTGTGAAGGACCGGGTTTTACAGTCACCTTAAAGTCCCCACAGATGCGAATTTTTCTCTGTTCCTCAGAGTTATTTTTCAATGCTTTTTTCATGACTGGAACGATGGGTGTTGCCCATTCGCTCCAATCTATTTTGGATAATACGCCTGCCTTTTCCAAATTCTCCAGCTCTGCCTCGACTGCCGGACGTATTGCGTATGGCACCGGTCTTGCCTTAAAAAATTTTGGAATTGCTGCATCTTCCACTTTTATTGAGGCGGTGATGCCTTTCAAGGTACCTAGTTTCTCTTGAAACACTTCTTTGGCGTTGGCCAAGATGTCTTTTAAATCGTTCAGGTATGATGTCATCATTGTTTTTTTCCTTACTGGTCACCGTCAGTGCCTGAATGGAGTGCCAGTCTAAACGTATCTTCCTTATCCATTCACGTCCCAACAACGGTGGACCACCATCTTGTAGAATGTATAAATACAACTTTTGTATTTCTTTGCCGTTGTATACCACAGGCACCTTTATTTTTCCTTTGGGGTATACTTTCTGCCCCATATATGTTTTTTAAGATAATGGATGTGTCTTTTAGAGGTATATGCGAAAATAGCCTCTCGTAATCTCGTCGATTTATTACGGTTAGAGCTGATCCTGTATCTAGCTCCATTTTAACTGGGGACCCTGCTATTATGAGGGTAACCCAAATGGTCTGGTAATCTTCATTGGCAATTACATTATGTAATTTGAGAGAGCTTAGTCTCTTGTTCCCGGAGTCGCTATCGCTCTTCTGGTCTTTGGAGCTACTGTCCGTCATCATTTGTACCTTTCTGTGCTTTTCCTTATTGATTCTTTTCCCGTTAGTGGATTTTTTATTTTCAGATCGGCATACACGTGGAATGTGTCCCATCTTTCCGCATCGCCTGCATGCTTTTTCTTTGAACCAGCAATCCCTCTGGTCATGGTTGGATCTGCCGCAGCGATAACATCTCTCGAAACCCCGTGTCATTTCATGGGTGCCGAAGTCCTGTGGCCTTTGCTGTATCTTTGCCGCTCCTATTGCACTGAAAGCCTTGTCCAGTGTTAAATCTTTTCCAGAAGATACCTTTTTTTGTGTTTCTACACTTAGAGGATCGCAGATGAATTTGTCTTGCAGAGAATCTGCCAGTCCTGCCTCGAATTGGCAGTGTAGGGTATCAACAATCTCCTCAAAATTCTTGTCCATCGGTTCGGCTGGAGTGATTAAGTTGCGTAACAGCTTGTATGTTTCTGCGCCCATTAGATCCAGAAGCACTGAAGCTTTTTTTTCATCTTCTATTCCATTTGCGGTGCAAAACACCTCCACTCTTTCTACATATGTGGTCCAATCCTCTATCTTGTTATCAAAAACATCAATATTGCCAAAGTTAGGCTCTGTTTCGTTATCAAAAGCATCAATATTGCCAGACTTAGGCATTTCAAAAAAAAATGGCGCTTCCCGCGCTTTTTTTTTTCTCTCTGTAGCAACGATATGGCACTTCCTGCGCTTTCCCGCCGCTGCTACCGATAACAACGCTGTTTTACTGTGGTTTCCGTTTATTCACTGTTGGAGACTCGTTCCCGACGGAGGTCTAAACGCTGACCTGCTTGCCGCGCCGGCCGTCTCCCGAGTGCACCCTCCCAGTCCGTTATTGCTTGCCTCCGATTTCGCTGCCTGTCTCAGCTGTAGAGCCCGCCGCTGGAGCCCCAGCCTGACGCCCAGGAAGGATTAGCGCAGTACCTGCCACCAGCTTGGCCAGCTGGTGAAACCACAGTTTCTATTACTTCCTTGAGTCTTCTGGACGCTGGAGGAATCGATGTCCTTGAGGTGCTGCCGAATTGCAGGTAAGTCCGTTTCCACTTCGTCGCCACTGTAGTGTCCGTGTGTAGATAAAGACACTGAAGACAGGAGTTGGTTCATAGGTATTTACTAAGCAAGTCTGGGGGGGGTTCTAAAGGATATACACAATACACAGGCTTATATAGCCCAAGTGGCAATTACCGGCATTACGCACACCTGGGGCTCTTAAAGGCACATACACCACAGGTCTCCATCTATTTTGTTCTGCCCTGCAGCTGCCCGTCAACCTGCTCGACTACTACCCTCCTCCTCGGCGGCAACTTGCATTCATCGGGCACTTCTCTCGACCGGGGGCCGGGATGGGCAGCAAGGACAGAGTACAGCGGGCAAGGACACTGAAGGCACAATTGGAAGAGATAGATTGTTAGGCAGGGGAGGGAGGGAGAGAGAGGGGTAGACAAGGGGAGGGAGAGAGAGAGGGGGAGGGAGGGAGAGACAGGGGGAGGGAGAGAGAGGGAGGGAGAGGAGAGGCGGAGGGAGGGAGAGAGAGGAAAGGAGGGAGAGACAGGGGGAGGGAGGGAGAGAGGGGAGGGAGGGAGAGAGGGGGAGGGAGGGAAAGAGTGAGGGGGTGGGAGAGGGAGGGAGGGAAGGAGTGCGGGGAGGGAGGGAGAAAGTGAAGGGGAGGGAGTGAGAGAGAGGGGGGGAGGGAGGGAGTGAAGGGGAGGGAGTGAGAGGGAGGGGGAGAGAGGGAGAGAGTGAAGGGGAGGGAGTGAGAGAGAGGTGGAGGGAGAGGGAGGGAGGGAGGGTGAGGAAGGGAGGGGGGAGTCAGAGACTCCTGACCAGACTCAGGCACGGCAAGCTGTTCACCAGGCGAGACATACCCAAAACTGTAAAACCTGGAGTGTATGGCTACTGGCGATCCCCATTAACAAAAAACGAAGTTAAAGAACCACCTCCTGGGTGCTTAGGAAGAGTTCTTCAATCCCAACAGTTTTATGAACCGTTTTATAAACATGGCAGAGGGTTCTTCAGTTCCCTTGGCAATGCCGGGTACTTCAGCTAGTATATATATATATATGTCTCTCTTTATCTCTGTATCTCAATCTCTGTATCTCTCTATCTCTGTTTCTCTGTCTTACTCTATATCTCTCTTGCTAACTATTTTTCAATGTATTTATTCACGGAAGTGGGCATGGCTGGCAAGGCCAGCATTCATTGCCCATCCCTCGTTGCCCTTGAGAAGGTGGCGGTGAGCTGCCGTCTTGAATCGCTGCAGTCCGTGTGATGGAGGTACTCCCACAGTGCTGTTAGAGAGCGAGTTCAGGATTTTGACCCAGCGATGATGAAGGAACGGCGATATATTTTCAAGTCAGGATTATATGTGACTTGGAAGGGAACTTGGAGGTGATGGTGTTCCCATGCGCCTGCTGCCCTTGTCCTGCTAGGTGGTAGAGGTCACAGGTTTGTGAGGTGCTGTTGAAGAAGCCTTGGCGAGTTGCTGCAGTGCATCTTGTAGATGGTACACACTGCAGCCACGGTACGCCGGTGGTGGAGGGAGTGAATGTTTAAGGTGATGGATGGCATTCCAATCAAGCTTTGTCCTGGATAGTGGTGATCTTGAGTATTGTTGGAGCTGTGCTCATCCAGGCAAGTGGAGAGTATTCCATCACGCTCCTGACTTGTGCCTTGTAGATGGTGGAAAGGCTTTGGGGAGTCAGCAGGTGAGACACACGCCACAGAATACCTAGCCTCAGAATTTATGTGGCTGGTCCAGTTAAGTCTCTGGTCAATGGTGACCCCCAGGATGTTGATGGTGTGGGATTCAATGATGGTTTGCCATTGACTGTCAAAGGGCGCTGGGGTTGGACTGAGATAGTCATACCTAGCACTTGTGTGGCATGAATGTTACTTGCCACTTATCAGCCCAAGCCTGAATATTGTCCAGGTCTTGCTGCATGCGGGCATGGACTGCTTCATTATCTGAGGAGTTGCGAATGGAACTGAACACTGTGCAGTTATCACCGAACAGCCCCATTTCTGACCTTATGATGGAGGGAAGGTCATTGATGAAGCAGCTGAAGATGGTTGGACACTGCCCTGAGGAACTCCTGCAGTGACGAAGGTGTCTGATGATTCTGTGAGTATGACTAAGTCAGGCTGTTGCTTGACTAGTCTGTGGGACAGCTCTCCCAATTTTGCCACAAGTCCCCAGATATTATTCAGGAGGACTTTGCAGGGTCAACCGAGTTGGCTTTGTCATGTCTGAAGATGGCATGGGGTCGATTCTGGGTCATTTGTCCGGTTTTATTATTCTTGTACTTTTTTGTAGCGGTTTGATACAACCGAGTAGCTTGCTAGGCCGTTTCAGAGGGCAGTTAAGAGTCAACAATATTGCTGCGGGTCTGGAGTCACATACCGGCCAGACCGGGTAAGGGTGGCAGATTTCCTTCCCTAAAAGGACATTAGTGAACCAGTTGGGTTTTTACGACAATCTGGTAGTTTAATGGTCACCATTACTGATACTGGCTTTTTATTCCAGATTTATTTAATTAACTGAATTCAAATTCACAGACTACCATGGTTGGATTTGAACTCACGTCTCTGAATCATTAGTCCAGGCCTCAGGATTACTAGTCCAGTAACATAACCACTATGCTATTGTACCCCTGTTGGGGATCTCTCTCTCGCTGCCTCTCTGTATCTTTCTGAGTTTCTGTCTCTCTTTCTATCTCTCTTGGTTTCTCTTTCTTGCTATCTGACACTTTGTGTCTCTCTATCATTCCCTCAATCTTTCTCCCTTTGTCTCTGTCTCCATGGGGGCGATTTTGCCAATGGGGGCGATTTTGCCAATGGGGGCACGTTAGAGGCGGGACTGCTGCTAGTAGGGTTTTACTCCCGCCTCCATCGACTTGTGGCCAACCCATGCTATTTTTCCTTGATTGACCTTGTTAAGCCCGCCCAGTGGGCTTAGCAGGCCAATTAAGGGGAAGCCGGTTACAGAGAACGTCAGCGTATGATGTTTCATCTGTCATGTCATTGTTTGACAGCTTTGAGAAGCTGACATTCTCAGTTGTTTGGTGAGTTCTTGTACTCAAGGCACACCAAAACATACATAGACAGAGACATGGACAGGGAAACAGACAGGGACAGAGACATATGGACAGGGACACTGAGATAGGACAGAAACAGAGGCAGAGACAGACACGCAGGGTCACAGAGACAGGGACAAAGACAGGAACAGAGACAGAGACAGCAACAGAGAAGGAGAAAGGTATAGAGAAACAGAAGTACAAGGATACGGATAGAAAGTGAGAGACAGGCAAAAGACAGAAACAGAGAAAGAAAAATAGGGGTGGCGATTTTGCCAGCCCTGGGGAGGCGGGTTTGTTGGCAGGACTACCGGGAAAATGGCAGAATCTGGGGGCGGGTACCCATCCCGCCTCTGTGCCATCTTCCCAGGAGGCTGGTACCCGACCCGCGCCGGGTCCCGTCTCCTGGAGGCGGGAAGGGGATTACAGCCACTTAACTGCCTGTTGTCCCCATTTTTCCAGCAGAGGTGCGGGCTTCCCGACGTCGGGAAACCCTGCCAGGGTCAGCGAGGCGAGCAGAGGGTCTGCGGGGGTCAGAGGGGTCCCAAAGTGCACTGAAGTGAACCGGAAATTCTCATCCAGACTAACAAAGTCATTCCAATAAATAGGGTGGGCGGTGTACACAACGCAGAAAGTCACTGATGAGCGAACTGCGAATCAAACAGCAACTGGGAGAGCAGCTCGGGCCCACGTGTCCGAGCCCACCCCCCGAGCCCGGGTGTCAACTAGATGTTCACATTAAAACCAGAGGAGTTGGATGGAGTGGCGGGCGAGCACCTGGTCTTTGATCGAATGGGTGCTAACTGTGAACGAAGGTTCACGAGATTGATTCCTGGGATGGCGGGACTGTCATATGGGAAGAGATTCTGTATTATCTGGAATTCAGAAGAATGAGAGGGGAATCTCATTGAAGCATACAAAATTATTACAGGGCTTGATAGGGTGGATGCTGGGAGAATGTTTCCCTTGGCTGGGGAGTCGAGAACCAGGGACCACAGCCTCAGGATAAAGGGTAGGCCATTCAGGACTGAGATGAGGAGAAATTTCTTCACAGAGGATGATGAATCTTTGGAATTCTCTATCCCAGGGGGCTGTGAAGTCTCAGTCATTGGGTATATTCAAAACAGAAGTCAATAGATTTCTGACTAGTAAGGGCATCAAGGGATATGGCGATAGGGCCGGTGAATGGAGTTGAGGCAGACGATCAGCCATGATCTCATTGAAGGGCGGAGCAGGCTCGAAGGGCCGAATGGCCTACTCCTGCTCCTATTTCTTATGTTCTTAACTCCATGCAGCAGTACGGACAGAGGCACCCGGAGGGATGGGGGCACCCGGAGGGACAGAGGGGGACAGAAGTACAGACATCCAAACTGAGATGATATACATTGAACAAATGGAAGAGCTACAGGCTATGGGGCTTGTGAGGCTTTTAGGATCCTCACTATCCTTCAGCTCGATGCAGGTTCTGGACCAGGAAATATAGAGATGTCTGATTAATAACTTTTATTAATAAACACACTAATACACGCCATTACAGTCAGGGTCCATGAGATCGACTACACATATACTCGGAGACAAAGAACTCAGCAAGGCCGGTGAGCTGCTCCTCTCTCTCCACTCACAGTAGGCCCGGGTCATAGTGAACATCAAGGCTGGTGAGCTGCTCCTCTCTCCTCTCACAGTAGGCCCGGGTCACAGTGAACACCAAGGCCGGTGAGCTGCTCCTCTCTCTCCACTCACAGTAGGCCCGGGTCACAGTGAACATCAAGGCCGGTGAGCTGCTCCTCTCTCTCCACTCACAGTAGGCCCGGGTCATAGTGAACATCAAGGCCGGTGAGCTCCTCTCTCTCCACTCACAGTAGGCCCGGGTCACAGTGAACATCAAGGCCGGTGAGCTGCTCCTCTCTCCACTCACAGTAGGCCCGGGTCACAGTGAACACCAAGGCCGGTGAGCTGTTCCTCTCTCTCCTCTCACAGTAGGCCCGGGTCACAGTGAACATCAAGGCCGGTGAGCCGCTCCTCTCTCTCCCACTCACAGTAGGCCCGGGTCACAGTGAACACCAAGGCCGGTGAGCTGCTCCTCTCTCTCCTCTCACAGTAGGCCCGGGTCACAGTGAACATCAAGGCCGGTGAGCTGCTCCTCTCTCCTCTCACAGTAGGCCCAGGTCACAGTGAACATCAAGGCCGGTGAGCTGCTCCTCTCTCCTCTCACAGTAGGCCCGGGTCACAGTGAACATCAAGGCCGCTGAGCCGCTCCTCTGCTCTCCTCTCACAGTAGGCCCGGGTCACAGTGAACATCAAGGCTGGTGAGCTGCTCCTCTCTCTCCTCTCACAGTAGGCCCGGGTCACAGTGAACATCAAGGCCGGTGAGCTGCTCCTCTCTCTCTGCTCACAGTAGGCCCGGGTCACAGTGAACATCAAGGCCGGTGAGCTGCTCCTCTCTCTCCTCTCACAGTAGGCCCAGGTCACAGTGAACATCAAGGCTGGTGAGCTGCTCCTCTCTCTCCTCTCACAGTAGGCCCGGGTCACAGTGAACATCAAGGCCGGTGAGCCGCTCCTCTCTCTGCTCACAGTAGGCCCGGGTCACAGTGAACATCAAGGCCGGTGAGCCGCTCCTCTCTCTGCTCACAGTAGGCCCGGGTCACAGTGAACATCAAGGCCGGTGAGCTGCTCCTCTCTCTGCTCACAGTAGTCCCGGGTCACAGTGAGCATCAAGGCTGGTGAGCCACTCCTCTCTCTGCTCACAGTAGTCCCGGGTCACAGTGAACATCAAGGCCGGTGAGCTGCTCCTCTCTCTCCCACTCACAGTAGGCCCGGGTCACAGTGAACATCAAGGCCGGTGAGCTGCTCCTCTCTCTCCTCTCACAGTAGGCCCGGGTCACCATGAACATCAAGGCCGGTGAGCTGCTCCTCTCTCTCCTCTCACAGTAGGCCCGGGTCACCATGAACATCAAGCCCGGTGAGCCGCTCCTCTCTCTCCTCTCACAGTAGTCCCGGGTCACAGTGAACATCAAGGCCGGTGAGCCACTCCTCTCTCTGCTCACAGTAGTCCCGGGTCACAGTGAACATCAAGGCCAGTGAGCTGCTCCTCTCTCTCCTCTCACAGTAGGCCCGGGTCACAGTGAACATCAAGGCCGGTGAGCTGCTCCTCTCTCTCCACTCACAGTAGGCCCGGGTCACAGTGAGCATCAAGGCCGGTGAGCCGCTCCTCTCTCTGCTCACAGTAGGCCCGGGTCACAGTGAACATCAAGGCCGGTGAGCCGCTCCTCTCTCTGCTCACAGTAGGCCCGGGTCACAGTGAACATCAAGGCCGGTGAGCCGCTCCTCTCTCTCCTCTCACAGTAGGCCCGGGTCACAGTGAACATCAAGGCCAGTGAGCTGCTCCTCTCTCTCCTCTCACAGTAGGCCCGGGTCACAGTGAACATCAAGGCTGGTGAGCTGCTCCTCTCTCTCCTCTCACAGTAGGCCCGGGTCACAGTGAACATCAAGGCCGGTGAGCCGCTCCTCTCTCTCCTCTCACAGTAGGCCCGGGTCACAGTGAACATCAAGGCCGGTGAGCTGCTCCTCTCTCTCCACTCACAGTAGGCCCGGGTCACAGTGAACATCAAGGCCGGTGAGCCGCTCCTCTCTCTCCTCTCACAGTAGGCCCGGGTCACAGTGAACATCAAGGCCGGTGAGCTGCTCCTCTCTCCACTCAGTAGTCCCAGGTCACAGTGAACATCAAGGCCGGTGAGCCGCTCCTCTCTCTCCCACTCACAGTAGTCCCGGGTCACAGTGAGCATTAATGTGCCTCAATAATTCCGAGACTCGATGTTAGCGAAACAAAACAAGGCTTTTATTAACTTAGAAAGTAACACGTAAGAGAGAGAGGTATCTTCCTTCTGGAGACTGAGGCCAGACTGAGCTAGCTTACAAAAGGGGCCAGGTATGGGCGGAGCCCTACACACACAGCACATTCCAGCACATTCCAATAAACAATACAATGAGGACTGGGGGAAGGGAAATGACACTGAAACCGACCACAGTCACAGGCAGTGATGAATGGAATATTTCATCACATTCACCCCTTCTATAGATTTAGTCTGTTCGGGGGTTTGATAGTCCTCTGCGACCGACGTGGCTGTTGTGGTGCCGCGGGTGTCGGCTGGGTGTCCCCGGTAGTCTCCTGGGTCTCTGCCGGGGGTGCCGCCAGGGTTGTTGAAGGGGTAGTTGGTGGGGGTGCCGTTGGTCGATGTTCTTCCGGGGGTGATGAAGGAGTAGTGGGTGGGTAAGAGTTGCTGTGATCGTTGTTGCTGCTATTGCCGCGGCTGGGGCGACGTCTTTTATGGACACGGTGTCCTCCCTTCCGTCGGCGTGCCGGACATATGCGTATTGGGGGTTGGCGTGGAGTAGGTGTACTGGCTCCACGAGAGGGTCCATCTTGTGGCCCCTCACATGCCTTCGCACGAGTACCGGACCTGGGGTGGAGAGCCATGACGGCATGGATACGCCGGAGGTGGATTTCCGGGGAAAGACAAACATTCGTTCATGAGGCGTGGCATTAGTGGCCGTACACAATAGCGACCGTATCGAATGGAGCACATCCGAGAGGACTTCCTGCCAGCGGGAGATAGGGAGGCCCTTGGTCCTTAGAGCTAGAGTGACTGCTTTCCATACTGTCCCGTTCTCTCGCTCCACTTGGCCGTTACCCCGGGGGTTGTAGCTGGTGGTACGGCTCGTGGTGATCCCCTTGGACAGCATGTACTGGCGTAGCTCTTCACTCATGAAGGACGCCCCCCTATCCGTACGGATGTAGCTCGGCATACCGAACAGGCAGAACAGGCTGTTGAGGCATTTAATGACCGTGGCGCTGGTCATGTCTGGGCAGGGGAAGGCGAATGGGAACCGGGAGTATTCGTCCACAATGTTCAGGAAGTAAACATTGCGGTCGACGGACGGGAGGGGGCCCTTGAAATCTAAGCTGAGCCGCTCAAAGGGCCGTGTAGCTTTAAGTGGGCTCTATCTGGGCGGTAGAACCGAGGCTTGCACTCAGCGCAAGTGCGGCAGTTCCTGGTCAGAGACCGAACTTCCTCAATCGAGTAGGGTAAGTTACGGGACTTTATGAAGTGGAACAGCCGCGTGACCCCTGGGTGGCAGAGGTCGTTGTGGAGGGTCTGTAGCCGATCCCCAGTGGCGCTGGCACACATCCCTCGTGAGAGGGCGTCAGGGGATTCGTTAAGGGCCCCTGGCCGGTAAATGATGTCGTACTCGAAGGTGGAGAGCTCGATCCGCCACCTAAGAATCTTATCATTTTTAATCTTCCCCCTCTGTTTATTATTGAACATAAACGCTACCGACCGCTGGTCGGTAAGCAGGGTGAAGCGTTTGCCGGCTAGGTAGTGGCGCCAGTGGCGCACTGCCTCCACGATGGCTTGGGCCTCCTTTTCCACGGAGGAGTGTCTGATCTCGGGCCCTTGGAGGGTCCTCGAGAAGAAAGCTACGGGCCGCCCCGCCTGGTTGAGGGTGGCCGCCAAGGCGAAGTCAGACGCATCACTTTCCACTTGAAATGGAGTGTTCTCGTCCACTGCCTGTAGCGTGGCCCGCTCAATATCCTGCTTAATGCTTTTGAAGGCGGCGTGGGCCTCAGCAGAGAGCGGAAAAGAGGATGCTTTCAAGAGGGGGCGGGCTTTGTCGGAGTAGTTGGGGACCCATTGGGAATAATAAGAAAATAACCCCAGGCACCTTTTCAGGGCTTTGGGAGTGTTGGGCAGGGGCAGCTCCCGTAGGGGGCGCAATCGGTCGGGGTCTGGTCCGATTTCCCCATTCTCCACCACGCTGCCTAGTATGCAGAGGCGCGTGGTGTTGAAAACGCACTTGTCCTCGTTGTAGGTGAGGTTGAGTTTTTGTGCGGTTTCCAGGAACCTCTCGAGGTTCGAGTCGTGATCCTGCTGATTGTGGCCGCAGATGGTGACGTTGTCGAGGTAGGGGAAGGTTGCCTGCAAGTGGTGGTCATCGACCATGCGGTCCATCTCCCTCTGAAAAACCGAGACCCCATTCGTCACCCCAAAGGGGACTCTGAGGAATTGGTAGAGGCGTCCGTTCGCCTCGAAGGTGGTGTACGGGCGGTCCTCTGGTCTGATAGGGAGCTGGTGGTACGCTGACTTGAGGTCGATGGTAGAGAACACCCGGTATTGAGCGATTTGGTTCACCATTTCTGATATGCGGGGTAGCGGGTAGGCGTCTAGTTGGGTGTACCTGTTGATCGTTTGACTATAGTCGATCACCATCCGTTTCTTCTCGCTACCCCTTACCACTACCACTTGGGCGCGCCACGGGCTGTTGCTGCGTTCAATAATGCGCTCTTTCAGGAGCCTGTCTACCTCGGTCGTGATAAACCGCCTGTCCTCCCAGCTGTACCTCCTGCTTTTGGTCGCTATTGGCCGGCAGTTAGGGGTAAGGTTCGCGAATAGCGAAGGCGGCTTTACCTTCAGGGTAGCCAGACCACACACTGTGAGGGGCGGCTGGGACCCACCGTACTTGAGCGTGATGCTTTGGTGGTTGCACTGGAAATCCAGGCCCAAGATCACGCTCGCACACAGGTTCTTCATGATTAATACTTTAAAATTATCGTATACAGTTCCGTTAACGCCCAATTGTACCGTGCAGTAACCCAGAATGGTCGATGTCTGGGTTTTATCAGCCATAGAGATGGTACCCTGAGCAGGGACCGCCTTTAGGGAGAGTTGCTGTGCCAGTTCAGGGTGGATAAAACTCTCCGTGCTTCCACTGTCAATTAAACATTTAACCCGGCACCCGTTTACCTCGATGTCCACCATTGATTTGGATAGCGGGTGCGGCCTGGTCTGGTCCACTGTGACCGATGCCACTGTAGGGCCCTGATCGATACAAGATGGCGTCCACGCTGTCTGCTCATAAGATGGTGGACCCCACGAGGTCGGGCAAGACGGCGTCCAAGATGGCCGCTCCCACGGTGCACACGCGGCGGTGGCGGGTTTTCCGGCGGTTGGTTTTCCGGCGGGGTTCCCTCTGCACACCTTCCCGAAGTGCCCCTTCTTACCGCACTTAAAGCAGGTGGTGCCTTTCGCCGGGCACAGGTTTCTGGTGTGTTTTGGCTGCCCGCAGAAGTAGCAGTTGGGTCCCTGACGCGTCGCGGCTGTCGTCGGGCTTCTGGGGGGAGAGCGGGGCCCCGCCGGTGTCGGGCTGCCGGGCGGGGAAGATGCCTTCCAAGATGGCGGCGCCCTCGGTGCACACGTGGTGGCGTGGACGGCGCGGGCTGAAGAGTAGGCGTCCGAGTTTCTCTGGGCCACATCCAGGGATCGCGCGGTGTCCGCAGCCTGTTTCAGGTCCAACCCCGTTTTTTCCAGCAGTCTTTGCCGGATGTAAGTGGAGCTGAGGCCTGTGATAAAGGCATCGCGAACAAGCTCGTCAGTGTACACTGCGGCTTTTACATCTCGGCACTTGCAGTCTTTGCCAAGCATTTTCAGGGTGCTTAGGAACTCCTCCACCGATTCCCCAGGTCGCTGTGCGCGAGTGGCGAGCAGATGCCTAGCATACACCTCATTCGTAGGCTGCTGGTAATGCGCCTTTAAGATGTCGCAGGCGGCCAGGTACGTATCGGCGTCTTGGATGAGGGGGTAAACCCGGTGGCTTACCCAATTCCGCAGAATTCCGAGTCTCATCCTCGCAGCGTCCGTAGCGTCTTTGACGGCTGCGGAATTGTCCAGGAAGAATTCCATACACTCAAACCAGTGTCCGAAGCGTGCTGATGCGTCCGGAGCATGTTGATCCAAATCCAAACGTTCGGGTTTCAGGAGTTGATCCATAGTGTTGAAAAATAAGTTAATAAAATTGATGTGCCTCAATAATTCCGAGACTCGATGTTAGCGAAACAAAACAAGGCTTTTATTAACTTAGAAAGTAACACGTAAGAGAGAGAGGTATCTTCCTTCTGGAGACTGAGGCCAGACTGAGCTAGCTTACAAAAGGGGCCAGGTATGGACGGAGCCCTACACACACAGCACATTCCAATAAACAATACAATGAGGACTGGGGGAAGGGAAATGACACTGAAACCGACCACAGTCACAGGCAGTGATGAATGGAATATTTCATCACAAACATCAAGGCCGGTGAGCCGCTCCTCTCTCCACTCACAGTAGTCCCGGGTCATAGTGAACATCAAGGCTGGTGAGCTGCTCCTCTCTCCACTCAGTAGTCCCAGGTCACAGTGAACATCAAGGCCGGTGAGCCGCTCCTCTCTCTCCACTCACAGTAGTCCCAGGTCACAGTGAACATCAAGGCCGCTGAGCCGCTCCTCCTTCTCCACTCACAGTAGGCCCGGGTCACAGTGAACATCAAGGCCGGTGAGCCGCTCCTCTCTCTCCCACTCACAGTAGGCCCGGGTCACAGTGAACATCAAGGCCGGTGAGCCGCTCCTCCTTCTCCACTCACAGTAGACCCGGGTCACAGTGAACATCAAGGCCGGTGAGCCTCTCCTCTCTCTCCACTCACAGTAGGCCCGGGTCACAGTGAACATCAAGGCCGGTGAGCCGCTCCTCTCTCCACTCACAGTAGGCCCGGGTCACAGTGAACATCAAGGCCGGTGAGCCGCTCCTCTCTCTCCTCTCACAGTAGGCACGGGTCACCGTGAACATCAAGGCCGGTGAGCCGCTCCTCTCTCTCCTCTCACAGTGGGACCGGGTCACAGTGAACATCAAGGCCGGTGAGCCGCTCCTCTCTCCCACTCACAGTAGGCCCGGGTCACAGTAAACATCAAGGCCGGTGAACTGCTCCTCTCTCTGCTCATAGTAGGCCTGGGTCAGGTTTTGCACCGTTCCTAAAGTACAACAGTGTGACCTGTACTTTTAGGGTTAACTGTGGGTCCAGTACTCTCGTAAATTCTGTATAATGCTGTTGATAGGTAAGCTGGTTTAGCGGAGAGGCGAACTGCTGGTCTGCCGGGGAGGCGAGCTGCTGGTCTGGCGGGGAGGTGAGCTGCTGGTCTGCCGGGGAGGCGAGCTGCTGGTCTGCCGGGGAGGCGAGCTGCTATCATTTGTTGGGCTTGCCCATTAATGTCTATCAGTTTGTTTATTACACTCACACACAGGAGTGTTCATTGCCTGCTTCTCTAACCTTCAAACCCTCATCTCTTCCAATGTCCTTTACAAACGGAACAGATTCTCTGGCCACATTCCCCAGCAGTCCTCCAGACACCCTGGTGACATTAAATTCCATCTTCACACTCACCTCTGCTGGCAGCAGCTGTGTGTCTGTCTGGAGTGTGTTTTGACCTAACTTAACCCCTAGTTATTCTAGCTTAATATTGATATAATTCTATATAATGTCAACCAGCATAATCTATTTAATAATCTAGATGCAGCTATCCTTACAAGAACTTTTAAAAGATCCATTATCAGAGTGGACAAGTTGGTGTTTCAGCCGGCTGGATGACCGAGTGAATCCCTTCCCACACACGGAGCAGGTGAACGGCCTCTCCCCAGTGTGAACTCGCTGGTGTGTCAGCAGGTTGGACGAATTAGTGAATCCTTTCCCACACTCGGTGCAGGTGAACGGCCTCTCCCCAGTGTGAGTGCGTTGGTGTGCAGTGAGGTTGAACGAACGCCTGAATTTTTTCCCACAGTGAGAGCAAGTGAACGGTCTCTCGTCTGTGTGAACTCGTTGGTGTTTAATCAGTTCCTCAGGGCTTTTAAAGCTGTTTCCACAATCGGTGCATTTAAAAGGTCTCTCGTCAGTGTGAACACGCTGGTGTGTCAGTAGGTTGGATGACTGACTGAATCCCTTCCCACACATGGAGCAGGTGAACGGCCTCTCCCCGGTGTGAACTCGCTGGTGTGTCAGCAGGTTGGATAAATAGCCGAATCCCTTGCTACACACAGAGCAGGTGAACGGTTTCTCTCCAGTATGAACATGCTGGTGTTCAATGAGGTGGGATGACTGGGTGAATCTCTTCCCACAATGAAAGCAACCAAACAGTCTCTTGTCAGTGTGAACTAGCTGGTGTTTCTGGAGGTTGGATGACTGACTGAATCCCTTCCCACACTCGGAGCAGGTGAATGGCCTCTCCCCGGTGTGACTCCGCTGATGAATTTGCAGATGGGACGGGTAATTGAATCCCTTCCCACAGTCCCCACATTTCCACGGTTTCTCCGTGGTGTGGGTGTCCTTGTGTCTCTCCAGGTTGGACGATCAGTTGAAGCCTCGTCCACACACAGAACACGTGTACGGTTTCTCCCCGCTGTGAATGGTGTGATGTTTTTTCAGGCTGTGTAACTGGTTAAAGCTCTTTCCACAGTCAGTGCACTGGAACACTCTCACTCGGGTGTGTGTGTCTCGGTGCTTTTCCAGTCACGCTGATGTCTGAAATATTTTCCCACGGACAGAACAGACAAACATTTCTCCTTCCACATTCAAAGGCCAATGATATTCAGGTCCTGATGAATCGAGTGTCTCCGTCAGATCTTGTTGTGATGTTTGGTTTGAGTTTCCTGTCTGTAAATCCTGCCCTTCTAATACCCTGTAAAAGGAGTTTACAAAAGTCATCACTAAGTACAGGATAGAAATTCAGAACAGACAATTCTAGTTTCTATGGAACATTCTTTCCTCTCTTGTTCCCCGAAAGCTGTTAATAATAACTTCAAGGACCGTATAGGTGCGATAACCAGACGGGCTTGTGGTTCTAGTCTGGTCACAGATGAGCGCTCTTAATAAAGCCTGGAAAAACAATTTGTGTTCTTGAGAGCTTGATTACCCTCAGGCTCCCAATCATTAGGGTCAACCTCAGTGTGTGGAAAGGGATTCCCTGGTGTATCTCACCAGCTGACGCACCAGAGTGTCCACATTGTGATTGCGGTGGTTCGATTCCACTGTTTCTGATGCCTTTAATCACATCCAGGACTGAACCATGTTATTTCATGCAACTGGGGCTTGTGACTATTAAAACCACCAATAACTGGACTGGATTTTAATATTCTGTATCAATAAATCAGCTTTGTTTGAAACACACAGTCTATTGAGTCTTTGTTTCTAAGTTAAGACGGGAGCTAATTGATGACTTGTCACAGATATTCCCCGTTCTCTCAACAGAAGCACATAGGGTTCTGTTACTTACTTTGGGTGAATTTTTGTGCTCATGGAGGTGCTGTATGTCATTGTGGGAAAAGGGGCATTTCAACATTTTCAGCAGCTGGTATCAAACACTCCCAGGGTAGGTACAGCACGGGTTAGATACAGAGTAAAACTCCCTCTACACTGTCCCATCAAACACTCCCAGGGCAGGTACAGCACGGGTTAGATACAGAGTAAAGCTCCCTCTACACTGTCCCATCAAACACTCCCAGGCCAGGTACAGCACGGGTTAGATACAGAGTAAAGCTCCCTCTACACTGTCCCATCAAACACTCCCAGGGCAGGTACAGCACGGGGTAGATACAGAGTAAAACTCCCTCTACACTGTCCCATCAAACACTCCCAGGGCAGGTACAGCACGGGTTTGATACAGAGTAAAACTCCCTCTACACTGTCCCATCAAACACTCCCAGGGCAGGTACAGCACGGGTTAGATGCAGAGTAAAGCTCCCTCTACACTGTCCCATCAAACACTCCCAGGGCAGGTACAGCACGGGTTAGATACAGAGTAAAGCTCCCTCTACACTGTCCCATCAAACACTCCCAGGGCAGGTACAGCACAGGTTAGATACAGAGTAAAGCTCCCTCTACACTGTCCCATCAAACACTCCCAGGGCAGGTACAGCACGGGGTAGATACAGAGTAAAGCTCCCTCTACACTGTCCCATCAAACACTCCCAGGGCAGGTACAGCACGGGGTAGATACAGAGTAAAACTCCCTCTACACTGTCCCATCAAACACTCCCAGGGCAGGTACAGCACAGGTTAGATACAGAGTAAAGCTCCCTCTACACTGTCTCATCAAACACTCCCAGGGCAGGTACAGCAAGGGTTAGATGCAGAGTAAAACTCCCTCTACACTGTCCCATCAAACACTCCCAGGCCAGGTACAGCACGGGTTGGATACAGAGTAAAGCTCCCTCTACACTGTCCCATCAAACACTCCCAGGCCAGGTACAGCACGGGTTAGATACAGAGTAAAGCTCCCTCTACACTGTCCCATCAAACACTCCCAGGGCAGGTACAGCACGGGTTAGATACAGAGTAAAGCTCCCTCTACACTGTCCCATCAAACACTCCCAGGGGAGGTACAGCACAGGTTAGATACAGAGTAAAGCTCCCTCTACACTGTCCCATCAAACACTCCCAGGGCAGGTACAGCACAGGTTAGATACAGAGTGTAATGAAATCTGTTTGTCTTGATCCTGTATTCGTTTTGCACTCATGTATATTACCCTCCCCCACTGTGTATAGTTTCACTTCCTCTTTCCCGACTAACCTGGGAGGTTCCAGGTCTTGGCTCTTGGCTCCGCCCCTGACTTCTCTTACATAAAGATCCCAGGATCTGTATGACTCATTCCTGTGAACCAGTCGGCGTGTTGAGATGTTAGCTCTGATCTTAGTGATTAAAAGCCTACTTGTTTAAGTCTATAACTTCTAGTTTTGTGGTTATTGAAGGCCCATCACAGAGTAAAGCTCCCTCTACACTGTCCCATCAAACACTCCCAGGGCAGGTACACCACGGGTTAGATACAGAGTAAAGCTCCCTCTACACTGTCCCATCAAACACTCCCAGGGCAGGTACAGCACGGGTTAGATACAGAGTAAAGCTCCCTCTACACTGTCCCATCAAACACCCCCAGGGCAGGTACAGCACAGGTTAATTACAGAGTAAAGCTCCCTCTACACTGTCCCATCAAACACTCCCAGGGCAGGCGAATCAGATCAAAGCTCTGCAGTCCTGCCACATCCAGTCGTGAATGGTAGTGGACCACTAAACAACTAACGGGAGGAGGAGGCTCCAAGAAAATCCCCATCCTCAATGATGGTGGAGCCCAGCACGTGAGTGCAAAAGACAAGGCTGACGCGTTTGCAACCAAATTCAGCCAGAAGTGCCGAGTAGATGACCCATATCGGCCTACGCTCGAGGTCCCCACCATCACAGAAGCCAGTCTTCAGCCAATTCGATTCACTCCACGTGATATCAAGAAACGGCTGAGCGCACTGGATACAGCAAAGGCCCCAACAACATCCCGGCTATTGTGCTGAAGACTTGTGTTCCAGAACTAGCCGCGCCTCTAGCCAAGCTGTTCCAGTACAACTACAACACTGGCATCTATCTGACAATGTGGAAAACTGCCCAGGTATGTCCTGTCCACAAAAAGCAGGACAAATCCAACCCGGCCAATTACTGCCCGATCAGTCTACTCTCAATCATCAGCAAAGTGATGGAAGGTGTCATTGACAGTGCTATCAAGTGGCACTTACTCACCAATAACCTGCTCACTGATGCCCAGTTTGGGTTCTGCCAACACCACTTAGCTCCTGACCTCATTACAGCCTTGGTCCAAACATGGACAAAGGAGCTGAATTCCAGAGGTGAGGTGAGAGTGACTGCCTTTGACATCAAGGCAGCATTTGACCGAGTGTGACATCAAGGAGCCCTAGTCGTCGTCGTACGTGTCTTCATACTGTTCCCTTTGGGGAACTGTATGAAGTGGTGGAAGGATTTCTGGCCGCGATTAACGCTCCTTCCGTGACCGTAACCATCTTCGTACCAGCCATTAGGGTGGTTAGTCCTGTGGCGGGAGGGTTTTACGGGCTCCCACAACCCATACGAGGGGGGGGGGGGCCACCCACACCCACGGACGCAAGTATCCCGCTGGATGTCAACCCAGAATTTAGAGCCGGAGCTCCGACTCCACTTGCCGGGACTGTCTGGAGCGGGGTTCGAAACAGGAGCCCTAGTAAAACTGAATGTCAATGGGAATCAGGGGGAAAACGCTCCACTGGCTGGAGTCATACCTAGCACAAAGGAAGATGGTTGTAGTGGTTGAAGGTCAATCATCACAGCCCCAGGACATCACTGCAGGAGTTCCTCGGGGCAGTGTCCTAGGCCCAACCATCTTCAGCTGCTTCATCAATGACCTTCCCTCCAACATAAGGTCAGAAATGGGGATGTTCGCGGATGACTGCACAGCGTTCAGCGCCATTCACAACTCCACAGATAATGAAGCAGTCCATGCCTGCATGCAATAAGATCTGGACGATGTTCAGGCTTGGGCTGATAAGTGGCAGGTAACATTCGCACCACAGAAGTGCCAGGCAATGGCTATCTCCAACAATCGAGAGTCTAACCACCTCCCCTTGACATTCAACGGCATTACCATCGCCGAATCCCCCACTATCAACATCCTGGGGGGTCACCATTAACCAGAAACTTAACTGGACCAGCCACATAAATAATGTGGCTACAAGAGCAGGTCAGAGGCTAGGTATTCTGTGGCGAGTGTCTCACCTCCTGACTCCCCAGAGCCTTTCCACCATCTACAAGGCACAAGTCAGGAGTGTGATGGAATACTCTCCACTTGCCTGGATGAGTGCAGCTCCAACAACACTCAAGAAGCTCGACACCATCCAGGACAAAGCAGCCCGATTGATTGGCACCCCATCCACCACCTTAAACATTCACTCCCTCCACACTGGCGTACCGTGGCTGCAGTGTGTAGCGTCTACAAGATGCGCTGCAGCAACTCGCCAAGGCTTTTTGGGCAGCACCTCCCAAACCCGCGACCTCTTCCACCTAGAAGGACAAGGGCAGCAGGCGCATGGGAACACCACCACCTCCAAGTTCCCCTCCAAGTCACACACCATCCTGACTTAGAAATATATCGCCAATCCTTCATCGTGGCTGGGTCAAAATCCTGGAACTCCCTACCTAACAGCACTGAGGGAGTACATTCACCACACGGACTGCAGCGGTTCAAGAAGGCGGCTCACCACCACCTTCTCAAGGGCAATTAGGGATGGGCAATAAATGCTGGCCTTGCCAGCGACGTCCACATCCCATAAACGAATAAAAAAGAGGTGCTATATAAAAGGTCTTGACAAAGGGTTTTGACCTGAAACGTTGACTCTATTTCTCTCTCCACGGATGTTGCCTGGCCTGCTGAGTTTTTCCAGCATTTTCTGTTGTTCTTAAAAAAAAGGTGCTGCTCTGACCCTGAGTGAAGCTTCCTGAAGCCCCGCCTCCCGGGCCCCCTGATTGGTCGCAGGACTCGCCGCCCTCTCGGTCCTCCAGCCCCGCCCACGCGGCCCCTATTGGTGGAAACCTCCCGTCAATCAGGCGATGAGCATGTCACGTGGCTGCTGGGTAACGGACTCGGCTCGGCCGCCTGGGACTCAGGTGCGGATTTTCCGCCTCGCTTCGAATCACATTCGGATGTTGAGCAAACTTCGCTTACCCGCCGCCCGGAGAGCTTCTGACTGGGAACCGACACCGGCCTCAGCCGAGAATAAGCACCCGCCGCAGGCGCAGTACAGATAGATGGGGGGAGGGTCGGTGTTGTGAGCATGCGCGGTGAGCTCTTGCTCCTGAGCATGCGCAGTGAGAATCTTGCCCTGAGCATGCGCGGTGTGGTCGTGCCAAGAACAACTTGTCTTTCTCTCGCACCTTGAATGCAGCAAAACGTCCGAAGGCGCTTCACAGGAGCGATTATCAAACAAAATTGGACACCGAGCCACATAAGGAGATATTAGGGCGGGTGGCCAAAAGCTTGGTCACAGAGGTAGGTTTTAAGGAGCATCTTAAAGGAGGCGGAGAGGTTTAGGGAGGGAATTCCAGAGCTTCGGGCCCAGGCAGCTGAAGGCACGGACACCAATGGTTGAGTGATTACAATCAGGGATGCTCAAGAGGGCAGAATTAGAGGAGCGCAGATATCTCAGGGGGTTGTGGGGTTGAAGGAGATTACAGAGATAGGGAGGGGCGAGGCCAGCGAGGGATTTGAAAACAAAGATGAGAATTTTGCAATCAAGGCGTTGCTTAACTGGGAGCCAATGTAGGTCAGTGAACACAGGGGTGATGGGCGAACGGGACTTGGTGCGTGTTCGGACACAGGCAGCAGAGTTTTGGATGAGCACAGGTTTACGGAGGCTAGAACTCACCCCCTCATCCCTTAGCGACCCTACCCCTAAACCTGACTGCCTCTTCTTTCTGATGTGCCTAGAGATAGCCTGTTAATTGCTGTTTCAGCCAAAACTAGCCACAGAAACATGCTCTCTCTTACTTGTTTTACAGGGTGTTAGAAATGGAGGATTTGCAGACGGGAAGCTCGGACCTAACATCGTGTCAAAATCCGACGGAGTCGCTCGATTCGCTGGGACCGGCGCAGGCGGGAGGGGGGAGCAGCGAGTGCCGCGGCGGCAGCGGCAAGGGCAAGGCATTCACCTGCCCCGTGTGCGGCCGAGGCTTCACCCAGTCGTCCAACCTGTCGCGGCACAAGCGCAGCCATGACACGGAGCGGCCGTGCCAGTGCGTGGTGTGCGGCAAGGGCTTCCTGTACCCCTCGCAGCTGAAGACCCACATGCTGGGCCACAGCGGGGAGAAGCCCTTTGCCTGCCCCACCTGCGGGAAGGGCTTCGCCCGGGCCTCGGGCCTGGTGACACACCAGTGGGTGCACACCGGCGAACGGCCCTTTGTCTGCTCCGTCTGCGGCCGGGGCTTCACCGACCCGTCCAGCCTCAGTGTCCACCGGCGGGGCCATACCGGCGAGCGGCCCTTCGTCTGCTCGGAGTGCGGGAAGGGCTTTGCCCACTCCTCCTCGCTGCTGGCCCACCAGCGGGTCCACACCGGCGAGCGGCCCTACCCCTGCCCCATCTGCGGCAAGCGCTTCACCCAGTCCTCGGTGCTGGTGGCCCACCGCCGGCTGCACACCCACGAGCGGCCCTACGTCTGCTCGGAGTGCGGCCGGGCCTTCGCCCAGTCCTCCTCGCTGCTGACCCACCAGCGGGTCCACACCGACGAGCGCCCCTTTGCCTGCCCGGGCTGCGGCAAGCGCTTCCGCTGGCTCTGCAACCTGCGCACCCACCGCCGGGTCCACACCGGCGAGCGCCCCTTCGCCTGCCCGCTCTGCCCCAAGCGCTTCGTCGACGCTGGCAACCTGCAGGCCCACCGCCGGGTACACGCCGGCGAGAAGGCCTACGTCTGCTCGCGCTGCGGGAAGGGCTTCGTGCAGCGGGCCGCCCTGCTGGCCCACCACCGGGTGCACACGGCCGAGAAGCCCTACGTCTGCTCGCTCTGCGGCCGGGGCTTCGCCCTCTCCTCCACCCTCGCCATCCACCGGCGGGTCCACACCGGGGAGCGGCCGTTCCTCTGCCCGGTGTGTGGGAAGGGCTTCTCGCAGTCCTCCGCCCGCCTCAAGCACCAGCGGGTCCACGCCGCGGAGGGGGCGGCCCAGGAACCCGTCTCCTGACCCGCGCGCACGCCAGAGTGTCCGCGCCTGACTGCGGTGCTTCAATTCCACTATTTCCCGACCACATCTGGGACCGAACCATGTTAATTGGGGTTGCTGGGTGCTGATGTTAATAAGCTCTTATCAAGACATTTAAGATAGACAGGGTGGGGGATTGGCGGGGTGGGAAGATAACTGTACGAAAGAGATGGCCGAGAGGCGACCTGATAGAGGTCTTTAAAATGATGAAAGGGGTTGGATAGGGTAGACTTTTTGAGAGAAGCTGGTTCCACTGGCGGGGCGGGGGGGGGGGTGGCGGGGAGACTAGATCTAGGGGGTCACTAATAAACCCAATAGGGAATTCAGGAGAAACTTCTTTACCCAGTGAGTGCTGAGAATGTGAACTCGCCACATCAAAGAGGTTTTTTTTTCCTTTTGAAATTTACAGCACAGAATGAGGCCATTTGGCCCATCGTGTCTGTGCCGGCCGAAATCCCACTTTCCAGCTCTTGGTCCGTAGCCCTGTAGCTTACAGCACGTCAAGTGAATATCCAAGTCATTTTTAAATGTGACGAGGGTTTCTGCTTCTATTGCCCTTTCAGGCAGTGCATGCCAGACCCCCCCCCACCATCCTCTGGGTGAGGTGAATAGCATAGATGCATTTAAGGGGAAGCTAGAAAAGTACATGAGGGAGAAAGGAATAGAGGGAGAAAGGAATAAAAGGATACGCTGACAGGGTGAGATGAAGCAGGGATGGGAGGAGGCTCGTGTTGGGCCAAATGGCCTGTTTCTGTGCTGTAAGTTCAATGTAATGTAATAATTGATAAAACTAGTCAAACTCCGAGAGGATAAAACTCACACATCACCTTGACTGAATTCCCCGGGGCTTCCTATGGTCTGATTGTTCTGTTTTCACAGGTGTGATACTTCTGAGCCTTGCAGTGGGTACAGACTGGGGCCAGAAGTTTGCAGGCCGAGAATCATAGAATCTGTCAGCACAGAAGGAGGCCATTCGGCCCGTCGAGCCTGCGCCATTTATCCAATTCCCTTTTGAAAGTTCCCGTCAAATCCGCATGCAACGCCTTTTCGCGGCAATGCATTCCAGATCATCACAACTTGCTGCGTTGTAAAAAGAATTCTCCTCACCTCCCTTCTTTTACCAGTTACCTTCAAGCTCTGGTCCTCTGGTCACCGACCCTCCTGCCACCGGCAGCAGTTTCTCGCTAGTTACTCTGATCAGGACCTGCTCTATTAAGAACGAGGAGGTCCGTTTCAAATCTGGAAGGGGGGGCGCGTTCTTTAAGGAAGGCTGTGAAAAGAACACAGTACGACACCTTGGCAAGGTTGGCATTCCTGGCGCGGGTACGCTGGTGTGCGATGGGGGAGGCCTTGAGGAACTTGGAACTTTCCGTTCCCCCCCCCCCGCGTGCAGACGGTGTGGACCTGATCTCAAAATGGAGACTGATGTAAATAATGCTTCGAAATGGAAGGCGCAGGGAACGCTGCCAATTCCGCGCGCCCACGTTTATGAAGGACCTGTTAACGGTCTTGTGGTGACGCCAGCACGTGAAGCTCTTTTGTCGTGATTTGCAATTTGAGAATATTCCTACTCGTTTTTTTAAAAAAAAATTGTGATTTTTGCCTGTCTGATTGATGTAATGGCATGCGTGTGTAGATTTTTAAATCGTGCAACGCGGAGAGAAATGGTGCGCGGTTTTACCAAGCGGAATTCGGGATGTTGTAACAGAACAAGGACAGCCCCTGGTTTCAATGAAAGAACTGGAAGAAGGGTTAGGGCAGGTTAGGGATAGAGTTAATACCACAACTTGCATTTATACAGCGCCTTTAATGTGGGAAAACATCCTAAGGCGCTTATCAGGAGCGTTATCAAACAAAATGTGACACCGGATTATATCAGGAGATATTAGGGCAGGGTTTGGTCAAAGAGGTAGGTCCGGTGGTCAACATTTTGCCAGACACCAACCAACATGATTAAAATTGGGGTAAGGCCCGCTCGGGCACACAATGTTACAGACACTACACAGCCCAATGAAGTGCTTCTGAAGTGTCGCGGCAGCCAGTTCGCACATAGCAAGGTCCCACGAACAGCAATGTGATAATGACCAGATAAAATGATGTCGGCTGAGAGATAATATTGGGCCCAGGACACCGGGACAAACTCCCCTTGCTCTTCTTGCAGTGGGATATTTTACATCCAACTAAGAGGGCAGCCGGGGCCCCGGTTTAACGCCTCAGCCTGAAAGACAATGCGGCGTTCCCTCAGTACTGGACTGGAGTGTTGGCCCTAGATTGTGCGCTCGAGTCTCCGGAGTGTGGGACCTGAACCCACGACCGTCTGACTCGGAGGCGAGCGTGCTACCAGTGAGCCAAGGCTGACACCTTGGGCAGCACCCCATGGGCTCCCTTAACCTCGTATGCCTTTGTTCTGATACCGATCATCTTGGTGACTATACTGGCTATTAACACTCTTGCCCGCCCGTCGTGTTCTGAGGGAGGTGTGCAATGGTCGAGAGCAGTTATAATTGGTTAACCAGAAGAAATAAGTTAGGGTGGGTGGACCAGGAAACCCTCAGGTTTCTCTTGCCCTCAAGGTGGGGACTGTAATCTTGTGTTGCTTTTGGCCGTGACTTGACTGCTGGGGAGGGGTCGGAGAAGAAAACCAGGACGGAGCTACACAAGGTCCGGCAAGCTCAAAAGTGGATGGACGGGCTTGCTGTGTCGTGGATTGGCTCGAGAGAAAAGAGGTGCTGCCATAATCACGTGATAGTCGAGTGAGACCAGGGGTATGACGGGAATCCCCTGAGGAGCAGCCGGGAATTGGACAAAGGGGAGAGCCAGGCAGTGGAACACTCGTGATCACCTGCTCCCCAAAGGATCGGGGGTCTTAGCCATCTTTTAAACTTACCGCTTGCAACTAATTGTACTTGATCATTAAAATTACTGACTGCCATCATTTTGGGTGCCTTGTCCAATTGATTTACATGGGGTGAGCTCCAATGGGCTCAAGGATCTTAGAATCTTACAGCACAGAAGGAGGCCATTTGGCCTGTCACTCCTGTGCTGGCTCTTTGAAAGAGCTGTCCAATTTAGTCCCACACCCTAGCCTTTTCTCCATAACCCTGATTAGTCCTCTTCAATCTCATGTCTAATTGCCTTTTGAAGGTTCCTATGGAATCTGATTCCACCTCCCTTTCAGGTAGTGCGTTCCAGAGCTCAACAACCCTCTATGTGAAGAAATGTCTCCTCTAGTTCTTTTGCCAATTATTTAAAATCTGATGACCTTTGGTTACCGACCCACTTGCCATAGGAAACGGTTTCTTCTTACTTGCTCTATCAAAACCCCTCATAATTTTGAATACCTCTATTAGGTCTCCCCTCAACATAAGAAATAGGAGCAGGAGTAGGCCAATTGAGTCTGTTCCACAACCTCTGCTCTAAGGAGAACAATCTCAGCTCCAATAGAAACATAGAAGATAGGAGCAGGAGTAGGCCATTCGGCCCCTTGAGCCTGCTCCGCCATTTAATGAGATCATGGCTGATCATCCAAACTCAGTACCCTGTCCTTGCCTTCTCCCCATATCCCTTGATCCCTTTAGCCTCAAGAAATATATCCAACTCCTTCTTGAATATATTTAATGAATTGGCCTCAACTGCCTTCTGTGGTAGAGAATTCCACAGGTTCACCACTCTCTGGGTGAAGAAATTCCTCCTCATCTCTGTCCTAAATGGCTTACCCCTTATCCTTAGACTGTGACCCCTGGTTCTGGACTCCCCTGCCATTGGGAACATCCTTTCTGCATCTAGTCTGTCTAGTCCTGTTAGAATTTTATAAGATTCAATGAAATCCCCTCTCATTCTTATAAACTCTAGCAAATATAAGCCCAATCAACCCAATCTCTCATACGTCATTCCTGCCATCCCAGGTACCAGTCTGGTGAATCTTCGCTGCACTCCATGGCAAGAACATCCTCAGATAAGGTGACCAAAACTGCACACAATACTAAAGGTGTGGTCTCACCAAGGCCCTGTACAACTGCAGCAAGACATCCTTGTTCCTGTACTCGAACTCTCTCGCTATGAAGGCCAACATACCATTTGCCTTCTTAACCACCTGCATGCTTACCTTCAGCGACTGGTGCACAAGGACACCCAGGTCTCGTTGCACTTCCCCTTTTCCCAATCTATTGCCCATCAGATAATAATCTGTCTTCCTGTTTTTGCCACCAAAGTGGATAACCTCACATTTATCCACATTATACTGCATCTGCCCAATCACCCAACCTGTCCAAATCATACTGGAGTTTCTCAGCATCCTCCTCACAGCACACATGCCCACCCAGCTTTGTGTCGTCTGCAAACTTGGAGCTATTACATCTAGTTCCCTCGTCTAGATCATTAATATATATTGTGACTAGCTGGGGTCCTAGGACCAATCCCTGCGATACCCCACTAGTCACTGCTTGCCACTCGGAAAAAGACCCGTTTATTCCAACTCTTTGCTTCCTGTCTGCCAACCAGTTCTCTATCCAAGTCAATACCTTGCCCCCAATCCCATGTGCCTTAACTTTACACGCTAATCTCTTACACGGGACCTTATCGAAAGCTTTCTGAAAGTCCAAATACACCACATCTACTGGTTTTCCCTTATCTAGTCTACCAGTTACATCTCTCCACATGACTGAAGTCTCTCATCCCTGGACCTTGGTCTATTGCCTTTAGAGCAACATAGACGTAGAGGCAACCTGAAAGGTCGATTAAATAACTGAATGGTTGGATCGTGTCCCCAATGATAGATTATTCCTGTTTCACAGATTGGGTAGAACCAGGGGACCTGAGTTTAAACTATGTAATGTAAGAAATCACACAACACCAGGTTATAGTCCAACAGCTTTATTTGAAATCACAAGCTTTAGGAGTGCTGCTCCTTCGTCAGGTGAAGTCTTCACCTGACGAAGGAGCAGCGCTCCGAAAGCTTGTGATTTCAAATAAAGCTGTTGGACTATAACCTGGTGTTGTGTGATTTCTTACATTTGTCCACCCCAGTCCAACACCAGCATCTCCACACCATGTAAACTATGTAAGAGTAGGCATGGACTGGATGTTAGGTGGTTCTTCTTTTCCCAGAGAGTAGTGAGTGTTTGGAATACATTGGGGGCTGGCTCACTGTATACCTTCAGGAGGAAGCTGGACCAGTTCCTGTCTGGGGCAAAGATTTTGCATCATAAAGAAGGTAAGTGCCTTTATAGATAACCGGAGTACAGGTACTGTGCACAGTTTTGGTCTCCTTACCTATGGAAGGATCTCATTGAAACATATACATTTTTTAGTAGGCTTGAGAGGGTAGATGCTGAGAGGATGTTTCCCCCTGGCTGGAGAGTCTAGAACTAGGGGGCATAGTCTCAGGATAAGGGGTCGGCCATTTAGGACTGAGATGAGAAATTTCTTCACTCAGAGGGTTGTGCTTCTTTGGAATTCTCTACCCCGGAGGGCTGTGGAGGCTCAGTCATTGAGTATATTCAAGACAGAGATTTTGTTAACTTTCCCGCACACGAGGCAGGTGGAACGGCCTCGTTCCCCAGCGTGAACTCGCTGGTGCGAGACAGAAAGTTGAACAAACAATAGAAAAACATCTCGATATCAAAAATTTAATAATGAATAGTCAGCATGGATTTCAAAAGGGAAAGTCTTGCTTGACTAACCTCATTGAATTCTTTGAAGAGGTAATAGAGAGAGTTGACAAGGGTAATGTGGTAGAATTAATTTGTTACACCGCCTCCAAGGCAAGTATATCCTTCCTTAGATAAGGAGACCAAAGCTGTGCACAGTACTCCAGGTGTGGTCTCACCAAGGCCCTGTACAATTGTAGCAAGACTTCCTTACTCTTACACTCCAACCCCCTTGCAATAAAGGCCAACATGCCATTTGCCTTCCTTATTGCTTGCTGTACCTGCATGCTAGCTTTCTGTGTTTCTTGCACGAGGACACCCAAATCTCTCTGAACACCAACATTTGAAAGTTTCTCACCATTTAAAAAATATTCTGTTTTTCTATTCTTCCTACCAAAGTGAATAACCTCACATTTCCCTACATTATACTCCATCTGCCACCTTACTGCCCACTCACTCAGTCTATCTATATCCCTTTGCAGACTCTTTGTGTTCTCCTCACAGCTTACTGTCCCACCTAGCTTTGTATCATCAACAGACTTGGATACATTACACTCGGTCCCTTAACCTAGGTCATTAATATAGATTGTAAATAGCTGAGGCCCCAACACTGATCCTTGCAGCACCCCACTAGCTACAGCCTGCCAACCTGAAAAAGATCTGTTTATCCCTACTCTCTGTTTTCTGTCCGTTAACCAATCCTCTATCCATGCTACTATATCACCCTCAACCCATGAGCCCTAATCTTGTGTAATAACCTTTTATGTCGCACCTTATCAAATGCCTTTTGGAAATCCAAATATACTACACCCACTGATTCCCCTTTACCCTGCTAGTTACGAACTCAAAAAACTCTAATAAATTTGTCAAACATGATTTCCCTTTCATAAAACTATGTTGACTTTTTTTATTCCCTTATGGGATGTGGGCGTCGCTGGTAAGGCCAGCATTTATTGCCCATCCCTAGTTGCCCTTGAGAAGGTGGTGGTGAGCCACCTTCTTAAACCGCTTCAGTCCATGTGGCGAATGTACTCCCACAGTGCTGTTAGGTAGGGAGTTCCAAGATTTTGACCCAGCCACGATGAAGGATCGGCGATATACTTCTAAGTCAGGATGGTGTGTGACTTGGAGGGGAAGTTGCAGGTGGTGGTGTTCCCATGCGCCTGCTGCCCTTGTCCTTCTAGGTGGAAGAGGTCGCGGGTTTGGGAGGTGCTGCCGAAGAAGCCTTGGCGAGTTGCTGCAGTGCATCTTGTAGATGGTACACACTGCAGCCACGGTACGCCGATGGTGGATGGAGTGAATGTTTAAGGTGGTGGATGGGGTGCCAATCAAGCGGGCTGCTTTGTCCTGGATGGTGTCGAACTTCTTGACTGTTGTTGTAGCTGCACTCATCCAGGCAAGTGGAGAATATTCCATCACACTCCTGACTTGTGCCTTGTAGATGGTGGAAAGGCTTTGGGGAGTCAGGAGGTGAGACACTTGCCGCAGAATACCTAGCCTCTGACCTGCTCTTATGGCACAGTATTTATGTGGCTGGTCCAGTTAAGTTTCTGGTCAATGGTAACCCCCCCAGGATGTTGATGGTGGGGGATTCAGCGATGGTAATGCCATTGAATGTCAAGGGGAGGTGGTTAGACTCTCACTTGTTGGAGATAGTCATTGCCTGGCACTTCTGTGGCGCGAATGTTACCTGCCACCTATCAGCCCAAGCCTGAACATCATCCAGGTCTTGCTGCATGCGGGCATGGACTGCTTCATTATCTGAGGAGTTGTGAATGGCACTGAACACTGTGCGGTCATCAACGAACATCCTCATTTCTGACCTTATGTTGGAGGGAAGGTCATTGATGAAGCAGCTGAAGATGGTTGGGCCTAGGACACTGCACTGAGGCACTCCTGCAGCGATGTCCTGGGGCTGTGATGATTGACCTTCAATCACCACAACCATCTTCCTTTGTGCTAGGTATGACTCCAGCCAGTGGAGAGTTTTCCCCCTGATTCCTATTGACTTCAGTTTTACTAGGGCCCCTTGATGCCACACTTGGTTAAATGCTGCCTTGATGTCAAGAGCAGTCACTCTCACCTCACCTCTGGAATTCAGCTCCTTTGTCCATGTTTGGACCAAGGCTGCAATGAGGTCGGGAGCCGAGTGGTCTTGGCGGAACCCAAAGTGGGCATCAGTGAGCAGGTTATTGGTGAGTAAGTGCCGCTTGATAGCACTGTCGATGACACCTTCCATCACTTTGCTGATGATTGAGAATAGACTGATGGGGCGGTAATTGGCCAGGTTGGATTTGTCCTGCTTTTTGTGGACAGGACATACCTGGGTAGCCTAATCATGTTTTGATTTTCTAAGTGCCCTGATACCACTTCCTTAACAATGGATTCCAGCATTTTCCCGACGACTGATGTCAGGCTAACTGGCCTGTCGTTCCCTCTTTTTTCTCTCCCTCCTTTCTTGAAAAGCGGTGTTACATTTGCGATCTTTCAATCTGCTGGGACCATTCCAGAATCTAGGGAATTTTGGAAGATCACAACCAATGCATCCACTATCTCTTCAGCCACCTCTTTTAGAACCCTAGGATGTAGGCCGTCAGGTCCAGGGGATTTGTCGGCTTTTCGTCCCATTAGTTTCTCTCGTACTTTTTCTCTACTCATATTAATTACGTTAGGTTCCTCACCCTCATTAGACCCTCGGTTCCCCACCATTTTTGGTATACATTATGTGTCTTCTACTGTGAAGACAGATATAAAATATTTGTTTAACATTTCTGCCATTTCCTTATTCCCCATAATAATTTCTCCTGTCTCAGCCTCTAAGGGACCAACGTTTACTTTTGCTACTCTTTTCCTTTTTACATACTTGTAGAAACTTTTACAATCTGCTTTTATATTTCTTGCTAGTTTTCTCATTCTATTTTTTCCCTTTTTATCAATTTTTTGGTCATCCTTTGCTGGTTTCTGAAACTCTCCCAATCCTCAGCCTTATTATTATTCTTTGCTACATTATAAGCTTCTTCTTTCAATCTAATGCTATCCTTAATTTCTTTAGTTAGCCACGGTTGGATCACTTTTCCTGTGGAGTTTTTGTTTCTCAATGGAATGTATTTTTGTTGGGAATTATTAAATATTTCTTTAAATGCTAGCCACTGCTTATCTACCGCCATACCTTTTAATCTATTTTTCCAATCTACCTTAGCCAAATTCGCTCCTCATACCTATGTAATTGGCTTTATTTAAGTTTAAGACTCTAGTTTCGGACTTAGGCAAGCCACTCTCAAACTTAATGTGAAATTCTATCATATTATGATCACTCTGCCCCAGAGGATCCTTTACTATGAGATTGCTAATTAACCCTGTCTCATTACACAATACAAGATCTAAAATAGCCTGTTCCCTGGTTGGTTCCATGACATATTGTTCTAGGAAACTGCCCAAATGCATTCCATGAACTCGTCCTCCAGACTACCTTTGCCAATTTGATTTGTCCAGTCTATATGAAGATTAAAGTCCCCCAAGATTATTGCATTACTTTTGTTGCAAGCTCCTACTATTTCTTGATTAATATTCTGTCCAATGGTATAGTTAGTGGGCCTATATACTACTCCTACCAGTGTGTTCTGCCCCTTGTTATTCCTTATCTCCACCCATACTGATTCTACTTCCAGATCTTCCGAGCCAAGATCCTTTCTCGCTACTGTCGTTATGTCATCCTTTATTATCAGGGGTACTCCCTCCTCCTTTTTCATTCTGCCTATCTTTTCGAAACGTCAAGTACCCTGGGACATTTAGTTCCCAACCTTGGCCAACTTGCAACCATGTCTCTGCAATGGCTATTAGATCAAACCCATTTCTCTCTATTTGTGCCACTAGTTCGTCTACCTTGTTACGAATGCTTCGTGCATTCAGATAAAGAGCCTTTAATTTAATCTTTACCATTATTCCATGCTTTGACCTTATTTTCTGCTGCACTGCTACCATTAAACTCTCTGTCCCTTCCTGTCACACTCTGCTTATTTTTACCCAAATCGCTACACTGTTCTATTGCCTTGACCTTTCTCTTTAGATTTCTAAATTTCCCCATACCTGACCCCTCCCCCCCATTTTTATCTACAGCCCTAGTTATTCGATTCGCCAGGACGCTGATCCCAGCCCGGTTTAAGTGGAGCCCGTCCCGACGGAACAGCTACCTCTTTCCCCAGTACTGGTGCCAGCGAATTGAAACCCCATTTTCCCACACCACTCTTTGAGCCACGCATTTAACTCTCTGATCTGCTTGACCCTACGCCAATTTACACGTGGCTCAGGTAGTAATCCAGAGATTATTACCCTTGTGGTTCTGCTTATTAGTTTAGACCCTAGCTCCTCAAACTCCCTCAACAGAACTTCATTCTTAGTTCTACCTATGTCGTTGGTTCCTACATGGCCCACGACAACTGGATCCTCCCCCACCCACTCCTAGTTCTTCTCCAGCCGCGAGGGGATATCCTTAACCCCGGCACCGGGCAGGCAACAGAGCCTTCGAGACTCTCTTTCACGGTTGCAGAGAACATTATCTGACTATACTGTTCCACTACTACTACCACATTCCTTCTTTCTCCCCCCACTTGGATGGCCCCCTGTACCACAGTGCCGTGGTCAGTTTGCCCATTCTCCCTGTCGTCCTTTTCCTCATCCATCCAGGTAGAAAGTACCTCGTACTTGTTGGACAAGGTCCAGGGCTGAGGCTCCTCCATCACTACATCCTGGGTCTCCATACCTTCCTGACTCACAGTCACACCCTCCTGTCCCTGACCACTGACGAACTCTAAAGTAGTACTTAACCTAAAGGGTGTGACGGCCTCCAGGAACAAAGTGTCCAGGTAACTCTCCCCCTCCCTGATGCCCCGCAATGTCTGCAGCTCGTACTCCAGCTCAACAATTCTGAGCCGAAGTTCCTCGAGTTGCAGACACTTCCTGCAGATGTGGTTGCTCGGGATCGTGATGCTCTCCACAGACTCCCACATGCTACAGTTACGACACACCACCTGCCCTGCCATCTCTAACCTTGTTTTATTCATTAATTAATTAGTTAAAGATTTTATTCAATCGATATTTTAGGTTGATTGTTTGATTATTTTATTTAAAGTTTTAATTTACTAAGTACGAGCAAGTTACAGTTTCTCAGCTTTTAATTTAACCCCCTTCCCTAACTTAGAGAGCAAAAAAGAGCGGCAATACCCACCAACCAATCACCTACCTGCTCTCCTGTGGTGTCACTCTTTGTTGTTGTTTTTGAATCGGAGCCTTGCGCTGCCGCTGCTTTAATTCAGGTCCGCTCTCGGGCCGCTCTTTATCCTCTCGCCGCTGCTTTAATTCAGGTCCGCTCTCGGGCCGCTCTTTATCCTCTCGCCGCTGCCGCTGCTTTAATTCAGGTCCACTCTCGGGCCGCTCTTTATCCTCTCACCACTGCTTTAATTCAGGTCCGCTCTCGGGCCGCTCTTTATCGTCTCGCCACTGCCGCTGCTTTAATTCAGGTCCGCTCTCGGGCCGCTATTTTTCCTCTCTCCGCTGCCGCTGCTTTAATTCAGGTCCGCTCTCGGGCCGCTCTTTATCCTCTCGCTGCTGCCGCTGCTTTAATTCAGGTCCGCTCTCGGGCCGCTCTTTATCCTCTCTCCGCTGCCGCTGCTTTAATTCAGGTCCGCTCTCGGGCCGCTCTTTATCCTCTCGCTGCTGCCGCTGCTTTAATTCAGGTCCGCTCTCGGGCCGCTCTTTATCCTCCCTCCGCTGTCGCTGCTTTAATTCAGGTCCGCTCTCGGGCCGCTCTTTATCCTCTCGCCGCTGCCGCTGCTTTAATTCAGGTCCGCTCTCGGGCCGCTCTTTATCCTCTCTCCGCTGCTTTAATTCAGGTCCACTCTCGGGCCGCTCTTTATCCTCTCACCGCTGCTGCTGCTTTAATTCAGGTCCGCTCTCGGGCCGCTCTTTATCCTCTCGCCACTGCCGCTGCATTAATAAGTGTGTTCCACTAGGATCAGTGCTGGAACCACTGTTGTTCACAACTTACATTAACGATTTAGACTTTGGAACCAAAAACACAATTTCTAAATTTGTGGATGACACCAAATTGGAGGGTACAGTCAATACTGAGGAGGACTGCAACAAATTACAGGAAGACATTAATAAACTTGCAGAGTGGGCATATAATTGGCAAATGAATTTCAACACATAAATGTGAGGTATTACATTTTAGTCAGAAGAATAGGGAGGTCACTTATTACTTGGTGGGCGCGAGTCTGGGTGGGGTAGAGGAGCAAAGGATCTCGGAGTACAACGACACAAATCACTAAAAGTAGGAAATAACAACAGAAAATGCTGGAAAAACTCAGCAGGTCAGGCAACATCCGTGGAGAGAAATTTGAGTTGACGTTTCGGGTTTGACCCTTCTTCAAAACTGGAGAGAAAAGGAACTAGATCGAAGGCAGGGCTGCGATCGGACAAAAGAATAAAAGAACCAAAAGAAGTAAAAGAGATTAGAAGCTAGACGAGATGGTAATAGGCTGGGATTAGGTGTAAAGTGTACTGGCAGGGCAAAAGATAGCTGCCAGGTGTGAGAGAGAAACAAAAGGAAAGGGGGGGGGGGGGAGGAAAGGAGTGGAAAAATATAAGTAAAAATGAAATAGGGGCCGAGGTTATGATCTGAAATTGTTGAACTCGATATTGAGACCGGAAGGCTGCAGAGTGCCTAATCGGAAGATGAGGTGCTGTTCCTCGAGTTTACGTTGAGCTTCCGTGGAACAGTACAAGAGGCCAAGGACGGTGAGGTCCGAGTGGGAATGGAGCGGTGAATTGAAATGACAGGCGACCGGAAGCTCGGGGTCACCCTTACGGACTGAACGGAGGTGTTCCGCAAAGCGGTCACCCAATCTGCGTTTGGTCTCCCCAATGTAGAGGAGACCGCATTCCTTTTGTTTCTCTCTCACACCTGGCAGCTATCTTTTGCCCTGCCAGTACACTTTACACCTAATCCCAGCCTATTACCATCTCGTCTAGCTTCTAGTCTCTTTTACTTCTTTTGGTTCTTTTATTCTTTTGTCCGATCGCAGCCCTGCCTTCGATCTAGTTCCTTTTCTCTCCAGTTTTGAAGAAGGGTCAAACCCGAAACGTCAACTCAAATTTCTCTCCACGGATGTTGCCTGACCTGCTGAGTTTTTCCAGCATTTTCTGTTGTTATTTCGGATTTCCAACATCTGCAGTATTTTGCTATCTCACTAAAAGTAGGGTTTATTTCTAGAGGGATAGAATTGAAAAGTAGAGAAGTTATGCTAAACTTGTATCAAACCTTCATCAGACCACACTTGGAGTACTGCCTACAGTTCTGGTCGCCATATTATAAAAAGGATATAGAGGCACTGGAGAGGGTGCAGAGATTTACAAGGATGATACCAGAAATGCGAGGGTATACAGATCAGGAAAGGATGAACAGGCTGGGTCTCTTCTCTTGAAAAGACTTCACCTGATGAAGGAGCAGCGCTCTGAAAGCTTGTGATTTCAAATAAAACTGTTGGACTATAACCTGGTGTTGTGTGGCTTCTTACATTTGAAAAGAGAAGACAGGGGTGAACTAATAAAGGTCTTTAAAATTATGAAAGGCTTTGATAGAGTGGATACAAAGAGATCCCACAAACACCAGTATGGCCCACAGCCTCCCCTGGCCCTGAACAAGGGACTTGAGAAACTCGCTGCCCTGCGGATCAGCCGGCGCTAGTCCCGCCCCTCGGGCTCCCAGATTGGTTGGAGGACCCGCTACCGGCTCGCTCCTCCAGCCCCGCCCCGCTCGCCCCCTATTGGTCGGCAGCTCACGTCAATCACTACGACGAGGCGCGGATCACGTGTCCCTGAGACGATTACGTCACTGAGGCCGCGGGCCAGCGTCACGTGTCGCTGAAGAAGACCACCCCGCTCCGAGAGGCTAAATCCGCTCCGTTCGCTACTCGGGAACTTCGGACTGCCAGGTTTGTGCTTACCGTCATTTATTTCCCCGTCTCTCTCCGCTCGTTCGTCTAGCTGAGAAAACTCGTTTTTCGCCGGTAATTCCGACTGTTCAACCGTTAACGATCGTTACCCAGAGTGTCGTCCCTGAGCATGCGCACTAGCAGCTGGTCCTGGTTCTCCGCTGCCCCTGAGCATGCGCACTAGCAGCTGGCTCCTGGGACTCCGCTACCCCTGAGCATGCGCACTAGCAGCTGGCTCCTGGGACTCCGCTACCCCTGAGCATGCCCACTCGGGCTGGACAGACTAGATGCAGGGAGGATGTTTCCCCTGGCTGGGGGGTGGTGGTGGTTGGGTTGGGGGGGTCAGTCTCAGGATACGGGGTAGGACATTTAGGACTGAGATGAGGAGAAATTTCTTCACTCGGAGGGTGGTGAACCTGTGGAATTCTCTACCGCAGAAGGCTGTGGAGGTCAAGTCACTGAATATATTTGAGTAGATAGATAGATTTCTAGACACAAAAGGCATCAAGGGGTATGGGGAGAGAGTGGGAATATGGTATTGAGATAGAAACATAAAAGATAGGAGCAGGAGTAGGCCATTCGGCCCCTCGAGCCTGCTCCGCCATTCAATGAGATCATGGCTGATCATCCAAATTCAGTACCCTGTCCCTGCTTTCTCCCCCTATCCCTTGATCCCTTTAGCCTCAACTGCCTTCTGTGGTAGAGAATTCCACAGGTTCACCACTCTCTGGGTGAAGAAATTCCTCCTCATCTCAGTCCTAAATGGCTTACCCCTTATCCTTAGACTGTGACCCCTGGTTCTGGACTCCCCGACCATCGGGAACATCCTTCCTGTTAGAATTTTATAAGTTTCAATGAGATCCCCTCTCATTCGTCTAAACTCCAGCGAGTATAAGCCCAATCTCTCCTCATACGTCATTCCTGCCATCCCAGGTATCAGTCTGGCGAATCTTCGCTGCACTCCCTCCATGGCAAGAACATCCTTCCTCAGATAAGGCGACCAAAACTGCACACAATACTCAAGATGTGGTCTCACCAAGGCCCTGTACAACTGCAGCAAGACATCCTTGTTCCTGTACTCGAACCCTCTCGCTACGAAGGCCAACCTGCCATTTGCCTTCTTAACCGCCTGCTGCACCTGCATGCTTACCTTCAGTGACTGGTGCACAAGGACACCCAGGTCTCGTTGCACTTCCCCTTCTCCCAATCTATTGCCGTTCAGATAATAATCTGCCTTCCTGTTTTTGCCACCAAAATGGATAACCTCGCATTTATCCACATTATACTGCATCTGCCATGCATCTGCCCAATCACCCAACCTGTCCAAATCATACTGGAGTTTTTCGGCATCCTCCTCACAGCACACATGCCCACCCAGCTTTGTGTCGTCTGCAAACTTGGAGATATTACATCTAATTCCCTCGTCTAGATCATTAATATATATTGTGAATAGCTGGGGTCCTAGGACCGATCCCTGCGATACCCCACTAGTCACTGCTTGCCACTCGGAAAAAGACCCGTTTATTCCAATTCTTTGCTTCCTGCCTGCCAACCAGTTCTCTATCCAAGTCAATACCTTGCCCCCATCCCATGTGCCTTAACTTTACACGCTAATCTCTTATGTGGGACCGTATCGAAAGCCTTCTGAAAGTCCAAATACACCACATCCACTGGTTCTCCCTTATCTATTCTACCAGTTACATCCTCAAAAAATTCCAGTAGATTAGTCAAGCACGATTTACCTTTTGTAAATCCATGTTGACTTTGTCCGATCCTGTCACTGTTTTCCAAGTGCTCTGCTATTAAATCTTTTATAATGGACTCTAGTATTTTCCCCGCTACCGATGTCAGGCTTATAATTCCCCGTTTTCTCTTTACCACCTTTTTTGAATAGTGGGGTAACGTTAGCTACCCTCCAATCCATGGGAACTGTTCCAGAGTCTATAGAATTTTGGAAGATGACCAGCAATGACCATATTGAATGGCGGAGCAGGCTTGAAGGGCCGAATGGCCTACTCCTATTTTTCTATGTTTTCTAATAACCAGGTTTTCTAATAAACTAGGTTTAAAGTAATTGGTAGAAGGATTACAGGGCAGTTGAGGAGAACTTTTTTCACACAGAGGGTGATGGGGGGTCTGGAACTTTCTGCCTTAAAGGGTGGTAGAGGCAGAAACCCTCATCTGAGTTAAAAAAGTACTTGGATGTGCACTTGAAGTGCTACAGACCAAGAGCTGGAAAGTGGGATTCGGCTAGAAAGCTGTTTTTTGGCCGGCTCAGGCATGATGGGCCGAATGGTCTCCTTCTGTGCCCTAAATTTCTGTGATTCTATGATAACCCCTCCATTACTAGACAGTCTGGGTCAAAATGGAGTGAAAAAGAGAAACAAAGAACTTAAAGTAAGAAAAGAAAGACTTGCATTTATATAGCTCCTTTCACGACCACCGGATGTCCCAAAGCACTTTACAGTCAATGAAGTGGAGTCACTGTTGTAATGTAGGAAAAGCGGCAGCCAATTTATACTCGGGGACCCTCCGTTATTCCTTCCCCTGGCTTCCCTCAGAATCCTCGGATGGAAACCATCACTCCCCTGGGATTTGTCCCCCCTCCGTTTGAGGAATGTCTTCAGTCCCGTATCTTGTAGCTTTTAAAAGCTCTTTAGAATAATTTGTCCGTGACTACACAAACCACCCTGGGTACAGGTATACGGTGTATCAGTAAAACAGGTTTATTAAGCATTAAATATCCGGGAGAAAGAAGTAATACTTAACAAGAAGATAGTCGCAGTCTGTTTATCGAACCCCGGCGTTCCTTCCGAGTGACTGCGGCGTGGTCTCTTTATTCTCTTGCTGTGTTCTGTTGACTGAAGCTTCTTCCTCCTCTGGCTTCGCGCTGCTTTCGCTGTTCAATATCTGCACTTTTATTCCCTTTTTCTCCCATTTTGCCTACGTGGCAGTAATTAGTTCTCTGACACCTAGTAAATGTCCCTCCTCTCCTCGCCAATCATCTTATGACCTCGTTAGTTCCACTCGGCCTCTTTCTGTGCAGAACACAATACCCTGATGTAAGAACTTCACTTTCCAGAACATCCATGAGGTGATTTCTAAACAGTTTATCTATTCTGCAGTTTCTAAAATGAAGACTCCAACTCCTATCTCTCTTCCCTAGCTCTTATCGCTTTGCCATAACATTACCGACCTCCATGTCCCCGACAGGCTCCGTCTTTACTAAGCACCACATTCCATTACTTCAGTAATTTAAAACAGAGGTTTTTAGTCAGGCTAGCATAATTTTCCCATCCTGCCATTAGCCATTTTATACAGGCTTTTTTAGGTTTTTAACATACAATTTCACATATTATAGTTATATAATAATGGTTATAGAATCTTAATAATGTTTACTAAATCCTACAGGTACACTCTACCCTACAATCTCTTTCAATGATAACCTCCACTAACCGTTCTCCAGCCACCTCTGGTGCTTCTACAATCCCAATATCCAGCTCCTGGGTGAAAACTGAGGCCGAGTTCTTATTTAATGTCTCTGTCATTCCCTGACTCTCCACGCCACACTCGCCTCCTTCATCCTTTAGCGACCCTACCCATATCCTGACTCTCCATGCCACAGTCGCCTCCTTCATCCTTCAGCGACCCTACCCATATCCTGACTCTCCACGACACACTCGCCTCCTTCATCCTTTAGCGACCCTACCCCTATCCTGACTCTCCACGCCACACTCGCCTCCTTCATCGTTTAGCGACCCTACCCCTATCCTGACTCTCCACGACACACTCGCCTCCTTCATCCTTTAGCGACCCTGCCCCTATCCTGACTCTCCACACCAGATCGCCTCCTTCATCCTTTAGCGACCCTACCCCTATACTGACTCTCCACGCCACACTCGCCTCCTTCATCCTTTAGCGACCCTGCCCCTATCCTGACTCTCCACACCAGATCGCCTCCTTCATCCTTTAGCGACCCTACCCCTATCCTGACTCCACGACACACTCGTCTCCTTCATCCTTTAGCGACTCTACCCCTATCCTGACTCTTCACGACACACTTGCCTCCTTCATCCTTTAGCGACCCCACCCCTATCCTGACTCTCCACGCCACACTCGCCTCCTTCATCCTTTAGCGACCCTACCCCTATCCTGACTCTCCACGACACACTCGCCTCCTTCAGCCTTTAGCGACCCTACCCCTATCCTGACTCCACGACACACTCGCCTCCTTCATCCTTTAGCGACCCTACCCCTATCCTGACTCTCCACGACACACTCGCCTCCTTCATCCTTTAGCGACCCTACCCCTATCCTGACTCTCCACGACACACTCGCCTCCTTCATCCTTTAGCGACCCTCCCCCTATCCTGACGCTCCACGCCACACTCGCCTCCTTCATCCTTTAGCGACCCTACCCCTATCCTGATTCTCCACGCCACACTCGCCTCCTTCCTCCTTTAGCGACCCTCCCCTATCCTGACTCTCCACGACACACTCGCCTCCTTCATCCTTCAGCGACCCTACCCCTATCCTGACTCTCCACGACACACTCGCCTCCTTCATCCTTTAGCGACCCTACCCCCATCCTGACTCTCCACGACACACTCGCCTCCTTCATCCTTTAGCGACCCTACCCCCATCCTGACTCTCCACGACACACTCGCCTCCTTCATCCTTTAGCGACCCTCCCCCTATCCTGACGCTCCACGCCACACTCGCCTCCTTCATCCTTTAGCGACCCTACCCCTATCCTGACTCTCCACGACACACTCGCCTCCTTCATCCTTTAGCAACCCTACCCCTATCCTGACTCTCCACGCCACACTCGCCTCCTTCATCCTTTAGCGACCCTACCCCTATCCTGACTCTCCACGACACACTCGCCTCCTTCATCCTTTAGCGACCCTACCCCTATCCTGACTCTCCACGACACACTCGCCTCCTTCATCCTTTAGCGACCCTACCCCTATCCTGACTCTCCACGCCACACTCGCCTCCTTCATCCTTTAGCGACCCTACCCCTATACTGACTCTCCACGCCACACTCGCCTCCTTCATCCTTTAGCGACCCTACCCCTATGCTGACTCTCCACGACACACTCGCCTCCTTCATCCTTTAGCGACCCTACCCCTATCCTGACTCTCCACGACACACTCGCCTCCTTCATCCTTTAGCGACCCTACCCCTATCCTGACTCTCCACGACACACTCGCCTCCTTCATCCTTTAGCGACCCTACCCCTATCCTGACTCTCCACGACACACTCGCCTCCTTCATCCTTTCGCGACCCTACCCCTATCCTGACGCTCCACGACACACTCGCCTCCTTCATCCTTTAGCGACCCTACCCCTTATCCTGACTCTCCACGACACACTCGTCTCCTTCATCCTTTAGCGACCCTACCCCTATCCTGACTCTCCACGACACACTCGCCTCCTTCATCCCTTAGCGACCCTACCCCTATCTTGACTCTCCACGACACACTCGCCTCCTTCATCCTTTAGCGACCCTACCCCTATCCTGACTCTCCACGCCACACTCGCCTCCTTCATCCTTCAGCGACCCTACCCCTATCCTGACTCTCCACGCCACTCGCCTCCTTCATCCTTTAGCGACCCTAACCCTATCCTGACTCTCCACGCCACACTCGCCTCCTTCATCCCTTAGCGACCCTACCCCTATCCTGACTCTCCACGCCACACTCGCCTCCTTCATCCTTAAGCGACCCTACCCCTATCCCGACTCTCCACGACACACTCGCCTCCTTCATCCTTTAGCGACCCTACCCCTATCCCGACTCTCCACGCCACACTCACCTCCTTCATCCTTTAGCGACCCTATCCCGACTCTCCACGCCACACTCGCCTCCTTCATCCTTTAGCGACCCTACCCCTATCCTGACGCTCCACGACACACTCGCCTCCTTCATCCTTTAGCGACCCTACCCCTATCCTGACTCTCCACGACACACTCGCCTCCTTCATCCTTTAGCGACCCTACCCCTATCCTGACGCTCCACGACACACTCGCCTCCTTCATCCTTTAGCGACCCTACCCCTTATCCTGACTCTCCACGACACACTCGCCTCCTTCATCCCTTAGCGACCCTACCCCTATCCTGACTCTCCACGACACACTCGCCCCCTTCATCCTTTAGCGACCCAACCCCTATCCTGACTCTCCACGCCACACTCGCCTCCTTCATCCTTTAGCGACCCTACCCCTATCCTGACTCTCCACGACACACTCGCCTCCTTCATCCCTTAGCGACCCCACCCCTATCCTGACTCTCCACGACACACTCGCCTCCTTCATCCTTTAGCGACCGTACCCCTATCCTGACTCTCCACGCCACACCCGCCTCCTTCATCCTTTAGCGACCCTACCTCTATCCTGACTCCACGACACACTCGCCTCCTTCATCCTTTAGCGACCCTACCCCTATCCCGACTCTCCACGCCACACTCGCCTCCTTCATCCTTTAGCGACCCTACCCCTATCCTGACTCTCCACGCCACACTCGCCTGCTTCATCCTTTAGCGACCCTACCCCTATCCTGACTCTCCACGACACACTCGCCTCCTTCATCCTTTAGCGACCCTCCCCTATCCTGACTCTCCACGACACACTCGCCTCCTTCATCCTTCAGCGACCCTACCCCTATCCTGACTCTCCACGACACACTCGCCTCCTTCATCCTTTAGCGACCCTACCCCCATCCTGACTCTCCACGACACACTCGCCTCCTTCATCCTTTAGCGACCCTACCCCCATCCTGACTCTCCACGACACACTCGCCTCCTTCATCCTTTAGCGACCCTCCCCCTATCCTGACGCTCCACGCCACACTCGCCTCCTTCATCCTTTAGCGACCCTACCCCTATCCTGACTCCACGACACACTCGCCTCCTTCATCCTTTAGCGACCCTACCCCTATCCTGACTCTCCACGACACACTCGCCTCCTTCATCCTTTAGCGACCCTACCCCTATCCTGACTCCACGACACACTCGTCTCCTTCATCCTTTAGCGACTCTACCCCTATCCTGACTCTTCACGACACACTTGCCTCCTTCATCCTTTAGCGACCCCACCCCTATCCTGACTCTCCACGCCACACTCGCCTCCTTCATCCTTTAGCGACCCTACCCCTATCCTGACTCTCCACGACACACTCGCCTCCTTCAGCCTTTAGCGACCCTACCCCTATCCTGACTCCACGACACACTCGCCTCCTTCATCCTTTAGCGACCCTACCCCTATCCTGACTCTCCACGACACACTCGCCTCCTTCATCCTTTAGCGACCCTACCCCTATCCTGACTCTCCACGCCACACTCGCCTGCTTCATCCTTTAGCGACCCTACCCCTATCCTGACTCTCCACGACACACTCGCCTCCTTCATCCTTTAGCGACCCTACCACTATCCTGACTCTCCACGACACACTCGCCTCCTTCATCCCTTAGCGACCCCACCCCTATCCTGACTCTCCACGACACACTCGCCTCCTTCATCCTTTAGCGACCGTACCCCTATCCTGACTCTCCACGCCACACCCGCCTCCTTCATCCTTTAGCGACCCTACCCCTATCCTGACTCCACGACACACTCGCCTCCTTCATCCTTTAGCGACCCTACCCCTATCCTGACTCTCCACGACACACTCGCCTCCTTCATCCTTTAGCGACCCTACCCCTATCCTGACTCTCCACGACACACTCGCCTCCTTCATCCTTTAGCGACCCTCCCCCTATCCTGACGCTCCACGCCACACTCGCCTCCTTCATCCTTTAGCGACCCTACCCCTATCCTGATTCTCCACGCCACACTCGCCTCCTTCCTCCTTTAGCGACCCTCCCCTATCCTGACTCTCCACGACACACTCGCCTCCTTCATCCTTCAGCGACCCTACCCCTATTCTGACTCTCCACGACACACTCGCCTCCTTCATCCTTTAGCGACCCTACCCCCATCCTGACTCTCCACGACACACTCGCCTCCTTCATCCTTTAGCGACCCTACCCCCATCCTGACTCTCCACGACACACTCGCCTCCTTCATCCTTTAGCGACCCTCCCCCTATCCTGACGCTCCACGCCACACTCGCCTCCTTCATCCTTTAGCGACCCTACCCCTATCCTGACTCTCCACGACACACTCGCCTCCTTCATCCTTTAGCAACCCTACCCCTATCCTGACTCTCCACGCCACACTCGCCTCCTTCATCCTTTAGCGACCCTACCCCTATCCTGACTCTCCACGACACACTCGCCTCCTTCATCCTTTAGCGACCCTACCCCTATCCTGACTCTCCACGACACACTCGCCTCCTTCATCCTTTAGCGACCCTACCCCTATCCTGACTCTCCACGCCACACTCGCCTCCTTCATCCTTTAGCGACCCTACCCCTATACTGATTCTCCACGCCACACTCGCCTCCTTCATCCTTTAGCGACCCTACCCCTATGCTGACTCTCCACGACACACTCGCCTCCTTCATCCTTTAGCGACCCTACCCCTATCCTGACTCTCCACGACACACTCGCCTCCTTCATCCTTTAGCGACCCTACCCCTATCCTGACTCTCCACGACACACTCGCCTCCTTCATCCTTTAGCGACCCTACCCCTATCCTGACTCTCCACGACACACTCGCCTCCTTCATCCTTTCGCGACCCTACCCCTATCCTGACGCTCCACGACACACTCGCCTCCTTCATCCTTTAGCGACCCTACCCCTTATCCTGACTCTCCACGACACACTCGTCTACTTCATCCTTTAGCGACCCTACCCCTATCCTGACTCTCCACGACACACTCGCCTCCTTCATCCCTTAGCGACCCTACCCCTATCTTGACTCTCCACGACACACTCGCCTCCTTCATCCTTTAGCGACCCTACCCCTATCCTGACTCTCCACGCCACACTCGCCTCCTTCATCCTTCAGCGACCCTACCCCTATCCTGACTCTCCACGCCACTCGCCTCCTTCATCCTTTAGCGACCCTAACCCTATCCTGACTCTCCACGCCACACTCGCCTCCTTCATCCCTTAGCGACCCTACCCCTATCCTGACTCTCCACGCCACACTCGCCTCCTTCATCCTTAAGCGACCCTACCCCTATCCCGACTCTCCACGACACACTCGCCTCCTTCATCCTTTAGCGACCCTACCCCTATCCCGACTCTCCACGCCACACTCACCTCCTTCATCCTTTAGCGACCCTATCCCGACTCTCCACGCCACACTCGCCTCCTTCATCCTTTAGCGACCCTACCCCTATCCTGACGCTCCACGACACACTCGCCTCCTTCATCCTTTAGCGACCCTACCCCTATCCTGACTCTCCACGACACACTCGCCTCCTTCATCCTTTAGCGACCCTACCCCTATCCTGACGCTCCACGACACACTCGCCTCCTTCATCCTTTAGCGACCCTACCCCTTATCCTGACTCTCCACGACACACTCGCCTCCTTCATCCCTTAGCGACCCTACCCCTATCCTGACTCTCCACGACACACTCGCCCCCTTCATCCTTTAGCGACCCAACCCCTATCCTGACTCTCCACGCCACACTCGCCTCCTTCATCCTTTAGCGACCCTACCCCTATCCTGACTCTCCACGACACACTCGCCTCCTTCATCCCTTAGCGACCCCACCCCTATCCTGACTCTCCACGACACACTCGCCTCCTTCATCCTTTAGCGACCGTACCCCTATCCTGACTCTCCACGCCACACCCGCCTCCTTCATCCTTTAGCGACCCTACCCCTATCCTGACTCCACGACACACTCGTCTCCTTCATCCTTTAGCGACCCTACCCCGATCCTGACTCTCCACGACACACTCGCCTCCTTCATCCTTTAGCGACCCTACCCCTATCCTGACTCTCCACGCCACACTCGCCTGCTTCATCCTTTAGCGACCCTACCCCTATCCTGACTCTCCACGACACACTCGCCTCCTTCATCCTTTAGCGACCCTACCCCTATCCCGACTCTCCACGCCACACTCGCCTCCTTCATCCTTTAGCGACCCTACCCCTATCCTGACTCTCCACGCCACACTCGCCTGCTTCATCCTTTAGCGACCCTACCCCTATCCTGACTCTCCACGACACACTCGCCTCCTTCATCCTTTAGCGACCCTACCCCTATCCTGACTCTCCACGCCACACTCGCCACCTTCATCCTTTAGCGACCCTACCCCTATCCTGACTCTCCACGCCACACTCGCCTCCTTCATCCTTTAGCGACCCTACCCCATCCTGACTCTCCACGCCACACTCACCTCCTTCATCCTTTAGCGACGCTACCCCTATCCTGACTCTCCACGCCACGCTCGCCTCCTTCATCCTTTAGCGACACTACCCCTATCCTGACTCTCCTCTTCCTCCTAATGTGCCTGTAGAAAGCTTTATGAAAGCTCTTTGAAGAAAAGTAGCGGCAATTAAGGACATTAGGAGCAGGAGTGGGCCATGCAGCCCCTCGAGCCTGCTCCACCATTCAATAAGATTATGGCTGATCATCGACCTCAACTCCACTTTCCTGCCCGATCCCCATATTCCTTGGATCCCCTCGAGTCCAAAAATCTATCTCTCTCAGCCTTGAATATACTCCGACTCAGCATTCACAGCCCCCTGAGGCAGAGAATTCCAAAAATTCACAACCCTCTGAGTGAACAAATTCCTCCTCATTTCAGTTTTAAATGGCCGACCCCTTATCCTGAGATTATGCCCCCTAGTTCTAGACACTCCAGCCAGGGGAAACAACCTCTCAGCATCTACCCTGCATTTACCCCTCAGAATTATATGTTTCAATGAGATCACCTCTCATTCTTCTAAACTCCAGGGAGTATAGGCCCAGTATTAGGGATGGGCAAGAAGTGCTGGCCTTGTCAGCGACGGCCACATCCCGCAAATGAAATTAAAACAAAGCAACCTCCCTCTTACCCTTTCTGAAATAATTTTACAGACAGGAAGCTCAAACCAAACATCACGTCAAGATCTGACCCGAGTCGCTTCGATTCATCAGGAACCTGAAGATCATCGTCCTTGGCACATGGAAGGAGAGAGCGGCGATCACAGGGAGGACAAACCACACCCGTGTTCAGTGTGTGGCCGCAGGTTCAGACGGTCCTCCAGTCTGGAGAGCCACATGGGCAGCCACACTGGGGAGAGGCGGTATAAATGTGAGAACTGCGGGAAGGCATTCATTTACATGTCCTCCCTGTCCAGGCACCGGGTGGATCACGCGGGGGAGAGGCCCCATCGGTGTAAGGTCTGCGGGAAGAAATTTGTTTACCCCCACCAGCTCGCCGGCCACGAGCGCAGTCACACCGGCGACCTGCAGCACAGATGCGAGGATTGCGGGAAGGGCTTTGTTTATCCGTCACAGTTGGCGGCCCACAAGCGCAGGGAGAGCGGGGAGAGGCGGTACAAGTGCGGGGACTGCGGGAAGGCCTTCATTCACCCCTGCAAGCTGGAAGCCCACCGGCGCGGTCACAGCGGGGAGAAGCCGTTCATCTGCCCCGTGTGCGGGAAAGGATTTGCTCGCTCCTCCGCCCTGCTGACCCACCGGCAGATTCACAGCGACGAGAGGCCGTTCCAGTGTGCCGACTGCGGGAAGAGCTTCAAGCGCTCCCAGTACCTGATGAGGCACCAGCGCGCTCACACCGACGAGAGGCCGCACGGCTGCTCCTGCTGCGGGAAGAGGTTCCTGCGCTTGTCCGAGCTGCTAACGCACCAGAGCACGCACACCGGGGCGCGGCCGTTCACCTGCTCCGTGTGCGGGAAGGGATTTGCCCAGACGTCGCACGTGCGAACGCACCAGCGGGTGCACACTGGAGAGAGGCCGTTCACCTGCTCCGTGTGTGGGAAGCGATTCACTCAGTCATCCAACCTGCTGCAACACCAGCGAGTTCACACTGGGGAGAGGCCATTCACCTGCTCCGTGTGTGGGAAAGCCTTCCGTCACTCGTCCACCCTGCTGACACACCAGAGGGTCCACACTGGGGAGAGCCCGTTCACCTGCAGCACGTGTGGGAAGGGATTCACTCAGTCTTCCCACCTGCTGGTGCACCGGCGAGTTCACACCGGAGAGAGGCCGTTCACCTGCTCAGTGTGTGGGAAGGGATTCGCTCAGTCCTCTAACCTGCTGCAACACCAGCGTGTTCACCCCATGGAGAGGCAGCTCCCCGACTCCACAGGTGGGGGGGGATTGACCCAGTCATCCAGCCAGCTGAAACAGCGAGTTCACACTGGAGAGAGACCGTTCACCTGCTCGCAGTGCGGGAAGGGATTCACTCTGTCATCTAGGCTGCTCAGACACCAGAGCATTCACACCGGGGAGAGACTGTTCACCTGCTCTCAGTGTGGGAAAGGATTCGCTCAGTCCTCCAGCCTGCTCAGACACCAGCGAGTTCACACTGGAGAGCGATCGTTCAGTTGCTCCCAGTGTGGGAAGGGATACACTCGGTCATGCAGCCTGCTCAGACACCAGCAAGTTCACACCGGAGAGTAGCCGTTCGCTTCCTCGTCCAACCCGTTTAGACACCCGCGAGATCCCACAGAGTCCCGTTCTGACATCCTGACTGTGGGATAGGCTTTCTAAGCTCCCAAGGTGAACACGTCCCAGCGCTATCACACTGAGGAGAGGCTGCTTGTCTTGAGCTGGCCTCAAATTCAGGGCCAGGACTAGCACTCCAGAATCATAGAAACTTATGGCACAGAAGGAGGCCATTCTGCCCATCATGTCTGTGCAGGTCGAAAAAGAGCGATCCAGCTTAATCCAACTCTTGGTCCGTAACCCTGTAGGTTACGGCACTTCAAGTGCATATCCAAGTACTTTTTAAATGCTGTCTCTGCCACCCTTTCAGGCAATGAGTTCCAAACCGCTACCACCCACATAGGCACAGGAGGAGGCCATTTAGTCCCTTGAGCCTGTTCCGCCATTCAATAAGATCATGGCTGATCTGTGACCTAACTCCAAATACCTGCCTTTGCCCCATATCCCTTAATACCTTTGGTTAACAAAAATCTATCAATCTCCGATTTAAAATGAACAATTGATCGCGCATCAATGACCGTTTGCGGAAGAGAGTTCCAAACTTCTACCACCCTTTGTGTGTAGAAGTGTTTCCTAATTTCACTCCTGAAAGGTCTGGCTCTAATTTTTAGACTATGTCCCCCAGCCCTAGAATCCCCAACCAGCGGAAATAGTTTCTCTCTATCTACCCTATCTGTTCCCCTTAATATCCTGAAAACTTCGATCAGATCACACCTTAACCTTCTAAATTCCAGGGAATACAACCCTAATTTGTGTAATTTCTCCCCGTAACTTAACCCTTGAAGTCCTGGTATCATTCTGGTAAACCTACGCTGCACTCCCTCCAAGGCCAATATATCCTTCCTAAGGTGTGGTGCCCAGAACTGCTCACAGTACTCCAGGTGTGGTCTAACCAGGGTTTTGTACAGCTGCAGGGTAACTTCTACCCCCTTGTACTCTAGTCCTCGAGATATAAAGGCCAGCATTCCATTAGCCCTTTTGATTATTCTCTCTACCTGTTCATGACATTTTAATGATCTGAGTACCTGGACCCCCGAGTCTTTTTAGCTTTTCACCATTTAGTAAGTACCCAGTTCTCTCCTTTTTAGGTCCAAAGTGGATGACCTCACATTTGCCACAGTTTTGCCCATTCACTTAATCTATCAATATTCCTTTATAATACAGTATTATCCTTTCATCAACACTGCCTACAATGCCGCCTATCTTTGTGTCATTGGCATATTTGGATATGTGGCTTTCTGTGTCATCATCTAAGTTGTTAATAAATACTGTGAATAGTTGAGGCCCCAACACAGATCCTTGTGAGACACCACTAGTCACATCCTGCCAATTAGAGTACCTGCCCATTATCCCTACTCTGTCTCTTGCCGTTCACAGAAACGTAGAAGATAGGAGCAGGAGTAGGCCATTTGGCCCCTCAAGCCTACTCCGCCATTCAATGAGATCATGGCTGATCATCCAAACTCAGTACCCTGTCCCTGCCTTTTCCCCATATCCCTTGATCCCTTTAGCCTTAAGAAATATATCTAACTCCTTCTTGAATATATTTAATGAATTGGCCTCAACTGCCTTCTTTGGTAGAGAATTCCACAGGTTCACCACTCTCTGGGTGAAGAAATTCCTCCTCATCTCTGTCCTAAATGGCCTACCCCTTATCTTTAGACTGTGACCCCTGGTTCTGGACGACCCCTGGTTCTGGACTCCCCCGCCATCAGGAACATCCTTCCTGCATCTGGTCTGTCTGGTCCTGTTAGAATTTTATAAGTTTCAATGAGATCCCCTCTCATTCTTCTAAACTCCAGCGAGTATAAGCCCAATCGACCCAATCTCTCCTCATACGTCATTCCTGCCATCCCAGGTATCAGTCTGGTGAATCTTCGCTGCACTCCCTCCATGGCAAGAACATCCTTCCTCAGATAAGGCGACCAAAACTGCTCACAATACTCAAGGTGTGGTCTCACCAAGGCCTTGTACAACTGCAGCAAGACATTCTTGTTCCTGTACTCGAATCCTCTCGCTACAAAGGCCAACATACCATTTGCCTTCTTAACCGCCTGCTACACCTGCATGCTTACCTTCAGCGAATGGTGCACAAGGACACCCAGGTCTCGTTGCACTTCCCCTTCTCCCAATCTATTGCCGTTCAGATAATAATCTGCCTTCCTGTTTTTGCCACCAAAGTGGATAACCTCGCATTTACCCACATTATACTGCATCTGCCATGCATCTGCCCAATCACCCAACCTGTCCAAATCATACTGGAGTTTCTCGGCATCCTCCTCACAGCACACATGCCCACCCAGCTTTGTGTCGTCTGCAAACTTGGCGATATTACATCTAGTTCCCTCGTCTAGATCATTAATATATATTGTGAGTAGCTGGGGTCCTAGGACCGATCCCTGCGGTACTCCACTCGTCACTGCATGCCACTCGGAAAAAGACCCGTTTATTCCAACTCTTTGCTTCCTGTCTGCCAACCAGTTCTCTATCCAAGTCAGTACCTTGCCCCCAATCCCATGTGCCTTACCTTTACACGCTAATCTCTCAATGCAGGACCTTATCGAAAGCCTTCTGAAAGTCCAAATACACCACATCCACTGGTTCTCCCTTATCTATTCTACCAGTTACATCCTCAAAAAATTCCAGTAGATTAGTCAAGCACGATTTACCTTTTGTAAATCCATGTTGACTTTGTCCGATCCTGTCACTGTTTTCCAAGTGCTCTGCTATTACATCTTTTATAATGGACTCTAGTATTTTCCCCACTACCGATGTCAGGCTTATAATTCCCCGTTTTCTCTCTTCCACCTTTTTTGAATAGTGGGGTACCATTAGCTACCCTCCAATCCATGGGAACTGTCCAGAATCTATAGAATTTTGGAAGATGACCAGCAATGCATCTATTATTTCTAGGGCCACTTCCTTAAGTACTCTAGGATGTCGATTATCAGGCCCTGAGGATTTATCGGCCTTCAATCCCGTCAATTTCCTTAACACCATTTCCCTACAAATACTGATTTCATTCAGTTCCTCCCTCTCATTAGACCCTATGTTCCCCGACATCTCTGGGAGGTTATTTGTGTCCTCCTTTGTGAAGACAGAACCAAAGTATGTATTTAATTGGTCTCTTCCATTTCTTTGTTCCCTGTTATAAATTCCCCTGATGCTGACTGCAAGGGACCTACACTTGACTTCACCAATCTTTTTCTCTTCACATATCTATAGAAGCTTTTACAGTCAGTTTTTATGTTCCCTGCGAGCTTACTCTCATTCTATTTTCCCCCTCTTAATTAATCCCTTTGTCCTCCTTTACTGAATCCTAAACTGCTCCCAATCCTCAGGTTTGCTGCTTTTTCTGGCCAATTTATATGTCCTCTCCTTGGATCTTATGCTATCCCTAATTTCCCTTGTTAGCCACGGTTGAGTCACCTTTTTTGTTTTATTTTTATGCCAAACAGGGATGAACAAATTCCGTAGTTCATCTATGCAATCTTTAAATGTTTGCCATTGCCTATCCACCGTCAACCCTTTGAGTAACATTCCCCAATCCATCCTACCCAACTCACACCTCATATCATCGTAGTTTCCTTTATTTAAATTCAGGACCCTAGTCTCTCAGTCAAATACTTCACTCTCCATCTTAATGAAGAATTCTATCATATTATGATTGCTCCGCCCCAAGAGGCCTCGCACAACAAGATTGCTAATTAATCTTTTCTCATTACATAATACCCAGTCTAAGATGGCCTGATCTCTAGTTGGTTCCTCGACATATTGGTCCAGGATACCATCCCGTATACACTCCAGGAATTCCTCCTCCACAGTATTGTTACTAATTTGGTTAGCCCAATCTATATGTAGATTAAAGTCACCCATGATAACTGCTGTGCCCTTCTTGCACGCGCCTCTAATTTCCCATTTAATGCCATCCCCGACCTCCGCATTTCTGTTTGGGGGTCTATATACCACTCCCACTAACGTTTTCTGCCCCTTGGTATTTCTCAGCTCTACCCATACAGATTCCACATCATCAGAGCTAATATCCTTCCTTACTATTGTGTTAATATCTTCTTTAACCAGCAATGCTACCCCACCTCCTTTTCCTTTTTGCCTGTCTTTCCTGAATATTGAATACCCCTGGATGTTGAGTTCCCAGCCTTGGTCACCCTGGAGCCATGTTTCCGTAATCCCAATCATATAATTTCCATTTACATCTATTTGCGCAGCTAATTCATCCACCTTCTTACGAATGCTCCTCACATTAAGACACAAAGCCTTCAGGCTTGTTTTTTTAACACTCTTAGAATTTTAGAACTATTATTTACTGTGGCCCTGTTTGATTTAAACCCTTGACTTCTCTGCCTGCCACTTTTGCTTTTCTCCTTGTCTTTTGCTTCTATCCTTGTTTCCCATTCCTCTGTCTCCCTGCACAGGTTCCTAACCCCCTGCCATTTTAGTTTAAATCCTCCCCAACAGCACTAGCAAGCACTCCCCCTAGGACACCGGTCCCAGTCCTGCCCAGGTTCCAATGTCCCAGGAATTTGAATCCCTCCCCCTTGCACCATTCCTCTGGCCACGTATTCATCTGAAATATCCTTCTATTCCTACTCTGACTAGCACGTGGCACTGGTAGCAATCCTGAGATTACTACCTTTTGAGGTCCTATTTTTTAATTTACTTCCTAACTCCCTATATTCAGCTTTTAGGACCTCGTCCTGGTTTTTACCTATATCGTTGGTACCTATATGCACCACGACAACTGGCTGTTCACCCTCCCCTTCCAAGATGCTCTGCAGCCGCTCCGAGACATCCTTGACCCTTGCACCAGGGAGGCAACATACCATCCTGGAGTCTCGTTTGCGGCCGCAGAAACGCCTATCTGTTCCCTTTACAATAGAATCCCCTATCACTATAGCTCTCCCGCTCTTTTTCCTCCTGTCCTGTGCAGCAGAACCACCCATGGTGCCAGGAAGTTGGCTGCTGCTGTCTTCCCCCGATATGCCATCCCCCCCCAACAATATCCAAAGCGGTATATCTGTTTTAGAGGGGGATGGCCACAGAGGACCCCTGCACTACCTGCCTGCGCCTACTACTCTGCCTGGTGGTCACCCATTCCCTTCCTGCCTGTGCAACCTTTACCTGCAGTGTGACCAACTCCCTAAACGTGCTTTCCACGACGTCCTCAGCATCGCGAATGCTCCAGTATGTATCCATTCGCAGCTCCAGCGCCGCAATGCAGTCTGCCAGTAGCTGCAGCTGGATACACTTCCCGCACACGTGGTTGTCACGGACACAGGAAGTGTCCCTGATTTCCCACATAGCGCAGGAGGAGCATACAACGGCACCGAGCTGTCCTGCCATGACTTACCCTTCAATTAATTTAAATTAACTTAAATCAAATCCATACCACCAATTACACTACAATTAAATGATATACTCCAGGGCCCTTGGTTACTAGCACTAGAAACTATCACCACAAAAAAATTAAGACCTTCTGAACTTTATAAACTATGAACCTTAACTGTCAAACTATAGAGCAGTATAAATACTCCCTGGCCGTACTCACCCAATCAGCTGCTCCCTCCTGCCCGCGTCACGTTTTGAATCGTGACGTGGCTCCGGAACGCCGCTGCCAGTCTGCGAGATTGGTAAGAAAGCCTGCGAAAGTGAGTTTAAATACTCACTGGGTCTCCGGTCTCACTGCTCCCGACACCAGCCTCTGCAAAGAAAGCCCGCGAAAGTGAGTTTAAATACTCACTGGGTCTCCGGTCTCACTGCTCCCGACACCAGCCTCTGTAAAGAAAGCCCACGAAAGTGAATTTAAATACTCACCGAGTCTCCGGTCTCACTGCTCCCGACACCAGCCTCTGTGAATATGGAAAGGCCCCTGCCTTTCATGACGTCAGCGTTGAGACTGGTCCCATGGCAACCCAAAAGACAAACAGTTCCTGCTATCTTCACAGAAACCAACAGTCAGTCCTTTTTTAAAGTCCAAACTCCATTTTGAAAGGGTACGTATCCATTTTAAAAGTCCAAAAATCCTTCAGGCACATGCACCCACTGATGTTGGCACCAGCCAAACCCTACACCCTATATTTTCTACTCTAAACAGAGGGTTGGGTCTGGTTCGATTCATTCGATTTGGAATTTGTATTATTAGTCCTAACAATTTTTGACTCCCTACCTTGTGGTATTCATAGAAACATAGAAGATAGGAGCAGGAGTAGGCCATTCAATGAGATCATGGCTGATCATCCACATTCACTACCCTGTCCCTGCCTTCTCCCCATATCCCTTGATCCCTTTAGCCTTAAGAAATATATCCAACTCCTTTTTGAATATATTTAATGAACTGGCCTCCACCGCCCTCTGTGGCAGAGAATTCCACAGGTTCACCACTCTCTGGGTGAAGAAATTCCTCCTCATTTCAGTCCTAAATGGCTTACACCTTATCCTTAGACTATGACCCCTGGTTCTGGACTCCCCGGCCATCATAAACACCCTTCCTGCATCTAGTCTGTCCAGGCCTGACAGAATTTTATAAGTTTCGATGAGATCCCCTCTCAATCTTCTAAACTCCAGTGAGTATAAGCCCAATCGACACAATCTCTCCTTATACGTCATTCCTGCCATCCCAGGTATCAGCCTGGTGAATATTCGCTGCACTCCTTCCATGGCAAGAACGTCCTTCCTCAGGTAAGGTGACCAAAACTGCACACAATACTCAAGGTGCGGTCTCACCAAGGCCCTGTACAGCTGTAGCAAGACATCCTTGTTCCTGTACTCAAACCCTCTTGCTACGAAGGCCAACATACCATTTGCCTTCTTAACCGCCTGCTGCACCTGCATGCTTACCTTCAGCGACTGGTGCACAAGGACACCCAGGTCTCTTTGCACTTCCCCTTCTCCCAATCTATTGCCATTCAAATAATAATCTGCCTTCGTGTTTAACTGGCTAGATCTTAATCAAACTTCTGATCTTACATAGTTCAAAGTCTTACTACACGGGTTACATATATCAAATATACTATCATTACAAGTTGGAGAACTACCAGTGTGAAATAATACGAACCTAAGGGTGTGCTGATGTATCAAGCCCAATATCCCACCAGTGTGAGTCCTCTATGCTGTCAATTTCAATATCCATTCTCGAGTTGTCTTTCTCCAAAACATAAAAATGCTTTAGGGAGGAGTTCAGTCACATTATGCTCACTGAAACCCTTAGACAACAGGGGAATGTCGTAACTGAATTGTGCAACATAATTGTGCCGCTCATACTTAAGTATCTTATTTACTGTCAGTTTCATTTGAGCATAGGTTTTGATATTGAGTAAAACATGTTGGTTCGATAGCAAAATACTGCAGATGCTGGAAATCCAAAATAACAACAGAAAATGCTGGAAAAACTCAGCAGGCCAGGCAACATCCGTGGAGAGAAAATAGAGTCAACGTTTCGGGTGAAAACCCTTTGTCAAGACTAAAGAAGCACAGGAAATGAAATAGATTAAGAGGCCAGGCTGGGAGAGAACAAAAGAGAAGAGGAGACATTAAGAGGTATTCAAAACAAGACGAGATGGTGATAGGACTAGTGGAGACAAAAGACGGCTCTAGATTAGGTGTGAAATGTGCTGGCAGAATGGGAGACAGCTGCCATGTGGGAGAGAGGGGGGGAAAAAAGGAAAGAAAGGGGGGGGGAGAAGGCCAAAACAAAGGTGTGGATAAAAAATATAAGTATAAAAATGTAATAGGGGCCGAGGTTATGATCTGAAATTGTTGAACTCGATATTGAGTCCGGAAGGCTGTAAAGTGCCTAATCGGAAGATGAGTTGCTGTTCCTCGAGCTTACGGTGAGCTTCCGTGGAACAATACAAGAGGCCAAGGACGGTGAGGTCCGAGTGGGAATGGAGCGGTGAATTAAAATGACAGGCGACCGGAAGCTCGGGGTCACACTTACGGACGGAACGGAGGTGTTCCGCAAAGCGGTCACCCAATCTGCGTTTGGTCTCCCCGATGTACAGGAGACCACATCGTGAGCAGCGAATACAGTATACTAGATTGCAAGAAGTACAAGTAAATCACTGTTTCACCTGGAAGAGGTGTTTGGGGCCCTGGACTGTGGGAAGGGGGGAGGTATAAGGGCAGGTGTTACATCTCCTGCGCTTGCACGGGAAGGTGCCAGGCGAAGAGGAAGGGGTGCTGGGGGTGATAGACGAGTGGACTAGGGTGTCTCGGAGGGAGCGGTCCCTACGGAATGCTGAAAGCAGAGGGGAAGATGCGTTTGGTGGTGGGATCACTTTGGAGATGGCGGAGGATGATCCGTTGAATGTGGAGGCTGGTGGGGTGAAAGGTGAGAACAAGGGGAACCCTATCGTGGTTCCGGGAGGGAGGGGCAGGGGTAGGGGTGAGGGCAGAAGTGCGGGAGATAGAACGGACACGGTCGAGGACCGTGTCAACCACGGTAGAGGGGAATCCTCGGTTGAGGAAAAAGGAAGACGTCAGAAGCACTGGTGTGGAAGGTGGCATCGTCGGAGCAGATGCGGCGGAGCGGGAGAAACTGGGAGAATGGAATAGAGTCCTTACAGGAGGCAGGGTGGGAAGAAGTGTAGTCCAGTTAGCTGTGGGAGTCAGTGGGCTTGCAGTGAATGTTGGTCAATAACCTATCCCCAGAGATGGAGACGGAGAAGTCGAGGAAGGTAAGGGAAGAGTCAGAGATGGACCATGTGAAGGTGGGGGAAGGGTGGATATTGGAGGCAAAGTGAATGAAATTGTCTAGTTCAGGGCAAGAGCAGGAAACAGCACTGATACAGTCATCAATGTATCAGAAAAAGAGGTGAGGGAGGGGACACGAGTAGGACTGGAACAAAGAGTGTTCCACATATCCCACGAAAAGGCAGGCATAGCTAGGACCCATGCGGGTACCCATAGCAACACCTTTGATTTGGAGGAAATGAGTGGAGTCAAAGGAGAGGTTGTTCAATGTGAGAACAAGTTCAGCCAGGCGGAGGAGGGTGGTGGTGGATGGGGACTGGACGGGCCTCTGTTCAAGGAAGAAGCAGAGCGCCCTCAGGCCATCCTGGTGGAGGATGGAGGTGTAGAGGGATTGTACGTCCATGGTGAAAAGGAAGCGGTTGGGGCCAGGAAACTGGAAACTGTTAAAGTGGCGGAGGGCGTCCGAAGAGTCGCGGATGTAGGTGGGAAGAGACTGGACAAGGGGAGAAAAGATAGAGTCGAGATAGGAAGAGATAAGTTCCGTGGGGCAAGAACAGGCTGAAACGATGGGTCTACCAGGGCAGTCCTGTTTGTGGATCTTGGGAAGGAGGTAGAAGCGGGGTTGGGGAACTATGAGGTTGGTGGCCGCGGGGGGAAGATCTCCAGAGGAGATGAGGTTAGTGACAGTCTTGGAAACGGTGGTTTGATGTTCGGTAGTGGGGTCATGGTCCAGGTGGAGGTAGGAGGAGGTGTCGGAGAGTTGGCGTTCAGCTTCCGCTAGGTAGAGGTCAGTTCGCCAAACAACAACAGCACCACCCTTATCAGCAGGTTTAATGATAATGTCAGTGTTGGATCTAAAGAGAATGGAGTGCTGCAAGTTGAGAGGGAGGTAGGTTGGAATGAGTGAGGGGAGCAGAGAAATGGAGCCGGCAGATGTTGGTTGATGGGACAGGTCCTGTTAGACCCGTAAAGCATGGTAGTTGCGGTAGTCGTGACACAGGAGGCACTACCAAAACCACCCCCTACTGGATTCGCACTGGTTTTCCCCACGCTCTGTTACCTACAAAACACAATTACTAGTTACAAGTTATAATTCAGTCTTACAACCATTGCATGTGACATTACAGTTTAACATCTAATCAACAAGTCATGGACTTAAAAGATTCTCCAGATCTCTCTTACTCGTATCCATCTTGTGGATAATTCTTGCTAAACATGATTTCTCCTTAGCTCTCAATTGTCCCACTCCAAGTTCCATGTAACTCTCCACTTAAATTTCAGTTTCAGTTCCTCTAACAGGTACCAGTGTGTTTAACTCTATTCTGATTGTTTCATTAATTAGATCGTTTCTCAATGCTTTAAAAGTTGTCTCACTCTCCTGAGCCACATTAACCATTTCATGTCTTGCTGTTGTTAAGTAACTGAGCATGTCTGAGACCTGTTCTTCAGTGCAAATTCACCACGCATTTGCGGATGGTAATTGCTTCATATGTAACAAATCACATTTGCACACTTATATCGGTATCTCCATATAATGCCACACATGCCATCATCTCGCTCCCATTCTGCTGCCGCTCTGTCTAAATCATCCCAATCAACCTCCTCACTATCATTCCTCCCACTATGCACTGACCTTGCCTTCATTACAGCGGCACACTTGGCGCCTACCTTTTTTTAACTCTTCCACGAACTCCTCTTTTTCCTTCTCCCGTGTGGTTCTGATCTTACACATTTTTCAGGTGGACATGGCAAAGAACGACTATTGCTTCCTCCTCATTTTTACTCTCCTTACTCCACCAGTCATTCAGGATCCCAGCCTTCCTTTCCCATTTTTATTACCTTGTCATGTTTATTTAACAAGTACTCCGTTATAGACCTCTGAGGACCCTGCTTTCCCTCGGCCATCTTACCTACTGGCCTCTTTATAAATCGCGGGGGTCTTCTACCCCCAGGGAGACAACCTTTGAGCTCTTTCCCCCGGCCCCCTCCCAGCCGTCGGCGAAACTTAACTTGGTTGCTCGCGAGGTCTCAATTTCCCCAGTGGCGACCCTCTAAGTCAAACCACCCCCCCGGCCCTTATCTGGCCGTCGGCGACCACAATCACTTTGCAATGTTGCCTTCTCTCTCACATGACAGCCATTCCAACTCCGTATTGTCTGAGATCCCTGATGGTCCGAGGGACCGCTCCGTGCCCACAGACCTAACTACTGGGTGGTATAAATTAACATACTCACCCCACTTTGTCTATTGGTCCCGGAACAGTGCCCTGGTTTCGGTACAAGCAGCGGATCCTGCTGACTACGCCAAGTTGTTGTGGAAAGAAACCACTCGGAGTCACGGATAGGCTGCGATACGAGAGAAACTTTATTACAAGCATGCAGGGGAGAGCCTTCAGCGCACTGAAGTCTCTCAAATTTACAATGGTCGTGGCAGTTTATACATAATCAATCTATGACCGATAATTGTTCACAGTTAATTACAGGTTACGTAGGCCTTGGCAAATGTTTCTTATTATCTCAACTGTCCCAGTCTCAAGGCCCTTACATCTGCTTTCCTGTGATTTTTTTTTAACCACAGTATCTGGCCTTCAGTTCCCCCTTATCTTTTGCTCATTATACTTGGTTTCAAAGACAAAATCATATTTTCATCCAAACTGCTGACACCTACAGTTTTTAACATCTTAGCTTACATATGGCCAAGCTTCCCATCATGCCTTGCGATTACAATGGCTTGTTACAACATACATTAAAAGGTACTGACTTACACATGATGGAATAATCACAGGTTCTCACCACGTCAGCACGTTGAGCAAAGCTACTATCCTATTAACCCCTCAAGCCAATCCCTGGCCCTCCAGGTTGCCACTTCACTACCCGCTTACTATTTACATGCTGGTAGAAGATTTTTGGGTTCCCTTTTATGTTAACCGCCACTGTACACTCATATTCTCTCTCTGCCAATCATATTTTCATCTTCACTTCCCCTCTGAACTTATTGTATTTGGTCTGGTTCTCCCTTGAAGAATTCACCTGACATGCATCATACAGCCTCTTTTTTTGTTTCATCATCTTCTCTATCTCCCTCGTCATCCAAGGAGCCCTTGCTTTGGTTCCCTTACCCTTCCCTCTTGTTGGAATGTACCTAGCCTGTACTTGGAATATCTCCTCCTTAAAGCTCACCCATTGTTCCATTACAGTTTTTCCTGTCAGTCTTTGGTTCCATTTTACCCTGGCTAGATCCTTTTGCATCCCACTGAAGTTAGCTCTATTCCAGTTTAGAAGTTCCACTGTAGATTGTTCCTTGCTCCTCTCCATTGCTAATCTAAATCTTATGATATGAAGAACACTCGTACCCAAGTGTTCTCCCACAGACACCTGGTCGACCTGGCCCACCTCATTCCCCAGCATCAGATCCAGCAATGCCTCCTTCCTAGTTGGGCCAAGAACATACTGGTCAAGGAAATTCTCCTGAACACATTTCAGAAATTCCTCCCCCTCCTTTCCCTTTACCCTAGCATTATCCCAATCGATATTTGGGTAATTAAAGACCCCCAATATCACCACTCAGCTTGTGTATAAGAACAGGCCACTTAACCCTTTTGTCAGTTGGAACAGACTCGAGAAGATCGTGCGCGAATCCACTGTACTTCTGTTCTCCAGATTGAGGGAATTATCACCCGATCTGTGTTATGCAGCGCTCTTAATAAAGCCTGGAGAGAGAATTTGTGTTCTTGTGAGCTTGATTATCTGGTATCCGAAACCCTGGGAGTCCCGATCATTGGAGTCAGCCTCAGTGTGTGGAAAGGGATTCCTTGGTGTATCCCACCCGCTGACACACCGGAGTCCACATTGTGACTGTGGTGCTTCGAGTCCACTAGAACAAAGAAACAGGTGAAAGGGCAGGTGGTGCATCTCCTGCACTTGCACGGGAGGATGCCGTGGGCTGTGGAGAGGGTGATTTAAGAGCGTATCAGGGTGTGGCATAGAGTCATAGTCATAGAGTTATACAGCACAGAAAGAGGCCCTTCGGCCCATCGCATCCGCGCCGGCCATCAGGCCCTGCCTATTCTAATCCCATTTTCCAGCATTTGGTCTGTAGCCTTGCATGCTATGGCGTTTCAAGTGCTCATCTAAATGCTTCTTGAATGTTGTGAGGGTTCCTGCCTCTACCACCCTTTCAGGCAGTGAGTTCCAGATTCCAACCACCCTCTGGGTGAAAAAGATTTTCCTCAAATCCCCTCTAAACCTCCTGCCCCTTACCTTGAATCTATGCCCCCTTGTTATTGACCCCTCCTAAGGGAAACCACCTTATCCACCTGTTCTGCTGCCTTCAGGGATCTATGTACATGCACACCAAGGTCCCTCTGATCCTCTGTCTTTCCTAGGGTCTTACCATTCATTCTGTATTCCCTTGCCTTGTTAGTCCCTCCAAAATGTATCACCTCACACTTTTCAGGGTTAAATTCCATTAGCCACTGTTCCGCCCATCTGACCAACCCATCTATATCATCCTGCAGACTGAGGCTACCCTCCTCGCTATTTACCACCCCACCAATTTTCGTGTCATCTGCGAACTTACTGATCATACCTTGGCGGAGGGAACGGTCCCTTTGGAATGCTGGGAGGGGATGATGTGCGGAATATGATCCATTGAATGTGGAGGCTGGTGGGGTGGAAGGTGAGGACAAGGCAAACCCTAGTGTGGTAGGGAGGGGAAGGGGTGAGAGCAGAAGTGCGCAAAATCGGATGGAGACGGTCGAGAGCCCTGTTAACCATGGCGGAGGGGAATCCTCGGTTGAGGAAAAAGGAAGACATATCGGAAGCACTGGTATGGCAGGTAGCATCGTCGGAACAGATGCGACGGTGATGGAGAGGAAGAGGGGTGGGAGGAAGTGTAATCAAGGTAGCTGTGGGAGTCAGTGGGCTTATAGTAGATATTAGTCGACAGCCTAACCCCTGAAATGGAAATAGATAAGTCGGGGAAGGGAAGAGTCAGACATGGACCATGTGAAGGAGAGGGAGGAGTGGAAATTGGAAACAAATTCATAACTGGTGGTTCAATTCCACTCATTTCCTAGAATGTAAATCTATTCTTAAAAACTGAGCCAGTCGTTGTGAAACTAAAACCTTGTATAAAATAAGTGGAATAAACCCCCACAGCCTCCCCCTAGCCCTGGGCCCTAAACAAGTGATTCACTCTGTCATCCACCCTGCGCACACACCAGCGAGTTCACACTGACGAGAATCCGTTTAAATGTTCTGACTGTGGGAAGAGCTTTCAAAGATCCAACAACTTGATGTTACATCAGCGCTCTCCTGCTGCAGTTAGGCCGTGCGTCTGCTCCGAGTGTGGGAAGGGATTCACTCAGTCATCCTCCCCCCTGAAACCCACCAGTGAGTTCACACTGGAGAGAGGCAATTCACCTGCTCCGAGTGTGGGAAGGGATTCACTCAGTCATACTCCTCCCTGAAACACCAGCGAGTTCACTCTGGGGAGAGGCCGTGCGTCTGCTCTGAGTGTGGGAAGGGATTCACTCAGTCATCCTCCCCCCTGAAACCCACCAGCGGGTTCACACTGGAGAGAGGCCATTCACCTGCTCCGAGTGTGGGAAGGGATTCACTCAGTCATACTCCTCCCTGAAACACCAGCGAGTTCACTCTGGGGAGAGGCCGTGCGTCTGCTCTGAGTATGGGAAGGGATTCACTCAGTCATCCTCCCCCTGAAACACCAGCGAGTTCACACTGTCTGTAACGTAGGGCCCTGCAGACAGCTGGGGCAACATGAACCTTTCCTGGTGGTACATAGAATTACACAGAATGTGCAGCACAGAAACAGGCCATTGGGCCCAGCTGTTCTCCGCCGGTGTTTATGCTCCACATGAGCCTCCTCCCACCCTACTTCATCAAACCCGATCAACATAATCCTGCTGCCCCTTTCTCCCTCGTGTGTTTATCTGGCTTCCCCGAAATGCATCTTTGCTATTTGCCTCAACTATTCCTTGTAGTAGCGTGTTTCACATTCTCACCACTCTCTGGGTAAAGAAGTTGCTCCTGGATTCCCTGTTGCATTTATTAGTGACTATCTTATATTTATGGCCCTGTGTCAGCCGTGGCTCAGTGGGTAGCACTCGCTTCTGTGTCAGAAGGTTGTGGGTTCTCAGTCCCACTCTGTAGTGTCCGTGTGTTGATAAAGACACTGAAGACAGGAGTTGGTTCATAGGTATTTACTAAGCAAAGTCTGGGGGGGGGGGGATCTAACGGATATACACAATATACAGGCTTATATAGCCCGAGTGGCAATTACCGGCATTACAGCACACCTGGGGCTCTTAAAGGCACATACACCACAATTCCACCCCTTTTTTAGCTAACCAGTACATCATATTTTAAGTAATTATTAATTACATGTTATAAGCAAAATAATATACATTGCTGTAGTTAATTAATTATAAGCTAGTCTCTCAGGCTTCCTGACTCGGTCCAGATAACGCCTCGGGGGTGTAGTAGTTTCTGGTGGTGTAGTAGGTTCTTCTGGCAAGGCTGATTCGGCTTGAATGCCAGTGTCGGGTTCATCGTGTTCCAGTATCACCGGATCGGAGGTAGATATGGATATCTCTACTTCATCGTTAGATGTATAGAGTTGTGGTGTAGGTTGTCCCTTTTCGGATGACTTTATGATTTGGTCAGCATGGCGCCTTATTATGCTTTCTCCGATGTCCACGGTATACATCAGCGGTCCTAGTCGTGTGCAGATAGTTCCAGGCTGCCATTTCTCGGTACGGTAGTCCCGGGCCAAAACTTGTTGACCTATCTGGAAGGTTCTAGTTGGCCTTTCATTCATGCCTTGAAACTGCCGGTTCTCCACGTCCCTTCTGATGTTGGGCTTGACCAAATCCAGCCGGCATCTTAGGTTTCTATTGAAGAACATCATGGCGGGAGTTTGGTTGGTAACCATATGTGTTGCATTCCTGTATGCGAATAAGAAGTTATCCACCTTGTGCTGAAGTTTTATGTCTTCATTACCCATGGCCTTCTTGAAGGTCTGGACAAACCTTTCAGCCAATCCATTGGTGGCGGGATGGTATGGGGCGGACGTGTAGTGCTTAACCCCATTGTTTTTTAAGAACTTTCTGAATTCATCGGACACAAATTGCAGTCCATTATCAGAACATATCTGTTCCGGCAGCCCATTCCTGGCAAATATGGTCCTTAATACTGTGATGGTTTTTTCCGTGGTGGTGGAGGACATCTTTATTACCTCCGGCCACTTGGAGTGTGCATCAACCGCGATTAAGAACATTGAGTCCATAAATGGACCAGCAAAGTCGATGTGCACCCTTTGCCAGGGAGATGAGGGCCACTCCCATGGATGTAGAGGGGCTTGTGGTGGAGCGTTTTGGACCTTCTGGCATCCTAGGCAGCTCTTGGTCATTTCTTCGATGTCTCCATCGATACCTGGCCACCATACAAACGCCCTAGCTAGGTTCTTCATTTTTACTCCACCCAGATGCCCCTCGTGAAGCTCCTTTAGCACTTTATCCTGGAGTTTGGGTGGAATCACCGCTCTGGATCCACACATCAAGGTTCCTCGGCACACTGACAGCTGTTCTCTTCTTTGCGAGAATGCTGGCAACAGTGGTTCGCCATGTGCTGGCCATCCCTTCACTGTTAAATCGTAGACCCGTGAGAGAGTCGGGTCATTTCTCGTCTCTCTTTCAATGGCAGAATTTGTCACTGGTAGACATTCCACTATGGTAGAGTGGAACATCTCTACTGGGTCTACTGTAGGTGCCTCTTCTACCGTTGGCAACGGTAGGCGCGATAAACTGTCAGCATTCCCATGCTGTTTTGACCCTTTGTATTCTATGTTGTATTGGTGTGCCCCTAGAAAAAGGGACCACCTCTGTAGCCTTTGCGCCGTCATAATGGGAACACCTTTTTTAGGGTTGAATATGGAGATGAGGGGTTGATGTTCAGTCAACGAGGTAAATTTTTGTCCGTGTAGGTAATGGTTGAATTTCTTCACTCCCCATACCAGGCTGAGTGCTTCCCTGTCGATTTGGGCATAGTTACGCTCAGCTGAGTTTAATGAGCGTGACGCAAAAGCTATCGGCCGTTCTGAGCCATCAGGGAATTTATGGGATAATACTGCTCCTATGCCGTAAGGGGATGCATTGCACGCCAGTCTGATTGGCAGTGATGGGTTGTAATGAGCCAAAACTTCTTCAGATGTGATTAAGTCTTTGCATTTATGGAAGGCACGTTTACAGTCTTCGTTCCATTTCCAAATCACTCTTGTTTGTAGAAGTTCATTAAGAGGGTGTAGAAGAGTTGATAAGTTCGGTAAAAATTTATGATAGTAATTTATTAATCCCAGGAATGACCTTAATTGTGAAACATTTTCAGGTGCTGGGGCTTTTATAACCACTTCAATTTTTTCAGGTGACTTATGCAACCCTTCATTATTAATTATGTGGCCACAATATGATATCTGATTTTGGAAAAGTTCGCACTTGGGGCGATTCGCTCGTAGGCCCCGTTCTTTCAGCCTAGTGAGCACCTGCTCCAAATTGGCAAGGTGCTCGTTGTCGTTTTCTCCTGTTATAAGGATGTCGTCTAGGTAGCATTGAGTCCCCGGAATCCCTTGCAGGACTTGCTCCATAGCTCTTTGCCAGATAGCTGGAGCTGATGCTACTCCAAAAACCAGTCGATTGTACTGGTACAGGCCTTTGTGTGTGTTTATCATGAGATACTTTGTAGAGGCCTCCTCAACCTCCATCTGTAGATATGCCTGTGCCAAGTCAACTTTGGTGAAACGTTTCCCTCCGGATAGTGAGGCGAAAATATCTTCTATCCTCGGAAGAGGATACTGTACCGTGTGAAGGACTGGGTTTACAGTCACCTTGAAGTCACCACAGATGCGAATTTTTCTCTGTTCTTCAGATTTATCTTTATTCAATGCTTTTTTCATGACTGGAACGATGGGTGTTGCCCATTCGCTCCAATCTATTTTGGATAATACGCCTGCTTTTTCCAAATTCTCCAGCTCTGCCTCGACTGCTGGACGTATTGCGTATGGCACCGGTCCTGCCTTAAAAAATTTGGGAATTGCTGCATCTTCCACTTTTATTGAGGCGGTGATGCCTTTCAAGGTTCCTAGTTTCTCTTGAAACACTTCTTTGGCGTTGGCCAAGATGTCTTAATCGTTCAGGTATGATGTCATCATTGTTTTTTTCCTTACTGGTCACTGTCAGTGCCTGAATGGAGTGCCAGTCTAAACGTATCTTCCTGATCCATTCACGTCCCAACAACGGTGGACCACCATCTTGTAGAATGTATAAATATAACTTTTGTATTTCTTTGCCATTGTATACAACAGGCACCCTTATTTTTCCTTTGGGGTATACTTTTCTGCCCCATATATGTTTTTAAGATAATGGATGTGTCTTTTAGAGGTATATGCAAAAATAGCCTCTCGTAATCCCGTCGATTTATTACGGTTAGAGCTGATCCTGTATCTAGCTCCATTTTAACTGGGGACCCTGCTATTGTGAGGGTAACCCAAATGGTTTGGTAATCATCTTTGGCAAGTACATTATGTAATTTGAGACAGCTTAGTCTCTTGTTTTCGAAGTCGCTATCGCTCTTCTGGTCTTCGGAGCTACTGTCCGTCATCATTTGTACCTTCCTGTACTTTTCTTTATTGATTTTTTTTTTTTCTGTCAGTGGATTTATTTTGTCCAGATCGGCATACCCATGCAATGTGTCCAATCTTTCCGCATTGCCTGCATGCTTTGTCCTTGAACCAGCAGTCCCTCTGGTTATGGGTGGATCTGCCGCAGCGATAACATCTTTTGAAACCCTGTGTCATTTCATGGGTGCCGAAGTCCTGTGTCTTTTGTTGTATCTCTGCAGCTCCTCTTGCTGCTGCTTCGTATGATACAGCCATACTGAAAGCTTTGTCCAATGTTAAATCTTTTTCAGAAAGCAGTCTTTTTTGTGTTCCTTCACTTAAGAGACCGCAAACGAATTTGTCTCGAAGATAATCTGATAGTCCTGCCCCGAATTGGCAGTACTTTGATAGCTTTCTTAATTCGGTTAGGTAATCAGCGTTACTTTCATTCTTGTGTTGATTTCTCTTGAAGAACTTGAATCGTTCCGCTATCAGCAGCGGTGTTGGGTTTAGGTGCTCCTGCAGGGTATCAACAATTTCTTTAAAATTCTTGTCCTTTGGTTTGGCTGGAGTGATTTAATTTCGTAACAGCCCGTATGTCTTTGCGCCCATTAAGTTCAGAAGTACTGAAGCTTTTTTTTCATCTTCTATTCCATTTGCAGTGCAATATACCTCTACTCTTTCCACGTATGTGGTCCAATCCTCTATTTTGCTATTAAAAGCATCAATATTACCAGATTTAGGCATTTCAGAAAAGATATGGCGCTTCCCGCGCTTTCCCGCCGCTGCTGCCGATAACAACGCTGTTTACTGCGGTTTCCGTTCTCTTTTTTTATTTACTGTTGGAGACTTGTTCCCGCCGGAGGTCTGAACGCTGACCTGCTTCCCGCGCCGGCCGTCTCCCGAGTGCTCCCTCCCAGTCCGTTATTGCTTGCCTCCGATTTCGCTGCCTGTCTCAGCTGTAGAGCCAGCCGCTGGAGCCCCAGCCTGACGCCCAGGAAGGATTAGCGCAGTACCTGCCACCAGCTTGGCCAGCTGGTGAAACCACAGCTTCTCTCACTTCCTTGAGTCTTCTGGACACCCGAGGAATCGATGTCCTTGAGGTGCTGCCGAATTGCAGGTAAGTCCGTTTCCACTTCGTCGCCACTGTAGTGTCCGTGTGTTGATAAAGACACTGAAGACAGGAGTTGGTTCATAGGTATTTACTAAGCAAAGTCTGGGGGGGGGGGGGGGGTTCTAACGGATATACACAATATACAGGCTTATGTAGCCCGAGTGGCAATTACTGGCATCACAGCACACCTGGGGCTCTTAAAGGCACATACACCACACACTCCAGAGACTTGAGCACAGAAATTAGGCTGACACTCCAGTGCAGTATTGAAGGATGTCGGATGAGACGTTAAACCGAGGCCCCATCTGCCCCCTCGGGTGGACGTAAAAGATCCCATGGCACTATTTCAAAGAAGAGCAGGGGAGTTCTCCCCGGTGTCCTGGCCAATATTTATTCCTCAATCAACATCACTAAAACAAATTATCTGGTCATTATCACGTTGCTGTTTTAAGAACATAAGAATTTGGAGCAGGAGTCAGCCATTCGGCCCCTCGAGCCTGCTCCGCCATTCAATAGATCATAGCTGATCTTCTACCTCAACTCCATTTTCCTGCCCGATCCCCATATCCCTTGAATCCCCTAGGGTCCAAAATTCTATCGATCTCAGCCTTGAATAAACTCAATGATTCAGCATTCACAGCCCTCTGGGACAGAGAATTCCAAAGATTCACAACCCTCTGAGTAAAGAAATTCTTCCTCATCTCAGTCTTAAATGGCCGACCCCTTATCCTGAGACTATGCCCCCTAGTTCTGGACACTCCAGCCAGGGGAAACAAATTCTCAGCATCTACCCTCTCAATCCCCTTCAGAATCTTGTATGTTTCAATGAGATCAACTCTCAATTATCTGAGAACATAAGAATTAGGAGCAGGAGCAGGCCATACGGCCCCTCGAGCCTGCTCCACCATTCAATAAGATCATGGCTGATCTTTGACCTCTCCAGTTTCCCACCAGATCCCCATATCCCTTTGTGGGAGGTTGCTGTGCGCAAAATTGGCTGCTGCGTTTCCTACATTACAGCAGTGACTACGCTTCAAAAGTACTTCATTGGCTGTAAAGTGCTTTCAGACATTCGGTGATCGTGCAAGGCGCTGTAGAAATGCAAGTTTTTTTTTTATAAATATGAGGAGATTCTGCTAAGCTGACCAGTATGACCAGTACGTTGTCTTTTTCTGATGAATGAAACACTTCTTTAAAAAAAAAACTATATTTAAAACTGAGACAGTCCGTTGTGAAACAAAGAGCCTGTATTAAATAAGGGGGGGAAAAGGCCCACAGCCTCCCCTGGCCCCTAACAAGAGACTGGAGAAACTCGCTGCCCTGTGGATCAGACAATCAGCTGATGCAAGTCCCGCCCCTCAGGCTCCCAGATTGGTTGGAGGACCCACCGCCTACACTTCAAAAAGTACTTAATTGTAAAGCGCTTTGGGATCCTGGGAAATGCAGCAGCCAAATATGCGCACAGCAAGCTCCCACAAACAGAATGGACTCCCCGGCCATCGGGAACACCCTTCCTGCATCTAGTCTGTCCAGTCCTGTTAGAATTTTATAAGTTTCAATGAGATCCCCTCTCATTCTTCTAAACTCCAGCGAGTATAAGCCCAATCGACCCAATCTTTCCTCATACGTCATTCCTGCCATCCCAGGTATCAGTCTGGTGAATCTTCGCTGCACTCCCTCCATGGCAAGAACATCCTTCCTCAGATAAGGTGACCAAAACTGCACACAATACTCAAGGTGTGGTCTCACCAAGGCCTTGTACAACTGCAGCAAGACATCCTTGTTCCTGTACTCGAACCCTCGCTCTATGAAGGCCAACATACCATTTGCCTTCTTAACCGCCTGCTGCACCTGCATGCTTACCTTCAGTGACTGGTGCACAAGGACACCCAGGTCTCATTGCACTTCCCCTTCTCCCAATCTATTGCCGTTCAGATAATAATCTGCCTTCCTGTTTTTGCCACCAAAGTGGATAACCTCGCATTTATCCACATTATACTGCATCTGCCCAATCACCCAACCTGTCCAAATCATACTGGAGTTTCTCGGCATCCTCCTCACAGCACACACGCCCACCCACCTTTGTGTCGTCTGCAAACTTGGAGATATTACATCTAGTTCCCTCATCTAGATCATTTTATTTTTATATATACTAGCTGAAGTGCTCGGCGGTACCGAGGGTTTTTTGAGGGCATGTTGTTGGAAGAGAGAGAGAGAGACTGGGGGAAAGAGAGAGAGAGAGACTGGGGGGGGAGAGAGAGAGACTGGGGGGAGAGAGAGAGACTGGGGGGGAGAGAGAGTGTGGGGGGAGGGAGAGAGAGAGAGTGTGGGGGAGAGAGAGAGAGAGAGAGAGAGAGAGTGTGTGGGGGGGAGAGAGTGTGTGGGGGAGAGAGTGAGTGTGGGGGAGAGAGAGTGAGTGTGTGGGAGAGAGAGAGAGTGTGTGTGTGGGGGGGAGAGAGAGTGAGTGTGTGTGGGGGGAGAGAGAGTGAGTGTGTGTGGGGGGAGAGAGTGAGTGTGTGTGGGGGGAGAGAGTGAGTGTGTGTGGGGGGAGAGTGAGTGTGTGTGTGTGTGTGGGGGGAGAGAGTGAGTGTGTGTGTGTGTGGGGGAGAGAGAGTGAGTGTGTGTGTGTGTGGGGGGAGAGAGAGTGAGTGTGTGTGTGGGGGGGAGAGAGTGAGTGTGTGTGTGTGGGGGGGGAGAGAGTGAGTGTGTGTGTGGGGGGGAGAGAGAGAGTAAGTGTGTGTGTGGGGGGGAGAGAGAGTGAGTGTTTTAAAATTAAATTTAGTTCTAGTTAAGTTAGTTTAGTTTAGTTTAAGTTTAGATTAGTCTAGACAAAGTAGAGAAGGAAAAGACCGCCAGAAAGACTACCAAAGAAAAAAAAACCCAGAGGAAAATAGAGGGAAAAAAAAGCCAAAGCAAAAAAAAAAGAAACGAGAAGAACTACACAAACCAGTGAACGGCAGCCACACGGGGCTTCAGCAGCGGTGGTTGAGTCGGCGGCATCGGGACCGAGTTCGAGGAGGCGAGGTGACTCGGGCCGCAGCCCAGCGGTCCAGCAACCGGCACAGCCGAGGGGACTCGGGCCGCATCCCAGAAATCGGAACGCAGCCCGGCAACGGGCACAGCGGAGAGGAGTCGGGCCGCATCCCAGAAATCGGCACAGCCGAGGAGATCCGGAACGCAGCCCGGCAATCGGCACAGCGGAGAGGACTCGGGCCGCATCCCAGAAATCGGCACAGCCGAGGAGATTCGGAACGCAGCCCAACAATCCAGCACGGGAAAGGCCCGAGGAGCCAGGCCAGCAGGTACAGAGACCTCTGAGGAGAAGGAGAGCAACCAGAAGGCTCGCAACCAAGACCGTGAGTACAGGGCCCAGGGAGGGAGGCCCAAGGAAAGGCCCGAGGAGCCAGGCCGAAACAGAGGCCCAGAGACCTCTGAGGGGGAGGGGAACAGCCCGAAGGCACCAGGAAACAGCGGCTCACAGACTCGGACTTGAGAAGGGTGAACCCAGGAGCCGAGGCCCAGGGACCACGGGGTCGGAGAGGGGGACCGGGAAAGTTCGCGAACAGGGAGAGGGTAACACCAAACCCGGGGCCCCAGAAAAGCTTATTCTAAGATCAACAATACTTTACCAAAAATGAGCGAATCAGAAGATCCACAACAGCCCCGCTTCCAGATTCCCCCCAACACCACAAAAAAAGCTATAAAAACGATCAAGCATGCTCAGATGAGAGAAAAACCAGAAACTCTCTTTACTGACTGTTACAACAATGGGACAAAAAGTAACCTCATATTCTACTCAGATCAGCCAGCGGCTTGGGTCAGAGCAATAAAATCACACTATACCAGTGTTAAGCTAAAAAATACCGCAAATGGGTCCATAATGAAAATTAACACACCAGGAGACAGTTCAATCACGACTGTCAATGCGTACAATACCGGAACAATATTAGTGCAAGGCAACCTCGACAAATTTGCAACGGCCTTCAGGACACAGAAAAGATCAACTACGAGGGGAATGAACAGCCCCAGAGTGGCCCGCACTCCCCCCAACATTGACAACTTACCAGGAGAAAATCTGCATGGTCAAGGGATGAACGAGCCACACAGTTCAAACCAGACACTAACCCCGGGGAACCACAGCCACACGATACAACTGACAAACCCCAGCATAACTACCACGGAGGAAGCCACACATAGTTCCCCTACCATTCCCAGCCCACCAAGAGAAGAGCAGCATAGCCAGGAAGTGAGTGAGCCTTCCAGGGCCGACCAGCTTAGCCAGGAAGTGAGTGAGCCTTCCAGGGCCGACCAGACACATACCCCGGGATCACACAGCCAGATACAACCGAAAGATAAATTTAATCAATTAGAGATAGAGATGGTTAAACTTAGAGAGGAGGTCCTCAAATTGAATGACAAACAAAAGCAGGAGAGGGAGAGACACAAGAGAGAGCTGAATAGACTTGATAACCAGGTGAATCTACTTAAGAATCAGGTGAAAGAGCTGCAGGAAAAAGAAGAGAGCCATAGAGGAGAGAAAACACCATTAGACCAGCAACCAGAGACTAGAGATAAGACAAGACAGAGCCGGACGGAACGGCTGCACTCCCACACGGAACAAAAGCAACAGACACACAATACAAGGGGTGCCACACAGACCGACCAGCATACTGACTCGCAATCTTCCCCCACCACCATGGAACCACAAGCGAGCCGCTCACAAGAGGTACGCACAAACCAGACACCCCAGCCCAGCACACACACTATGAGTCCAGGCGAAAGCCACCAGACAGTAAACACAAACAAGGCTGACGTCGTAATACTCATAGACTCAAATGGGAAATTTCTATGGGAGAAAAAGCTCTTCCCTAGAAGTAAAGTAGAAAAGATTTGGTGCCCAACAACAGACAGAGCCATGGGATGGCTGACCAAAGCCAGATTAGGCTCCCCCCCGACACATAATAATACACACGGGCACAAATGACCTAAAGGCCAAACAGAAAGAGGTAGCAACATCGCTCAGAGCAATGATTAGGAAGGCAAGCAGTACATTTCCAAACACTAGAATCACTGTTTCCACAATATTGCCGAGAACAGACTTCAACAACAACACAATTCATGAGATAAATGCCAGCATAGCAACAGAATGCGAATCAAACCACAACGTACCCCTGGCCCAACACCCCACCCTCGATGAAGAATGTCTTTACGACCACGTCCACATCCAAAGGCAAAAAATATCGATCTTTGCTAAAGCCCTGAAGGACGTCGCTTTTAACCGGGTCCATACCCAGACTCCAAGAGGACCCCACCCCCCCCCCCCGACCACCAGAGATCAGCGGGGTACATATCAGGAACACTACAAAGACCACCACCACACCAACCGAGACCGGAGAGGATCCCCATGCAAAACAACATTATCAGACCTGCACCACTCCTGTCCCACAGGGGAATAGGACCGCTACCAGCCAGACAGAGGGAGAGATGCACAGGACGTACGCAATACCTCAGACAGAAACAATCCATTAAGAGACAATAAGCAGATGTGCAGCAGCATCTACTTCCGCCTTATGGATCAAGGACTAATTAATAGAAAGAACTGTAACCAAATTGTATTAACTTTTGTAGACAACTGGGGTGATCTTTTTTTCCCCACACTTAGACACGACAAACACGTACCACTCTTTAACCTATCATAGAAAAAGATAAAACTTACCATGAAATCCTTATATATTTCGACCTGGAATATCCAAGGTCTACGCTCTTCAGTGCGAGAAGTGAAGAGTAGGACCCCAGAGTTCATAGAGGAAACTAAAGATCTAGATATTACCATTTTACAGGAAACTTGGTATAAAGGAAAAGGACACACCAGCTGTCCCCAAGGGTACACTGAGCTAGTGGTCCCCTCCAATAAATTACCAAGTGTAACCCAAGGCAGAGACTCCGGAGGCATACTGATCTGGTTTAAAACAGAACTTAAGAATTACATCAAATTTATAAAAAAGGGCGAAAACCATATGTGGCTCAAACTTGAGAGGGAGATTATCTCAAACACCCAAGATGTTTACATTTGCGCACTTTATATCCCTCCAATCGATTCCCCGTACTTTAAAGAGGACACCTTCTCCAACATGGAGGGGGAAATGATCCAATACCAGGCCCAGGGGAACGTGTTGATCTGTGGGGACCTCAATTCAAGAACGGGCGAAGAACCAGACTTCACCAATAATCAGGGAAACAATTACGTATTCGGGAATAACCACTTTGACATCCCTTCCCTTCCATACAGGCATAACTGCGACAAGCAGTCAAATACCAACGGTAAACAGCTACTACAGCTCTGTCGAAACCTGGGTCTGTACATTGTCAATGGTAGGTTCATAGGAGACCTCCTAGGAAGATCGACCTACTGCTCACCTCTTGGCTGCAGCACAGTAGACTATATGATTACAGACTTGGACCCATCCTCTTTCAGAGCATTCACAGTCAAACCACAAACAACACTGTCAGATCACAGCCAAATTACTATGTTTCTCAAAAAGACAGAAACAAACAACATAGAAACACAACCCAGTAAACTGTACAACACCAAAAAATCGTACAGATGGGCCAAAAATGACACGGAAAAATACCAGAAAACAATTAGCAATGCATCAACTCAAGCTCTCTTAGACACCTTTCTGGATAACATATACACTCACAATAAAGAAGGCGTAAACCGGGCAGTTAGTAAACTAAACAATATTTTTGATAATTTGGCAACAAATGCAAACTTGAAAGCTCGCAAGAACAAACCCAAAACAAAAAACTATGAAAAATGGTTTGACCATGATTGCCATAACATGAGGAAAAAACTTAGAAAACTATCAAACCAAAAACACAGACATCCAGAAAATGAGGAATTACGCCTTACTTATTGTCAGACGCTAACACAATACAGAAACACACTCAGGACCAAAAAAGAGCAATTTATTAAGAATACACTCAGCTCCATGGAGGAATCCATTGAGTCGAATTGTTTCTGGGACAACTTGAAAACACTACACAAAAAACAACACGACGATTTGTCCATTCAAAATGGGGACACATGGGTAAACCACTTTGAAAAATTATACCAGAAAAACACACTAAGACCAGAGCAACACCAAATACGCAAAAAACTGGAAAAGCTTGAATTGGCCATAAAAGATAACCAAAACCCGCTAGACGCCATAATAACAGAAAAAGAACTTCTTGAAAAACTCAAGGACCTGCGACCAGGAAAAGCTTGCGGGACAGACGGCATACTAAACGAGATGATTAAACACGCAGACGACAAACTGAAACTGGCTATCCTAAAACTCTTCAACTTGGTTCTGAGTGTCGGTTATTTCCCTGACATCTGGAACAAAGGACTCATAACACCCATATACAAAAGTGGGGACAAAATCGACCCAAACAACTATCGAGGCATCTGTGTAAACAGTAACCTGGGGAAGGTATTCTGTAGCATCATAAACAAAAGACTTATAAACTTCCTTGAAGAGCACAATGTCTTGAGTAAAAGCCAAATTGGATTCCTGCCAAACTATAGAACATCCGATCATATCTTCACCCTACAGACCCTAATTGACAAACACGTTCACCATAACAAAAGCAAAATCTACGCATGCTTTGTAGATTTCCAGAAGGCTTTCGACTCCATCTGGCATGACGGTTTATTCCTGAAACTTATCGAAAGCGGGGTAGGAGGGAAAACATATGATGTAATTAAATCAATGTATACAAACAATAAATGTGCAGTTAAAATTGGAGACAAACAAACAAAATACTTCCCACAGGGGCGGGGGGTGACGCAGGGCTCGCCAATCTCACCGACACTCTTTAATATTTACATTAATGGATTGGCAAAACTACTTGAACAATCTACAGCACCCGGCCTCACCCTATATGAATCCAAGGTTAAATTCCTCCTCTATGCCGACGACCTGGTTCTGCTGTCACCAACTAAGGAGGGTCTACAGCAGAACCTGGACCTGCTGGAGTCGTACTGCCAGACTTGGGCCCTGACAATAAATCCCCAAAAAACCAAAGTCCTTGTGTTCCAGCAAAGATCCAAACAACATGGACCCACAATAAATTTCACAGTAGGAACAACCAAAATTGAACAAACCACTCACTACACATACTTGGGCTTAAAAATCAGTTCTACGGGAAACTTCAAACTGGCTGTGAATGAACTGAAAGAGAAAGCAAGAAGGGCTTTCTATGCCATCAAAAAATCAATCCAAATAGAAATCCCAATTAGCATTTGGCTCAAAATTTTCAAATCAGTAATTGAACCAATTGCACTCTATGGCAGTGAGGTCTGGGGACCACTAACACAACAAGATTTTGCAAAATGGGACAAACACCCAATTGAGATCCTACATGCGGAATTCTGTAAAAGTATCCTCCGGACTCAAAGGAAAACAGTAAACAACGCATGCAGGGCGGAACTAGGCCAATACCCATTAATAATCACTATCCAAAAAAGAGCCACCAAATTTTGGAATCACCTACAAATGAGCAACCCCCAATGCTATCACTACGACGCCCTGAAATGCCAAGAGCTGACCATAAAGAAGAATACCCTCAGTCAACTAGTCCTGGGACTCAATAAAGTAACTAATAACAATACTAACAATAACCAGTCCCAGGACAGTGACAGGGTAACACAAAGAATTCGACCCAACACAATCGTCGCTAAGCAAAAGGAAAAATATCTGTCATATTGGGCAGAAACAACAAAAACCCAAAGCAAACTCAATTGCTACTTGGCCCTAAACAGACAATACAACATAGCTGATTACCTGACCATGGTAAAGGATAACAAACTGAGAAGAACCTTGACAAGGTACAGACTTAGCGAACATAGCCTAGCGATCGAAAAAGGCAGACCAGGCTGCCAAGAGAAGACAGGATATGCTCTCACTGCAGTCAGGGAGTAGTTGAGACAGAGATGCACTTCCTCACAGCCTGTGGAAAATGTCAGGGCATCAGAGAGAATTTCTACCAAAAATTCTCACAAATATGCCCTGAATTCAGAAATCTGACTGACAACCAAAAACTCCCATTCCTACTGGGGGAGGAGAGAAGCTGTGTAACACTGGCGGCACACTATGTTACAGCTTGCCATGAACAGAGGGACAACCAGTAAACTAAGACAAGAGTATATATAAACAAGGCGAATGTATATTTATAAACTCAGGGATATACCTGTTTATACACTGTATGAATGGAACCGCGTTTATGTGTTCAACCATAAATGTATTTTGATGCTTTGGCAACATAAGATGTACCTTATCATGCCAATAAAGTGATTTGTATTGTATTGTATTGTGTGTGTGTGGGGGGGGGGGAGAGAGAGTGAGTGTGTGTGTGTGGGGGGGAGAGAGAGTGAGTGTGTGGGGGAGAGAGTGAGTGTGGGTGGGGGTGGGGGAGAAGGTGGGGGTGGGGGGGAAGGGGGGGTGGGGGGAAGGGGGGTGTGGGGAAGGGGGGTGGGGGGAAGGGGGGGTGTGGGGAAGTGGGTGGGGGGGAAGGGGGGGGGGGAAGTGGGTGGGGGGGAAGGGGGGGGTGTGGAGGGGGGAAGAAGGGAGGGGGTGGGGGAAGGGAGGGGGTGGGGGGAAGAAGGGGGTGGGTGGGGGGGGTGAAGGGGGTGGGTGGGAGTGGGGGGGTGAAGGGGGTGGGTGGGAGGGGGTGTGTGGGGGGTGTGTGTGAGGGGGGGGGTGAAGGGGGTGGGTGGGAGCGGGGGGAAAGGGAGAGCCAGCAGACCCTCTCCCCTCTGCCAGTGTTAGTCCCTGTCTGGGCCGGTAGCCTTGGACTGGAGTTGCGCTGCCGGCCATTGGAGAAGCCTAGGCCTTGGGCTCCTGCACTGACGGGGCCCAGCCTACCTTTTAATACCTTGAAACATGAAACTTAAAGTACTTATAAAACATTTTTGGTAAATCTTTCTATAATATACACTTTACAACCTCACCAATCTTTTTATTAAAAAAGGGGGTCCTCACCTGTCAGTGTGTTGTATCACAAACAACAATGGCCGCCGCTTGCTGTTCAGTTGGAAAGATTAGGCCCTGCCCACACACTCGATTGTTTCTCCAGGACCCGATTGGGAGCACTGAAGCCTCACCCACTCTATGTCCCTGTACTGAGGTGGCCGCGCATGCACTCTGTTACACACTGAATCAAAATGGCGTCGCACTGAAACTTTTCGCCCTCCTTGACAAAGATGGCTGCCGTTAACCTGGGGCTGTCAGCAGAAGAAATCCCCTCAGCTGCAAACACGGGACCTTCAGATAATTATTCGGGGCTTGCGACCTACCCCAGGCCTCCCCACCTACCGACCCCAGGAATGGAGCGGAGGCAGCAGACCCTCTCCCCTCTGCCAGTGTTGGTCCCTGTCTAGGCCGGGAGCCTGGGACTGGAGTTGCGCTGCTGGCGGTTGGAGAAGCCTCGGCCCCGGGCCCCCGCACTGACATGGCCCCGAGAAATAAATCACATACTGGACTCATTTATTACACGCAAATTATATAATGAGCTAGTTGGGCTCCTAAGTACCAAATTTGTGCTGGATAAAATCCCCTCCACACACAGAAAGTGGGAAAAATAAATCAATAGTTAGTAGTTAGGAATCAAGATGGCTGACACTCACCTCGGTTCAGAATGATAAGGCCCGCTCACACACGCACCGATTGGTCAACCGTCAGGTCACTGAAGTGTAGGATTGGTCAATGGTCCTGTCACTCGACTGTAGGATGGCCCGCCCGCACACACAATGAACCCGCCCCCACTCGATGCAAATGAGCGGAATTTTGAACGTTTTTTTGGATACCGTCGGCACAATTTTTGTCCGACCAAAAAGTAAATACGCCTACAAGAGTCCCCTAATGATGAGCTTTCTTTTGATATAACATGTGTTGGTACGCTCTATAACTTTTGATTGTATAGCCAGACAGAGAGACATATCCTTTTATATATAGATAGATAGATAGATATAGATACATATTTTGAATAGCTGGGATCGATCCCTGCGGTACCCCACTAGTCACTGCCTCCCACTTGGAAAAAGACCCGTTTATTCCAACTCTTTGCTTCCTGTCTGCCATCCAGTTCTCTCGCCCCCAATCCCATGTGCCTTAACTTTGCACACTAATCTCTTATGCGGGACCTTATCGAAAGCCTTCTGAAAGTCCAAATACACCACATCCACTGGTTCTCCCTTATCTATTCTACCAGTTACATCCTCAAAAATTTCTAGTAGATTAGTCAAGCACGATTTACCTTTTGTAAATCCATGTTGACTTTGTCCGATCCTGTCACTGTTTTCCAAGTGCTCTGCTATTACATCTTTTATAATGGGCTCTAGCATTTTCCCCACTACCGATGTCAGACTTACCGGTCTATCATTCCCCATTTTCTCACTACCACCTTTTTTGAATAGTGGGGTAACATTAGCTACCCTCCAATCCATGGGAACTGTTCCAGAGTCTATTGAATTTTGGAAGATGACCAGCAATGCATCTACTATTTCTAGGGCCACTTCCTTAAGTACCCTAGGACATAGACTATCAGGCCCTGGGGATTTATCGGCCTTCAATCCTGTCAATTTCCCTAACACCATTTCCTACAAATACTGATTTCTTTCAGTTCCTCCCTCTCATTAGACCCTATGTTCCCCGACATCTCTGGGATGTTATTTGTGTCCTCCTTTGTGAAGACAGAACCAAAGTATGTATTTAATTGGTCTGCTATTTCTTTGTTCCCCATTATAAATTCCCCTGATTCTGACTGCAAGGGACCTACGCTTGACTTTACCAATCTTTTTCTCTTCACATATCTATAAAAGCTTTTACAGTCAGTTTTTATGTTCCTTGCAAGCTTACTCTCATACTCTATTTTCCCTCTCTTAATTAATCCCTTTGTCCTCCTTTGCTGAATCCTAAACTGCTCCCAATCCTCAGGTTTACTGCTTTTTCTGGCCAATTTATATGTCCTCTCCTTGGATCTTATGCTATCCCTAATTTCCCTTGTTAGCCACGGTTGAGTCACCTTTTTTGTTTTATTTTTATGTCATACAGGGATGAACAAATTCTGTAGTTCATCCATGCGATCTTTGAATGTTTGCCATTGCCTATCCACCGTCAACCCTTTGAGTAACATTCCCCAATCAATCCTACCCAACTCGCGCCTCATACCATCGTAGTTTCCTTTATTTAAATTCAGGACCCTAGTCTTTGAGTCAACTACTTCACTCTCCATCTTAATGAAGAATTCTATCATATTATGATCGCTCCGACCCAAGGGGCCTCGCACAACAAGATTGCTAATTAATCCTTTCTCATTACATAACACCCAGTCTAAGATGGCCTGATCTCTAGTTGGTTCCTCAACATATTGGTCCAGGAAACCATCCCGTATACACTCCAGGAATTCCTCCTCCACAGTATTGTTACTAATTTGGTTAGCCCAATCTATATGTAGATTAAAGTCACCCATGATAACTGCTGTGCCCTTATTGCACGCATCTCTAATTTCCCGTTTAATGCCATCCCCAACCTCCGCATTACTGTTTAGAGGTCTGTATACCACTCCCACTAACGTTTTCTGCCCCTTGGTATTTCTCAGTTCTACCCATACAAATTCCACATCATCAGAGCGAATATCCTTCCTTTCAATTATGTTACTCCCCTCTTTAACCAGCAATGCTACCCCACCTCCTTTTCCTTTTTCCCTATCTTTCCTGAATATTGAATACCCCTGGATGTTGAGTTCCCAGCCTTGGTCACCCTGGAGCCATGTTTCCGTAATCCCAATCATATCACATCGTTTACCTCTATTTGCACAGCTAATTCATCCACCTTATTATGAATGCTCCTCCCATTAAGACACAAGGCCTTCAGGCTTGTTTTTTTAACACTCTTACACCTTTTAGAATTATTATTTACTGTGGCCATGTTTGATTTAAAACCTTGCTTTCTCTGACTGCCACTTTTGCTTTTCTCCTTCCTGTCTTATGCTTCTATCCTTGTTTCCCTTTCCTCTGTCTCCCTGCTCAGGTTCCCAACCCCCTGCCATTTTAGTTTAAACCCTCCCCCAGAGCACTAGCAAACACTCCCCCTAGGACATCGGTCCCGGTCCTGCCCAGGTGCAAACCGTCCAGTTTGTACTGGTCCCACCTCCCCCAGAACCGGTTCCAATGTCCCAGGAATTTGAATCCCTCCCCCTTGCACCATTCCTCTAGCCATGTATTCATCTGAAATATCCTTCTATTTCTACTCTGACTAGCACGTGGCACTGGTAGCAATCCTGAGATTAATACCTTTTTAGGTCCTATTTTTTAATTTACCTCCTAACTCCCTATATTCAGCTTTTAGGACCTCATCCCGTTTTTACCTATATCGTTGGTACCTATATGCACCAGCTAATCTGTTTTTGTTATGTTGAGGGATAAATATTGGCCAAGACATAGGAATAACTCCCCTGCTCTTCTTCAAAAAGGGGAGTGGAATTAATTCTATAGCTCTGCCGAAGTGCCGGTACAGGCAGGATAGGCCAAATGGCCGCCTTCTGCGTTGTTTCATTCTGCTTTGATGAACATGGCGGATGCCCTTCCCCTGAATGCCCCGCGAGTGTGAATACGGCCTATGTCCATCAGCAGGGGCGTAGGCGCGGGAAGGGCTGGTCCCCGGAGACCTCCTTCCTGCGCGGGGCATGCGCGGTGCGGCTCCAGGACACTGAGCGGGGGCGAGCGCGGCCTCAGCAACACCGAGTGCGCGTCTCAGGCCCCGAATCAGAGCGGCCGGCCCAGCGGACGTGCGGCCACAGCCCCGGCACCAGGAAACCCAGGGTGCAGCGCCTCCCCCATCCGAGCCGCGGCTTCCCGGATTCTTCAGTCGACTCGGGACAAAGGACAGGAGCCAGGTTCCCAGAATGGCCCGCAGCCCCGGGGAGCATGCGCACTCTCTGCGGGGAAATCAGCGCGTTGGATAGAGCGGTTTCTGGGGCATGGGGAATTGTGGGTGCTGCAGCCGCCATTACTCAGCAGCTGTCGGTAAGAGTTTTATTGCAGGTGACGGAAGGTAGGCTGCCTCTGAAGGTCTTGTTGTATTAGTTTGAGATGGAGGAGACCAACAATTTCCAATGTGAGACTGTCAAGGGAGGTGGATTCTGGGGGAGATTAGGTTGTTAAACAGACACTGTCCCTACAATGTAAAAGAGTATTGTTTTAGGAACAAGTATTTGTGTAGAGCCTTGTAGTCCATTTTACATATACAGATTTTAAAAATTCATTTGATGTGGGCATCACTAGCAAAGCCAGCATATATTGCCAATCCCCAGTTTCCCATTGAGAAGCTGCTGGTGGGCCTTGATCTTGAACCGCTGCAGTCCGTGTGGTGAAGGTAAGGAGTTCCAGGATTTTCACCCAGCGATGATGAAGGAACGGTGATATATGTCCAAGTCAGGATGGTGTGTGACTTGGAGGGGAACTTGGAGGTGATGATGTTCCCATGCACCTGCTTCACTTGGCTTTCTAGGTGGTGGAAGTCACGGGTTCTGTCAAAGTTGTAGTCGAGTAGCAGGTATATAAAGCCCCCGTCCTTCTCCCCCACCCCCACCTCTCTCTCCTCCTATAGAGGCCTTGTGTAGGCCCCGACCGGGTGGCAAGTTCCCTTCCCTGAAGGACATTAGTGAACCAGTTGGCTTTTTATGACAACCCGGCAGCTTTCATGCTGACTTTTTTCTGGTGTCGACCCCACAAATTACCAGATTAATAAAGTTCAATTTCACAACCTACCTTTGTTTTTTGTGGGTTCTCTCTCACACTCCCTCTGTTCCTGTTTTAAATTCATTTTACAGGGCATTAGAAAGGGAGGTTTGCAGACGGGAATCTCAAACCAAACATCACATCAAGATCTGACAGAGTCACTCGATTCATCGGACCTGAATATCATCGGCCTCTGAACATGGAAGCAAAAAGCACCGTTCACAGCAATGAGAAACCGTACACGTGTTCTGTGGGTGGACGAGGCTTCAGCCAATCCTCTGGCCTATCGACACACAAACGCAGTCACAGCATGGAGAAACGGTGTAAATGTGGGGACTGTGGCAAACGATTCAATTACCCATTTGAGCTGCAAACTCATCAGCGCATTCACACCAGGGAGAGACTGTTCACCTGCTCCGTGTGTGAGAAGGGATTCACTCAGTCATCCAACCTGCTGACACACCAGCACATTCACACAAATGAGAGACCTTTTAAATATCCGGACTGCGGGAAGTGCTATAAAAGTTCCGGGGAACTGACGTGCCATCAACGTGTTCACACTGATGAGAGTCCATTCAGGTGCTCTCACTGTGGGACTGGGGTCAGGCAGTCATTTGAATTCACTGTACACCAGTGCACTCACACTGGGAAGAGGCCGTTCACCTGTTCCGTGTGTGGGAAGGGATTCACTCAGTCATCCAACCTTCTGACACACCAGCGAGTTCACACTGGGGAGAAGCCGTTCGCCTGCTCCATGTGTGGGAAGGGATTCACTCAGTCATCCAGTCTCCAGATACACCAACTTGTTCACACTGGTAAGAGACCTTTTAAATGTTCTGACTGTGAGAAGAGCTTTAAAAGTAGAAAGCAGCTGCTGACACACCAGGGAATTCACACCGGGGAGAGGCCGTTCACCTGCTCTGAGTGTGGGAAGGGATTCACTCAGTCATCCAACCTACTGAGACACCAGCGAGTTCACACTGGGGAGAGGCCGTTCACCTGCCCCAAGTGTGGGAAGGGATTCACACAGTCATCCAGTCTCCAGATACACCAACTTGTTCACACTGGCAAAAGACCTTTTCAATGTTCTGACTGTGAGAAGAGCTTTAAAAGTAAAAAGCAGCTACTGACACACCAGCGAGTTCACACCGGGGAGAGGCCATTCATCTGCTCTGAATGTGGGATGGAATTCACTCAGTCATCCAACCTGCTGACTCACCAGCGAATTCACACCGGGGAAAGGCCGTTCACCTGCTCTGTGTGTGGGAAGGGATTCACTCAGTCATCCAACCTGCTGACACACCAGCGAGTTCACACTGGGGAGAAGCCGTTCACCTGCTCTGTGTGTGGGAAGGAATTCACTCAGTCATCTGCCCTGCTGACACACCAGCGCATTCACACTGACGAGAGACCTTTTAAATGCCCGGATTGCGGGAAGTGCTATAAAAGTTCTGGGGAACTGACATGCCATCAACGTGTTCTCACTGACAAGGGCCCATTCATGTGCTCTCACTGCGGGACTGGGTTCAGGGGATCATCTGAACTCACTGTACACCAGCGCACTCACACTGGAAAGAGGCCATTCCCCTGCTCAGTGTGTGGGAAGGGATTCACTGATTCATCCCACCTACTGAGACACCAGCGAGTTCACACTGGGGAGAGGCCATTCACCTGCTCAATGTGTGGGAAGGGATTCACTAATTCATCCAACCTTCTGACACACCAGCGAGTTCACACTGGGGAGAGGCCGTTCACCTGCTCCGTGTGTGAGAAGAGATTCACACAGTCATCCAGTCTCCAGATACACCAACTTGTTCACACTGGTAAGAGACCTTTTCTATGTTCTGACTGTGAGAAGAGCTTTAAAAGCAGAAAGCAGCTGCTGACACACCAGCGAGTTCATACTGGGGAGAGGCCGTTCTCCTGCTCTGAGTGTGGGAAGGGTTTCACTCGGTCATCCAACCTGCTGAGACACCAGCGAGTTCACACTGGGGAGAGACCGTTCACCTGCTCCTTGTGTGGGAAGGGATTCGCTCAGTCATCCAACCTGCTAAAACACCAGCGAGTTCACAAGTGACTACAGGGGTTGGATTCTGCTGTTATTGCTGCTGTTAATCACATCCAGGACTGAACCAAGATCATTCTGACAGTTGGGACTTGTTTCTACTGATGTTAATAACCTCTAGAACTGGGCTAGAGTTTAGTCATAGAATAGAATCATAGAATGATTACAGCACAGAAGGAAGCCATTTGGCCCCTCGAGCTCTCTGCAAGACCACTTCAGCTAGTCCCACTCCTCGCCCTTTCCCCGTAGCCCTGCAATTTTTTTCCTTCAGGTACTTATCCAATTCCCTTTTGAAAGCCACGATTGAATCTGCCTCCACCATCCTCTCAGGCAGTGCATTCCAGATCCTAACCACACGCTATGTAAAAAAGTTTTTCTTCATGTCGCCTTTGGTTCTTCTGCCAATCACCTTAAACCTGTGTCCTCTGGCTCTCGACCCTTCTGCCAATGGGAACAGTTTCTCTATCTAGATCCCTCACGATTTTGAACACCTATCAAATCTCCTCTCAACCTTCTCTGCTCTAAGGAGTACAACCCCAGCTTCTCCAGTCTATCCACGTAACTGAAGTCCCTCATTCCTGGAACCATTCTTGTAAATCTTTTCTGCACCCTCTCTAAAGCTTTCACATCCTTCCTAAAGTGCGGTGCCCAGAATTGGACACAATACTCCAGTTAAGGCGAACCAGTGTTTTATAAAGGTTCATCATAACTTCCTTGCTTTTGGACTCTATGCCTTTATTTATGAAGCCCAGGATCCTGTATGCTTTTTTAACCGCTTTCTCAACCTGCCCTGCCACCTTCAATGATTTGTGCACATATACCCTCAAATCTCTCTATTTATGCACCCACTTTAGAATTGTACCCTTTAGTTTATCTGCCACATATCCACCCATTCCACCAGCCTGTCTATGTCCTCTTGAAGTCTATCCCTGTCCTCCTCACTGTTCATTATACTTCCAAGTTTTGTGTCATCTGTAAATGTTTTAATTGTGCCCTGTACACCCAAGTCCAAATTATTAATATATATCAAGAAAATCAGTGGTCCTAGTATCAACCCTTGGGGAACACCACTGTGTACCTTCCTCCAGTCTGAAAAACAACCGTTCACCACTACTCTCTGTTTTCTGTCACTTAGCCAATTTCGTATCCATGCTGACACTGTCCCTTTTATTCCATGGGCTTCAACTTTGCTGGCGAGCCTATTATGTGGCACTTTAGCAAAGCCTTTTGGAAATCCATGTACACCACGTCAACCGCATTGCCCTCATCAGCCCTGTCTGTACCTTGTCAAAAAATTAAATCAAGTTAGTTAAACACGATTTGCCTTTAACAAATCTGTGCTGGCTTCCCTTAATTAATCCACACTTTTCCAAGTGACTGTTAATTTTGTCCCAGATTATCATTTCTAAAAGCTTCCCCACCACCGAGGTTAAACTGACTGGCCTGTAGCTGCTGGGTTTATCCTTGCACTCTTTTTTGAACAAGGGTGTAACATTTGCAATTCTCCAGTCCTCTGGCACCACCCCTGTAACCAAGGAGAATTGGAAGATTATGGCCAGTACCTCCGCGATTTCTTCCTTCACTTCCCTCAACGTCTTAGGATGCATCCCATCCGGTCCTGGTGACTTATCTACTTTAAGTACAGCCAGCCTTCTAGTACCTCCTCTTTAGCAATTTTTATCCCATCCAGTATCTCCTCTACCTCCTCCTTCACCATGTCTATGGCAGTATCTTCTTCCTTGATAAAGACAGATGCAAAGTACTCATTTAGCACCTCAGCCATGCCCTCTGCCTCCATGCGTAGGTCTTTTTGATCCCTAATCAGCCCCTCCCCTCCTCTTATTATCCGTTTACTATTTATATGCCTATAGAAGACTTTTGGATTACCTTTTATGTTGGCTGCCATTCTATTCTCATACCCTCTCTTTGTCCCTCTTATTTTCTTTTTCATTTCCCCTCTGAACTTTCTACATTTAGCCTGATTCTCAGATGTATTCTTGTCCTGACATCTGTCATACGCCCATTTTTTCTGCTTTATCTTACTCTCTATCTCTTTCATCATCCAGGGAGCCCTGACTTTAGTTGCCCTACCTTGCCCCCTCGTGGAAATGTACCTCGACTTTACCTGAACCATCTCCTCTTTAAAGGCAGCCCATTGTTCCATTACAGTTTTGCTTGCCAACCTTTGATTCCAGTTTACCCGGGCCAGATTCGTTCTCATCCCACTGAAATTGGCCTTCCTCCAGTTAAACATTTTTACTCTAGATTGCTCCCTGTCCTTTTCCATAGCTGAGCTAAACCTTATGATATTATGATCACTGTTCCCTAAATGTTCACCTACTGACACTTGCTCCACTTGACCTACCTCATTCCCCAGAACCAGATCCAGCAATGCCTCCTACCTCGTCGGGCTGGAAACATACTGATCAAGAAAGCTCTCCTGAACACACTTCCGAAATACTTCCACCTCTCTGCCCTTTACACTATTACTATTCCAGTCTATATTAGGATAGTTGCAATCCCCCATTATCACGACTCTATAGTTCTTGCACCTCTCTGTAATTTCCCTGCAAATTTGCTTCTCTATATCCTTCCCACTAGTAGATGGCCAGGATATTCTGGATATATGTCAAATAAATCAGTTTTGTTTTAAACACATTGTTGTAGATTTTTGTCTTTCCCACCCGAGTGTTTAGCATCACCTGGCTGGAGATCAGAAAGGACAATCTGGCAGAGGATCGTACGGCGGGAACAGAACTTCAGCCTGGACTCAGTCCTTCAGGGCCACACTGAGAGGGGCAAACGGCACTTTGGTCTTTCTCGTCTCTCTTCACTGACAGCAAAGTCCCCGTGCGGGTAATCTTGAGGCATGTGAGAAACGTGTCCCAGCCGCTCTCTTCCATGGTTCAGAGCTCCTAGGCACGGAACAGAAGGCTCCTTTACAACTGTGTTTAGAGTCAGGAAGAACAACGGTGAATGCTGGAAACGTGCTGTCAAATCAGTGATTGGTGTAAAACTGCGATCTGTTCCTAACAAAGTGAAACGGCAGGTTTAAGTTTCCAGTCTAAAAATGACTGGTAATTATTCTATGAAGATTTAACATGTTTGTGTGACAGTCCTGAGTCTACCATTTTAAGGCAGGCGTTAACTCGTTTAAAATAAATTGGTTGAAGTCCACATTAAAATAGCAGATGGAGGAGTTCACAGGAGCCTGTTAACTGCTGGTACAATTATACAACAGACATTTGATCTCCAGATAAAGAAGGACCTGCAGCGTGTTTCCAGGAATTCCCTGTTTTATTGATGTGTGCACGTTAGACACCAGGATAACTAAAAATACACGACCCGGAACATCCACGGGGTGCGATCCCAACAGTTACTCATAGAGTCATTACGGCACAGAAGGAGGCCATTCAGCCCACCGAGTCCGTGCCGGCTCTCTGTAGAGCAATCCAGTCAGTCCCATTCCCCGCTCTATCCCCGTAGCCCTGCAAGTTTATTTCCCTCAAGTGCCTATCCAGTCTCCCCATGAAAATATTGAGTGACTCCGCTTCCACCACTTCCGTCGGCAGCGAATTCCATGTCCTCACCACTCGCTGCGTAAAAAAGTTCTTCCTCACGTCCCCACTGTATTGCCCAGAACCTTAAATCTGTGTCCCCTAGTCCTTGTACCATCAACTAGTGGGAACAGCCTTTCCCCGTCTAGCCTATCCAAACCCGTCATAATCTTGTACACCTCCAACAAATCACCCCTCAACCCCCTTTGCTCTAATGATAACAAATCCAGCTTCTCCAACCTGTCCTTGTAGCTAAGATCCCCCATCCCCGGAACCATTCTGGTAAATCTCTGCACTCTCTCAAGGGCCTTCACATCCTTCCTAAAGTGTGGTAACCAGAACTGGACGCAATGCTCTAGTTGTGGCCTAACCAGAGCTTTATAAAGGTTCAGCATAACTTCCCTGCTTTTGTACTCAATACCTCTATTTATGAAGCCCAAGATTCCATATGCTTTGGAACTACTCTCTCAGTAAGTCCTGCCACCTTCAGGGACCTATGCACATTAATTCCCAGGTCCCTCAGTCCCTGCACACTCTTAGGAACGGTGCCATTAAGTCTATATTGCCGCTTCAGCTAAAATGCATCACCTCACACTTTTCTGTATTAAATTCAATCTGCCACTTGTCTGCCCATTCTGCTAGACTTTCTATGTCCTGTTGCTGTCGATTTGGTATCCTCCTCACTGTTTGCCACACCTCCAAGTTTGGTATTGTTATAAATCTCATCATTCATCAAGAAACTACTCGTAAAATAACGCTGGACGGCGAGCTGGTGGCGCTGTCCAAGGAGTATAAATACGCGGGCGTGGACCCAGCTTGCCCAGGAACATTTTGTAAGACAGGATCTAGTGAAGTAGAACTAGACCTCCATGTTCTGAAACAAGTTGATTAAAGCCTTGCTTTATACTCAAACCAAGTGCGTAGTGAGTTTTATTACGGCAGGTGTCATCGGCAAATTTTGAAATTTTACTCTGTATTCCAATATCCAAGTCATTTATATATATCAAAAAAAGCAGTGGCCCCAGCACTGACCCTTGGGGAACATCACTGTCTATCATCCTCCAGTCTGAAAAATAGCCATTTACCACAACTCGCTGTTTTCTGTCCTTAAGCCAATTTCTTATCCAAGCTGTCACTGACCCACCTATTCCTTGAGCTTCAATTTTGTTAACCAGCCTTCTATGTGGTACTTTGTCAAACGCTTTCTTAAAATCCATGTAGACAACATCCATTGCATTCCCTTCATCAATTCTCTCTGTTACTTCATCAAAAAATTCAATTAGATTAGTCAAACACGATCTGCCTTTTACAAATCCGTGCTGGCTCTCCTTAATTAGCTTAAACCTCTCCAAATGCCTGTTAATTTTTTCCTTGATTATTGTTTCTAAAACTTTACTCACCACTGATGTTAAACTGACCGGCCTGTAGTTACTAGGATTGTCCTTACACCCTTTCTTGAACAATGGTGTCACATTTGCCACTTTCCAATCCTCAGACACCTCCCCCGCATCTAGAGAAGATTGGAAAATTATGGCAAGCCCTTCCGCTATCTCCTCCCCGACTTCTCTTAGCAACCTGGGATGAAAGCCATCCAGACCAGGCAACTTATCCACTCTAAGCATATCCAGCCTTTCCAGTACATCCTGCCTATCAATTTTCATCCCATCCATTACCTCTACCTTCTCCACTTCTACCGATACTTTGTCAGCATCCACCTCCTTAGTAAACACCGATACAAAGTACTCATTGAGTATTCTGCCTTGTCCTGCTCCTCCAAGCATATATCACCTTCTTTGTCACTAATAGGCCCCACCCCGCCTCTTACTACCTGTTTACTATTTACATGCCGGTAGAAGATTTTTCCCTTTTATGTTAACTGCCACTCTATTCTCATATTCTCTCTTTGCCAGTCTTTATTTTCCTCTTCACTTCCCCCTCTATTTGGTCTGGTTCTCACTTGAAGAATTCACCTGACATGCATCATACACCCTCTTTTTTTGTTTCATCATCTTCTTTATCTCCCTCGTCATCCAAGGAGCCCTTGCTTTGGTTCCCTTACACTACCCTCTTGTTGGAATGTACCTAGCCTGTACTTGGAACATCTCCTCCTTAAAGATCACCCATTGTTCTGTTACAGTTTTTCCTGTCAGTCTTTGGTTCCATTTTACCCTGGCTAGATCCTTTCACATCCCATTGAAGTTAGCCCTATTCCAGTTTAGAAGCCCTATTCCAGTTTAGAAGTTCTACTTTAGATTGTTCCTTGCTCTTCTCCATTACTAATCTAAACCTTATGATACGATGATCACTCGTACCCAAGTGTTCTCCCACAGACGCTTGGTCGACCTGGCCCACCTCATTCCCCAGCACCAGATCCAGCAATGCCTCCTTCCTAGTTGGGCCAAGAACATATTCATAGAGTCATAGTCATAGAGTCAAGGAAGTTCTCCTGAACACATTTCAGAAATTCCTCCCCCTCCTTTTCCTTTACTTTAACATTATCCCAATCGATATTTGGGTAATTAAGGTCCCCTAATATCATCCCTCTATAGCTCTTGCACTTCTCTGTGATTTCCCTGCAGATTTGCTCCTCTATCTCTCCTTCACTATTTGGAGGCCTATAGAATACCCCAAATAGTGTGATCATACCCTTTTTGCTTCTCAAGTCTAACCAAATGGATTCTGTCCTTGCCCCCTCAATGACATCCTCTCTTTCCAACACTACAATGTCTTCCCTAATCAATACTGCCACTCCACCTCACTTTTTTCCTTCCCTATCTTTTCTGAACACCTTGTACCCTTGAATATTAAGCACCCAGTCCTCACCATTTTTAAGCCATGTTTCCGTTATTTCCATGAGATCATATTGCCACACGGCTAATTGTGCTTGTAGCTCACCAACCTTATTCACCACCTTTATGCATTCACATACATGCATTCCAAACCTATCTTTATATTTCTCAAAGTCCTTCTTAGTTTGCTCCTAGCTAATATGGTGCTACTTCCTTCTCTAGTACTATCCAACACTCTCCCTCCATTATGCATCTTATTCCTCTTTTCTACTTCTATATGCTGGTGCCCACCCGCCCTGCCAATTTAGTTTAAACCCCCCCCAACCACACTGGTGAATCTCCCCGCGAGGACATTGGTTCCAGTCCTGTTGAGGTGCAACCCGTCCCTTTTGAATAGGTGCCTCCTGCCCCAGAACTGGCCCCAATGCCCTAAGAATCTGAAGCCCTCCCTCTTGCACCTTGCCTCAAGCCACACATTGATCCTCCCTATCTTCCTATTTCTACTCTCGCTGGCGCATGGCACTGGGAGTTAATCCAGAGATTGCCACCTTTTGAGGTCCTACTTTTTAACTTCCTCCCTAGCTTCTGAAAGTCTGATTGTAGGACCTCAATACCTGCCCTCTCTATGTCGTTGGTACCGGCGTGTACCACAACCTCTGGCTCACTCCCTTCCCCCTGCAGAATATTCTGCACCCTCTCCGTGATGTCCTTTACCCTGACACCAGGGAAGCAACACACCGGGCGGGACATAAGAACATAAGAAATAGGAGCAGGAGTAGGCCAATCGGCCCCTCGAGCCTGCTCCACCATTCAATAAGATCATGGCTGACCTGATCCTAACTGCCAATCTACTATCACAGAACCATCTCCTGAATCTAACAGAATTAGACACACGAAATAGGAGCAGCATCAGGCTACACGGCCCCTGGGCCCGCTCCGCTACCCACAGGGCCATGTCCGATCCGAACCTAGACTCATGTCCAAATTCCTGCCCGCTCCCCGTAACCCTTAATTCCCTTTACTTCTAGGAAACTGTCTATTTCTGTTCTAAATTTATGTAATGATGTAGCTTCTACAGCTTTTTGGGGCAGCATATTCCATGGACCTACCACCCTCTGAGTGAAGTAGTTCCTCCTCATCTCAGTTTTGAAAGAGCAGCCCCTTATTCTAAGACTATGCCCCCTAGTTCTAGTTTCACCCATCATCGGGAACATCCTCCCCGCATCCACCCGATCCAACCCCTTCACAATCTTATATGTTTCAATAAGATCGCCTCTCATTCTTCTGAACTCCAATGAGTAGAGTCCCAATCTACTCAACCTCTCCTCATATGTCCATCCCCTCATCCCCGGGATTAACCGAGTGAACCTCCTTTGTACTGACTCGAGAGCAAGTATGTCTTTTCTTAAGTATGGACACCAAAACTGTATGCAGTATTCCAGGTGCGGTCTCACCAATACCTTGTACAACTGAAACAATACCTCCCTATTTTTATATTCTATCCCCCTAGCAATGAAAGCCAACATTCCATTGGCCTTCTTAATCACTTGCTGCACCTGCATACTAACCTTTTGAGTTTCGTGCACCAGGACCCCCAGATCCCTTTGTACTTCAGTACTTTCCAGTTTCTTGCCATTAAGATAATAACTTGCTCTACGATTTTTCCTGCCAAAGTGCATAACCTCACACTCTCCAGTATTGTATTCCATCTGCCAAATCTCTGCCCACTTACTTAGCCTGTCTATGTCCCCTTGCAGGTTTTTTATGTCCTCCTCACTCACTACTTTCCCTCCCATCTTAGTATCATCTGCAAACTTTGATATGTTACACTCGGTCCCCTCCTCCAAATCGTTAATATAGATTGTAAAGAGTTGGGGACCCAGCACTGACCCCTGCGGAACATCACTAGTTACTGATTGCCAGTCTGAGAATGAACCATTTATCCCAACTCTCTGCCTTCTGTTAGATAGCCAATCCTCTATCCATGCCAGAATATTACCCCCAATCCCGTGATTTTTTATCTTAAGCAATAATCTTTTGTGTGGCACCTTGTCAAATGCCTTTTGGAAGTCTAAATACACTACGTCCACTGGTTCCCCTTTATCCACCCTATATGTTACTTCCTCAAAGAACTCCAGCAAATTTGTCAAACATGACTTCCCCTTCATAAAACCATGCTGACTTTGTCCTATTAAATGATGATTATCCAAATGTCCTGTTACTGTCTCCTTAATAATGGACTCCAAAATTTTACCTACCACAGATGTTAGGCTAACCGGTCTATAGTTTCCAGCCTTCTGTCTACTGCCCTTTTTAAATAAGGGTGTTACATTAGCAGTTTTCCAGTCTGCCGGGACCTTTGCTGAGTCCAGGGAGTTTTGGAAAATTATTACCAATGCATCCACAATCCCTACCGCCACTTCCCTCAAGACCCTAGGATGTAAGCCATCAGGTCCAGGTGATTTATCGGCCTTGAGTCCCATTATTTTACCGAGTACCACTTCCTTAGTGATTTTGATCGTGTTTAGCTCCTCTCCCCCTATAGCCCCCTGTTTGTCCAGTGTTGGGATATTCTTAGTGTCTTCTACTGTAAAGACTGATACAAAATATTCATTCAGTGTTTTTGCCATCTCCATATTTCCCACCATTAATTTCCCAGTCTCACCCTCTAAGGGACCAACATTTACTTTAGCCACCCTTTTTCTTTTTATATAACTATAAAAACTCTTACTATCTGTTCTTATATTTTTTGCTAATTTACTTTCATAATCTATCTTCCCTTAATCAATCTTTTTGTTATTTTTTGCTGTCTTTTAAAGTTTTCCCAATCCTCTATCCTCCCACTAGATTTGGCTACCTTATATGCCCTTGTTTTTAGTCGAATACTATCCTTAATTTCTTTACTTAGCCACGGATGGCTGTCTTTTCTTTTACACCCTTTTCTTCTCAGTGGAATATATATTTTTTGGAAGTTGTAAAATAACTCCTTAAATGTACACCACTGATCATGTATCGTCTTACCCTTTAATCTATTTTCCCAATCCACTCTACTCAATTCCGCTCTCATACCTTCATAGTCTCCTTTATTCAAGCTTAGCACGCTTGTTTGAGATCCAACCTTCTCACCCTCTAATTGAATATGGAATTCAACCATGTTATGGTCACTCATTCCAAGGGGATCCTTTACTAGGACATTTTTAATTAATCCTGTCTCGTTACACAGGACCAGATCTAAGGTTACTTGCCCCCTGGTCAGTTTAGTTACATATTGCTCAAGAAACCCATCCCTAATACACTCAATGAACTCATCCTCAAGGCAGCCCTGCCCAATTTGATTTGTCCAATTAATATGATAGTTAAAATCCCCCATAATTATGATGACGGGTACAGAAACGCCTGTCTGTCCCCCTAACTATGGAATCTCCTATAACAACTGTATTTCTACGCGCTGCTGTTCCGTCCCTTGTCCATTGGTGCCATGGTCTAGACTGCACTCCTTCAAGGTTTCGTCACTCCCAGCAGTCCCCAATGCTACGTACCGGTGTGAGAGTGACCCTCCTGAAGACTCCTGCACTTCCTGCCTCTTCCTCCTCTTCTGGATGGCCACCCCTCTCTGCCTGTGGGGTGGCCCCCTCCTGGAACATCCGGTCCAGGAAACTCTTAGCCTCCCTGATGCTCTGCAGTGACTCCAGCTGCTCCTGAATCTCGGAAACCCTGAACTCAAGCTCAAGCAGCTGGAAACACTTCCGACACACATGGTCCCCCAAGACATGTGAAGTGTCCGGAAGTTCCCACATGGCGCAGGAATTGCAAGCAACAATTAGAATTGAAAAGCACAGCAGTTATGTTAACCTTGTACAGAACCCCTGTTAGACCACACTTGGACTACTTGTAGGGGGTGGTGTGTGTGGTCTGTCAGCTTCACCTCTGACTCCTTTGAGCGGTTCGAATTGCTCCCACTCCACTCCCTTTTGTTCTAGACTTTGGACTTATTTGGGGGTCGTAATAAACTTGCAACAGACACCTGGGTTAGTCAAAAAGAATTCAGATCTTTATTTTGAGACAGGAAAATATACAATACAATAAAACTTACACTTTAAAAGGGTGGGGAACACACGGAATAAGTGAGGGAGAATTACAATGTACAAAAATCCCTTTCCCTCCCAACCCCACTACCCTAGCTAGGCTGGAATCCAGAGGACCAGGAAATGCTCACCAAAAATGACTTTCTTGACAGTTGTAGAGGTTCGCGATTTCGGGGTTCTCTTTAGTTGTGGCTGTTGGGGCCTGACATGGTAGAAGACTGCACCTGTGTTGGGTCTTCAGTTGGGTTTGGTCCGCTGATGCGGTTAGTCGCACTGTTGGATCTATCGGATAAGTACCCAATTTTCTTTGGTTAGGGCTAGTTTTAGAGTCTTTTGTGTCCAAATCTTACCCAGGGGTAAGTCAGACTTGCCTGTAGAGTGGAAACAAGTCTTTGGTTTGTGAGTTTTTCGGCGGTTGGTTCCTTGTTGGTCGCGGTGGCCCAGTATTACCTGGTTGGTGGTAATATTGGCTGGTGTTGGTTTCTGTAGGCCTTTAGTTGCCACGATCTCTGTTTCTTCTTTCTTCCTTCGAGTCTCCAATGATGAACTCTCTCTTGAGCTGTACTGTGCTCTTGCTGGCCTTCTGACGAGCTGACTGACCGACTTGTGCTGTCCTGTCCTTGACTGCACTGCACTGCACTTCACTGCTGAACTGAAAAGGCAGGCCTCAATTATACTAATTCGGGGCCTGGCTTATCTGACCGCTAAATCTCGGTTTCCTTTGTTAAATTTGGCGGGCTCGTTATTTCTAATGTCCTTTAAAACTTTAACGAGCTTCGGGGATGGCCCATCCAAACTTAATGAGTTTAGGGGATGGTTCATCTAGACTTAATCAGCCTCTAACTGGTTTCGGGATTGCCTTGAAACCGATTTAAAAATGCAAAACATTTGTCAATCTCTTTAATTGACTTTGGACTGTGGTTTGTTTGCAAGGCTAATGTTCCTTCCTTTGTATAGCTGAGGTTGTCTTGTTTACTCGAAACCTGGCTCTGCGACTTCCCGGTCGGGAAAACAGGCTTCCTTGTCCTTATGTAAAACTGGGGCGGCCTTGGACATTCCTTAGACAGTCCAATATCCAAACTCGGGGGCCCACTCTTCTCCGCTTTGTCCCAGCCTTTTGCAAGCCTGAACATGTCTTTTAAACCAGCCAAACTCCCTGGGATTTTTATTTTAAATCCCTATTGCCCAATAACCTTGAAAACAGTCCAAAAATCTCTTCCTTAAATTAAACTCTTTGAAATCCTTCTGTTTGGCCCAACCACACTTTTACCCCTTTTCCAGATTCCTTCTGTGATGTTCCCCAAATCATTTTTAAATGACTTTCCTTGTGTTCTGGGGTTGTGCAGAAATTTTTTAACCTTACATACTGTGAACAGTTCTGGGCTCCATATTATAAATGGATATAGAGGCACTGGCAAAGGTGCAAAAAAGATTTAGTAGAATGATACCAGAACTGAGAGGTAATACCTATCAGGGAAGATTGAACAAGCTGGGGCACTTTTCTCTGGAAGAGAGAAGGCTGAGAAGTGACCTGATGGAGGTTTTTAAGATTATGAAAGGCATTTATAGAGTTGTTGTAGAGAAGATGTTTCCACTTGTGGGAGGGACCAAAACTAAGGGCCATAAATATAAGATAGTCACTAATAAATCCTTCTGGAGAGCCCTGGAATGGCTTCATCAGATAGCAGGTCTTTACATTCAGCTTTGCAACTTGGCAAATAGGAGTAAGGAGTGAATTACTGCTTGGAAGATGTTTCCACTTGCAGACAAGACCAGAACTAGGGGCCATAAATGTGAGATAGGCACTACTAATCCAACAGGGAATTCAGGAGGAACATCTTTACCCAGAGAGTGGTGAGAATGTGGAACTCGCTACCACAGCGAGTGGTTGAGGCGAATAGTACAGATGCATTCGAGGAAAAGGTAGATAAGCACATGAGGAAGAAAGGAATAAAAGGATATGATGGTGGGGTTAGATGAAGCGGGCAGCAGGATGCTCGTGTGGAGTATAAACACCGAGAAGGTTAAGGGGAAATTTAATAGAGGCGATCAAAATTATGAGTAGTTTTGATATAAATAGGGAGAAACTGTTTCCACTGGCAGGAGGGTTAGTAACCAGAGGACAGATATTTAAGATAATTGGCAAAAGAAACAGATGGGAGATGAGGTGAACATTGTTTTAATGCAGCAAGTTCTGATGATTTGGAATGCACTGCCTGAAAAGGGTGGTGGAAACAGATTCAATAGTACCGGCATGGACCTGTTGGGCCGAATGGCCTGCGTTTGTGCAAATCCCATCGGAGAGAAGAGCAGAACTTCTTCAAGGTGGGCATTCCTGGAAGAGAAGTGGCAGTGAATTAAACACGAATACAAAAGGAAAGTACTGCAGACGCTGGAAATCTGAAACAAAAAGAGAAAATACTGGAAACACTCAGCAGGTCAGGCAGCATCTGTGGAGAGAGAAAGAGTGTAAAGGCCCAGAAATTAATCTCGGACAGTGGGGCAAAGCGGGCGGTGAGGGATCGACCGTCCGTTATAGGCAGCGCCTCATATTCCACTCCATTGCTGTCAATGCAATCTTTTGTTCCACTGCCAGAGATTAATTTCTACCCCAATGTTTCAGGTCAATGACAGTGCATCAGAACTGGTAACAGGTTTTCAGCAAGTACAGAGGATGGGGAGAAGAGAGGAAAGAACAAAAGGGAAGGTCTGTAATAGGGTGGAAGGCAGAAGAGAGTAAATGACAATGGGATGATTCAGCAGTTTGAGCTGAGCATGCGTGGGAGAGGCTGATTGTTGGGCAGTGTGAGCTGAGCATGCGCAGGAGAGGCTGATTGTTGGGCAGAGTGAGCTGAGCATGCGCAGGAGAGGCTGATTGTTGGGCAGTGTGAACTGAGCATGCGCGGGAGAGGCTGACTGTTGGGCAGTGTGAGCTGAGCATGCGCAGGAGAGGCTGCTTGTTGGGCAGTGTGAACTGAGCATGCGCGGGAGAGGCTGACTGTTGGGCAGTGTGAGCTGAGCATGCGCAGGAGAGGCTGATTGTTGGGCAGTGTGAACTGAGCATGCGCGGGAGAGGCTGACTGTTGGGCAGTGTGAGCTGAGCATGCGCGGGAGAGGCTGACTTGGGCAGTGTGAGCTGAGCATGCGCGGGAGAGGCTGATTGTTGGGCAGTGTGAGCTGAGCATGCGCAGGAGAGGCTGATTGTTGGGCAGTGTGAACAGAGCATGCGCGGGAGAGGCTGACTGTTGGGCAGTGTGAGCTGAGCATGCGCGGGAGGCTGATTGTTGGGCAGTGTGAACTGAGCATGCGCGGGAGAGGCTGACTTGGGCAGTGTGAGCTGAGCATGCGCGGGAGAGGCTGATTGTTGGGCAGTGTGAGCTGAGCATGCGCGGGTGGCGAGGCGGAAGTCGAGAGACTGCAGCAGGTCAGAGGGAGGCGGGTTAATGAACCCCGGGGGGGACGCGGGCTTCACACACCCCGAGTGCGGCCCCAGGCCCGATTAGAAGGGCAGTGAACATTATCCGCCTCCACCCGCGGGTTCCCGTTTCGCTCCGGCCCGAATCTCAACAAAGCGCCAAACTCCGGGACAGACAAGAAGTGAGTCAGGGAGCGTCTGTAAATGAAGGAGAAATGGTGACTGGTCAGGGAGCGTCTAAATGAAGGAGAAATGGTGACTGGTCAGGGAGCGTCTGTAAATGGAGGAGAAAGGGGGACTGGTCAGGGAGCGTCTGTAAATGAAGGAGAAATGGTGACTGGTCAGGGAGCGTCTGTAAATGAAGGAGAAATGGTGACTGGTCAGGGAGCGTCTGTAAATGCAGGAGAAATGGAGACTGGTCAGGGAGCATCTGTAAATGAAGGAGAAATGGTGACTGGTCAGGGAGCATTTGGAAATGGAGGAGAAATGGAGACTGGTCAGGGAGCGTCTGTAAATGAAGGAGAAATGGTGACTGGTCAGGGAGCATTTGGAAATGGAGGAGAAATGGAGACTGGTCAGGGAGCATCTGTAAATGGAGGAGAAATGGTGACTGGTAAATACTGGCTGGAAACCAGAGGCTCCACACCACTGACTGCTCTCTGCCACAGAGGGCGGTGGAGGCCAGTTCATTAAATATATTCAAGAAAGCATTGGATATATTTCTTGAGGCTAAAGGGATCAAGGGATATGGGGAGAAGGCAGGGACAGGGTACTGAATTTGGATGATCAGCCATGATCTCATTGAATGGCGGAGCAGGCTCGAAGGGCCGAATGGCCTACTCCTGCTCCTATCTTCTATGTTTCTATGTCAGTGATCTCCCATCAGATTAATGTGCTTCTGCTGTGGGTGTGTTTAATAAAGTGCCCGAAGCCCTCACTGTAACACTCACATATCCCACCTGCAGTGTAATGTCCGTGCTGTGTGCTTCCTGTCCAATATGCCCCTGATCCCTGGCTCTCCTGTTGCACTAACTCGGTATAATGGGACAAGAAGTACAGCTCAAGAGATTCCCAAATCAGGGACGGAATGAAAGGTTCAGACATGTGGAATGTTAATCTTACACAATGTGTGTGATGCTGAGCACCGCCCAACATTTCACCACCACAGCTTCTTTTAAATAGTCTTTTCAATTTCTCTTCTGAAGCCATTATTTTATGTCAGAGGCTGGTCCCCGCAGGGTGCTGGGTTCCGGTCCCTCATGAGTGTAGAACTGAACCCATCAGAGTCAACACCTTCAGGGGGAGGAAGAAAAGTCGATTGAAAGGAAAACTGTTGGAGATAGTGCGATGGGTTTGGATTTCAGCACAGGGAGGAGGGGGAGTGTGTGGGACGGGGATTTACAGCTTTGAGGAAAAAGAGAGGAAAGAATGTTCCATAGAAACTAGAATTGTCTGTTCTGAATTTCTATCCTGTACTTACAGTGATGACTTTTCTAAACTCCTTTTATAGGGTATTAGAAGGGGTGGATTTGCGGACAGGATACTAAAAGCAAAGATCACGTCAAGATCTGACAGAGTCACTCGATTCATCAGGACCTGAATATCATCGGCCTTTGAATGTGGAAGGAGAAATGTTTCTCTGTTCTGTCTGGGGGAAAAGATTTCAAACATCAGTGTGACTGGAAAAGCACCGAGACTCACACACCCGAGTGAGAGTGTTCCAGTGCACTGACTGTGGAAAGAGCTTTAACCAGTTACACAGCCTGAAAAAACATCGCACCGTTCACAGCGGGGAGAAACCGTACACGTGTTCTGTGTGTGGACGAATCTTCAACCGATTGTCCAACCTGGAGAGACACAAGGACACCCGCACCATGGAGAAACCGTGGAAATGTGAGGACTGTGGGAAGGGATTCAATTACCCATCCCATCTGGAAATTCATTGGCGCAGTCACACCGGGGAGAGGCCGTTCACCTGCTCCGTGTGTGGGAAGGGATTCAATTACCCGTCTGAGCTGGAAACTCATCGCTTCAGTCACACCGGGGAGAGGCCGTTCACCTGCTCCGTTTGTGGGAAGGGATTCACTAATTCATCCCACCTTCTGAGACACCAGCGAGTTCACACTGACGAGAGACCTTTTAAATGCTCCGACTGTGCAAAATGCTTTAAAAGCTCTGAGGAACTGATTCACCACCAGAGAGTTCACACTGACGATAAACCATTCAGTTGCTCTCACTGTGGGAAGAGGTTCAGGCAGTCATTCAATCTCATTGTACACCAGCGAGTTCACACTGGGGAGAGGCCGTTCACCTGCTCCATGTGTGGGAAGGGATTCACTCAGTCATTCCATTTGCTGACACACCAGCGAGTTCACACTGGGGAGAGGCCGTTCACCTGCTCCGTGTGTGGGAAGGGATTCAGCTGTTCATCCAACCTGCTGAGACACCAGCGAGTTCACAGGTGACTGCAGGGGTTGGATTCTGCTGTTATTGCTGCTGTGTATCACATCCAGGACTGAAACGTGTTTATTCTGACCGTTGGGATTTGTTTCTGCAGATGTTAATAACCCTATTACTAGGCTGGAGTTTAATATTCTGGATATATAGCTGATTAACTTGTTGGGCCTGCAGTGTCCCTTTAAGACCCTCATTCTGTGATCGTTCCCTTTAATTCAGGGACTTTCATCAGAAATTATTTTACAATAAAATTATAAATTTTACTTCAATCCTATATTAATCCTTCGTACAAAATCTACAACTCAGTGTCTGAAAGGTTCCGCTGATTAACCTCTCCAATTAGAAAGTGCTGTTTAATCCTTGCTGACATTACACACAGTGGCACCTCCATCATCCACCAGAAAGAAGGGGAATGGGAATTGGTGGAGAATCGAGAGTCCCCAAATGTTGCCCCTCCCGTCTGGTACAGCAATCCCCTCGGCACGGGAATGGAGACAAGTCCAATCCAAGTAACGGGCTGAGCTTAATCTTTCTGGGCCTGTGGGTTTGGTTTATATCAGACAGGAGGAGATTGGTGTCAGTGACTGTGGGGTTGGTTTATATCAGACAGGAGGAGATTGGTGTCAGTGACTGTGGGTTTGGTTTATATCAGACAGGAGGAGATTGGTGTCAGTGACTGTGGGGTTGGTTTATATCAGACAGGAGGAGATTGGTGTCAGTGACTGGGGTTGGTTTATATCAGACAGGAGGAGATTGGTGTCAGTGACTGTGGGGTTGGTTTATATCAGACATTAGATTAGTGACATAGAAACATAGAAGATAGGAGCAGAAGTAGGCCATTCGGTCCCTCGAGCCTGCTCCGCCATTCAATGAGATCATGGCTGATCATCCAAATTCAGTATGTTGTCCCTGCCTTCTCCCCATATCCCTTGATCCCTTTAGCCTTAAGAAATATATCTAACTCCTTCTTGAATATATTTAATGAATTGGCCTCCACTGCCTTCTGTGGTAGAGAATTCCACAGGTTCACCACTCTCTGGGTGAAGTAATTCCTCTTCATCTCTGTCCTAAATGGCTTACCCCTTATCCTTTGACTGTGACCCCTGGTTCTGGACTCCCCGGCCATCGGGAACATCCTTCCTGCATCTAGTCTGTCCAGTCCTGTTAGGATTTTATAAGTTTCAATGAGACCCCCTCTCATTCTTCGAAACTCCAGCAAGTATAAGCCCAGTCGACCCAATCTCTCCTCATACGTCATTCCTGCCATCCCAGGTATCAGTCTGGTGAATCTTCGTTGCACTCCCTCCATGGCAAGAACATCCTTCCTCAGATAAGGCGACCAAAACTGCACACAATACTCAAGATGTGGTCTCACCAAGACCCTGTACAACTGCAGCAAGACATCCTTGTTCCTGTACTCGAACCCTCTCGCTACGAAGGCCAACATACCATTTGCCTTCTTATCCGCCTGCTGCACCTGCATGCTTACCTTCAGTAACTGGTGCACAAGGACACCCAGGTCTCGTTGCACTTCCCATTCTCCCAATCTATTGCCGTTCAGATAATAATCTGCCTTCCTGTTTTTGCCACCAAAGTGGATAACCTCGCATTTATCCACATTATACTGCATCTGCCATGCTTCTGCCCAATCACCCAACCTGTCCAAATCATACTGGAGTTTCTCGGCATCCTCCTCACAGCACACAGGCCCACCCAGCTTTGTGTCGTCTGCAAACTTGGAGATATTACATCCAGTTCCCTCGTCTAGATCATTTATATATATTGTGAATAGCTGGGGTCCTAGGACCGATCCCTGTGGTACACCACTAGTCACTGCCTGCCACTCGGAAAAAGACCCGTTTATTCGAACTCTTTGCTTCCTGTCTGCCAACCAGTTCTCTATCCAAGTCAGTACCTTGCCCCCAATCCCATGTGCCTTAACTTTACACGCTAATCTCTTATGCAGGATCTTATCGAAAGCCTTCTGAAAGTCCAAATACACCACATCCACTGGTTCTCCCTTATCTATTCTACCAGTTACATCCTCAAAAAATTCCAGTAGATTAGTCAAGCACGATTTACCTTTTGTAAATCCATGTTGACTTTGTCCGATCCTGTCGCTGCTTTCCAAGTGCTCTGCTATTACATCTTTTATAATGGACTCTAGCATTTTCCCCACTACCGATGTCAGGATTACCGGTCTATAATTCCCCGTTTTCTTTCTACCACATTTTTTGAATAGTGGGGTAACATTAGCTACCCTCCAATCCATCAGAACTGTTCCAGAGTCTATTGAATTTTGGAAGATGACCAGCAATGCATCTACTATTTCTAGGGCCACTTCCTTAAGTACCCTAGGATGTAGATTATCAGGCCCTGGGGATTTATTGGCCTTCAATGCCGTCAATTTCCCTAACACCATTTCCCTACAAATACTGATTTCTTTCAGTTCCTCCCTCTCATTAGACCCTATGTTCCCCGACATCTCTGGGAGGTTATTTGTGTCCTCCTTTGTGAAGACAGAACCAAAGTATATATTTTATTGGTCTGCCATTTCTTTGTTCCCCATTATAAATTCCCCTGATTCTGACTGCAAGGGACCTATGCTTGACTTCACCAATCTTTTTCTCTTCACATATCTATAAAAGCTTTTACAGTCAGTTTTTATGGTCTTAGCAAGCTTACTCTCATACACTATTTTCCCCCTCTTAATTAATCCCTTTGTCCTCCTTTGCTGAATCCTAAACTGCTCCCAATCCTCAGGTTTACTGCTTTTTCTGGCCAATTTATATGTCCTCTCCTTGGATATTATGCTATCCCTAAATTCCCTTGTTAGCCACGGTTGAGTCACCGTTTTTGTTTTATTTTTATGCCAAACAGGGATGAACAAATTCTGTAGTTCATCCATGCGATCTTTGAATGTTTGCCATTGCCTATCCACCGTCAACCCTTTGAGTAACATTCCCCAATCAATCCTAACCAACTCGCATCTCATACCATCGTAATTTCCTTTATTTAAATTCAGGACCCTAGTCTCTGAGTCAACTACTTCACTTTCCATCTTAATGAAGAATTCTATCATATTATGATCACTCCGACCCAAGGGGCCTCGCACAAGATTGCTAATTAATCCTTTCTCATTACATAATACCCAGTCTAAGATGGCCTGATCGCTAGTTGGTTCCTCAACATATTGGTCCAGGAAACCATCCCGTATACACTCCAGGAATTCCTCCTCCACAATATTGTTACTAATTTGGTTAGCCCAATCTATATGTAGATTAAAGTCACCCATGATAACTGCTGTGCCCTTATTGCAATCTTCTCTAATTTCCCTTTTAATGCCATCCCCAACTTCTGCATTAGTGTTTGGAGGTCTGTGTACCACTCCCACTAATGTTTTCTGCCACTTGCTATTTCTCAGTTCTACCCATACAGATTCCACATAATCAGAGCTAATATGCTTCCTTTCAATTGTGTTAATCCCCTCTTTAACCAACAATACTACCCCACCTCCTTTTCCTTTTTGCCTATCTCTCCTGAATATTGAATACCCCTGGATGTTGAGTTCCCAGCCTTGGCCACCCTGGAGCCATGTTTCCATAATCCCAATCATATCATATCCGTTTACCTCTATTTGCGCAGCTAATTCATGTACCTTACGAATGCTCCTCCCATTAAGACACAAGGCCTTCAGGCTTGTTTTTTTAACACTCTTACACCTTTTAGAATTATTATTTACTGTGGCCATGTTTGATTTAAACCCTTGATTTCTCTGACTGCCACCTTTGTTTTTCTCCTTCCTGTCTTTTGCTTCTATCCTTGTTTCCCTTTCCTCTGACTCCCTGCTCAGGTTCCCAACCCCCTGCCATTTTAGTTTAAACCCTCCCCCAGAGCACTAGCAAACACTCCCCCTAGGACATCGGTCCCAGTCCTGCCCAGGTGCAAACCGTCCAGTTTGTACTGGTCCCACCTCCCCCAGAACTGGTTCCAATGTCCCAGGAATTTGAATCCCTCCCCCTTGCACCATTCCTCTAGCTACGTATTCATCTCAAATATCCTTCTATTCCTACTCTGACTAGCACGTGGCACTGGTAGCAATCCTGAGATTACTACCTTTGAGGTCCTATTTTTTAATTTACCTCCTAACTCCCTATATTCAGCTTTTAGGACCTCATCCCGTTTTTTACCTATATCGTTGGTACCTATATGCACCACGACAACTGGCTGTTCACCTCCCCTTCCAAAATGTTCTGTAGCCGCTCTGAAACATCCTTGACCCTTGCACCAGGGAGGCAACATACCATCCTGGAGTCACGTTTGCGGCCGCAGAAACACCTATCTATTCCCCTTACAATAGAATCCCCTATCACTATAGCTCTCCCGCTATTTTTCCTCCCGTCCTGTGCAGCAGAACCACCCACGGTGTCAGGAAGTTGGCTGCTGCTGCCTTCCCCCGATAAGCCATCTCCCTCAACAATATCCAAAGCGGTATATCTGTTTCAGAGGGGGATGGCCACAGGGGACCCCTGCACTACCTGCCTGCGCCTACTACACTGCATGGTGGTCACCCATTCTCTTCCTGCCTGTGCAGCCTTTACCTGCGGTGTGACCAACTCCCTAAACGTGCTATCCACGACGTCCTCAGCATCGCGAATGCTCCAGCATGTATCCACTCGCAGCTCCAGCGCCACAATGCAGTCTGTCAGTAGCTGCAGCTGGATACACTTCCCGCACACATGGTCGTCAGGGATACAGGAAGTGTCCCTGATTTCCCACATAGTGCAGGAGGAGCATACCACGGTGCCGAGCTGTCCTGTCATGACTTACCCTTCAATTAATTTAACTGAACTTAAATCAAATCAATACCACCAATTACACTACAATTAAATGATATACTCAAGGGCCCTTGATTACTAGCACTAGAAAGTATAACCACAAAAAATTAAGACCATCTAAACTTTATAAACTATGAACCTTAACTGTCAAACTAACCTGGCCATTCTCACCCAATCAGCTGGTCCCTTCTGCCCGCGTCACGTTTTGAATCATGACGTGGCTCTGGAACGCCGCTGCCGGTCTGAAATTGGTATGCCTCTGTAAGAAAAAGCCCGCGAAAGTGAGTTTAAATACTCACCAGGCCTCGGGTACCTGGTCTCACCGCTCCCACACCAGCCTTTGTAAGAAAAAGCCCATGAAAGTGAGTTTAAATACTCACCGGGCCTCGGGTCTCTGGTCTCACCACTCCCACACCAGCCTCTGTCTTTGGCAAGGTTTTGCATTGTGAAAATTTTAGTGGATAGTCAGGAATGTGGGTAATGGGGATGTCCTGAATTACAGAATCACAGCCTTTTGATGCACAGGGGGATCTTTCCTCAGCCTCGAAAGTGTGTTGTACCATCCCTGGGGGTGTTTGATAGGACAGTGCAGAGGGAGCTTTACTCTGTATCTAACCCGTGCAGTAACTACCCTGGGAGTGTTTGATGGGACAGTGTAGAGGGAGCTTTACTCTGTATCTAACCCGTGCAGTAACTACCCTGGGAGTGTTTGATGGGACAGTGTAGAGGGAGCTTTACTCTGTATCTAACCCGTGCTGTACCTGCCCTGGGAGTGTTTGATGGGACAGTGCAGAGGGAGCTTTACTCTGTATCTAACCCGTGCAGTAACTACCCTGGGAGTGTTTGATGGGACAGTGTAGAGGGAGCTTTACTCTGTATCTAACCCGTGCTGTACCTGCCCTGGGAGTGTTTGATGGGACAGTGTAGAGGGAGCTTTACTCTGTATCTAACCCGTGCTGTCCCTGCCCTGGAAGTGTTTGATGGGACAGTGTAGAGGGAGCTTTACTCTGTATCTAACCTGTGCTGTACCTGCCCTGGGAGTGTTTGATGGGACAGTGTAGAGGGAGCTTTACTCTGTATCTAACCCATGCTGTAGCTGCCCTGGGAGTGTTTGATGGGACAGTGTAGAGGGAGCTTTACTCTGTATCTAACCCGTGCTGTACCTGCCCTGGGAGTGTGTGATGGGACAGTGTCGAGGGAGCTTTACTCTGTATCTAACCCGTGCTGTCCCTGCCCTGGGAGTGTATGATGGGACGGTGTAGAGGGAGCTTTACTCTGTATCTAACCCGTGCTGTCCCTGCCCTGGCAGTGTTTGATGGGACAGTGTAGAGGGAGCTTTACTCTGTATCTAACCCGTGCTGTCCCTGCCCTGGGAGTGTTTAATGGGACAGTGTAGAGGGAGATGTCTCTGTATCTAACCCGTGCTGTACCTGCCCCGGGAGTGTTTGATGGGACACTGTAGAAGGAGCTTTACTCTGTATCTAACCCGTGCTGTACCTGCCCTGGGAGTGTTTAATGGGACAGTGTAGAGGGAGCTTCACTCTGTATCTAACCCGTGCTGTACCTGCCCCGGGAGTGTTTGATGGGACAGTGTAGAGGGAGCTTTACTCTGTATCTAACCCGTGCTGTACCTGCCCTGGGAGTGTTTGATGGGACAGTGTAGAGGGAGCTTTACTCTGTATCTAATCCGTGCTGTACCTGCCCTGGGAGTGTTTGATGGGACAGTGTAGAGGGAGCTTTACTCTGTATCTAACCCGTGCTGTACCTGCCCTGGGAGTGTTTGATGGGACAGTGTAGAGGGAGCTTTACTCTGTATCTAACCAGTGCTGTACCTGCCCTGGGAGTGTTTGATGGGACAGTGCAGAGGGAGCTTTACTCTGTATCTAACCCGTGCTGTACCTGACTGGAGAGTGTTTGATGTGACAGTGTAGAGGGAGCTTCACTCTGTATCTAACCCGTGCTGTACCTGCCCTGGGAGTGTTTGATGGGACAGTGCAGAGGGAGCTTTACTCTGTATCTAACCCGTGCTGTACCTGACTGGAGAGTGTTTGATGTGACAGTGTAGAGGGAGCTTTACTCTGTATCTAACCCGTGCTGTACCTGCCCTGGGGGTGTTTGATGGGACAGTGTAGAGGAAGCTTTACACTGTATCTAACCCGTGCTGCACCTGCCGTGGGAGTGTTTGATGGGACAGTGTAGAGGGAGCTTTACTCTGTATCTAACCCGTGCTGCACCTGCCCTGGGAGTGTTTGATGGGACAGTGTAGAGGGAACTTTACTCTGTGTCTAACCCGTGCTGTACCTGCCCTGGGAGTGTTTGATGGGACAGTGTAGAGGGAGCTTTACTCTGTATCTAACCCGTGCTGTACCTGCCCTGGGAGTGTTTGATGGGACAGTGTAGAGGGAGCTTTACTCTGTATCTAACCCGTGCTGTACCTGCCCTGGGAGTGTTTGATGGGACAGTGTAGAGGGAGCTTTACTCTGTATCTAACCCGTGCTGTACCTGCCCTGGGAGTGTTTGATGGGACAGTGTAGATGGAGCTTTACTCTGTGTGGTAAACCACTTTATCGTTACACTATAGTTATCACTGTTGTATTGTTATCACCGTTGTATCACGATACGAGGTCGCCTCTTGTCGCGCTGTTATACCTGGGCTGACCACCTCCGACTCCGCCCATGGCTCCACCTACCTGCCCAGGTATAAAGGTAGTCGACTGGCTGGTATTCCTCCTTGTTGGACCCGATCACCCACGAGGGTGGGCTCTGTTATTTAGTCAATAAAAACCTTTAGTTACGTTCCTAACTCGTCGCCTTTTATTGGACGAATTGATAGGTATATCAATTTTATTGACTAAATTTTAAAGATGTCTACTACTGGCCAGCCAGAAGCCCTCCCAGAAGCACAGCCACACCAGCCGGCTTGGCTGCAAGCCCTCAAACCACCGTACCTGGATCTAAACCCACAGGCAGCAAACGCAGCCCTCAACTTCAAACACTGGCTGGACTGCTTCGAATCCTACCTGGAAGAATCCGGCGCCCCGCAGAGATCCAAACTAAGACTTCTGAACGCCCAAGCGAGCCCGAGAGTATACGCACTCATACAGGACACGACTACGTACGAGGCCGCTATCAACCTACTGAAACAGCAGTACCGCAGCCCGGTAAATTACATGTACACCAGGCACCTCCTAAGATCCCGCCCGCAACAGCCAGGAGAGTCTGTAGCTGAATTTTTACGGGCGCTAAGAGCACTCGGCAGGAACTGTGACTTTAAAGCGGTGACGGCTGTTGAAAATACGGAAGATAATATCCGCGATGCCTTTGTGAAAGGCCTACGGTCCGACTACTCACGGCAAAGACTGCTTGAAGCTAAAGACCTCGACCTGGACAAAGCTGAAGCCCTCGCTCTCTCCCTGGAGGTGGCCCATCAGGACCAGGAGGCGTTTTCCAGGTACTGCTCGCGACCCTGGGACTCGGGCCCGACCCCTACCGCAATACCCTTCACAGCGCCGCCCCCGGGACCTACCTCAGCGTCGGCGTCCCGGACCCGACCGGGCCCGCCACCCCCGGTACCGGCTCCGACATCGGGCACCCGCGATCGGGCCGCCGGCTGCTTCTTTTGCGGCCAGGAGAAGCACCCGAGGTCGCGCTGCCCAGCCAGGAACTCTACCTGCACAACCTGCAGGAAGAAAGGCCATTTCTCTAAGGCCTGCAGGAGCGGATCTTCAGAGGCCAGCAGTGCCTCATGTGAACTGTGGGGGCGGCCATCTTCTTTCACGGCAACTGAGGCCAGTATCCCCACACGTGAGTCATGGGGGCGGCCATCTTTGATCAAGGCAACCGACCCCAATAGTGCCTCATGTGAGTTATGGGGGCAGCCATCTTCTCCGCCATTTTGTCCTACCTCGTGGGAGACGCCATTTTACCCACCACGCCCGACTGCCACCGGGCCCCCGGACCCGACGACCGCCTCGCCCGCAGACGACAACGACTCGCTTACCTACACGCTAGCCTCCGTCACTCTGGATCAAGCCCGCCCACACCACCTGTCCAAGTCGATGATGGACATCAAAGTAAACGGCCACGCCACGACCTGCCTGTTCGACAGCGGAAGCACGGAGAGCTTCATCCACCCAGACACGGTGAGCCACTACTCCCTCCCTGTCCTGCCAACGCGCAACCGAATCTCGATGGCATCGAGGTCCCACGCCACGGACATTAGCGGCTACTGTGCTGTGACCTTGTCGGTTAAGGGTACAGAGTATAAAAACTTTAAACTCCTCGTCCTCCCCCAGCTCTGCGCTGCCGTCCTACTAGGGCTGGACTTCCAATCCCACCTCCAAAGTGTAACCCTAGCATACGGTGGACCCCTCCCCCCACTCACAGTCGACAACCAGCGAAGGTTAAACCGCCCACCGCGTAACACCTGCAGCCTATCCACCCTCAAGGTGCCGCCACCTTCCCTGTTCGCTAACCTCACCCCCGACTGCAAACCCGTCGCTACCAAGAGCAGGCGGTACAGCGCTGGGGACAGAGCTTTCATTTGCTCTGAGGTGCAGCGTCTCCTGAAGGAGGGCATCATCGAGGGGAGCAACAGCCCCTGGCGTGCCCAGGTCGTGGTCGTTAAGACCGGCGATAAAAATCGCCTGGTCATCGACTACAGCCAGACCATAAACAGATACACCCAGCTGGACGCATACCCCCTTCCCCGCATATCTGACATGGTTAATCAGATTGCACAATACCGCATATTCTCGACCATCGACCTTAAGTCGGCCTACCACCAACTCCCTATCCACCCCGAGGACCGCCAGTACACCGCCTTCGAGGCGAATGGGCGCCTATACCACTTCCTTAGGGTCCCCTTCGGTGTCACCAACGGGGTCTCGGTCTTCCAAAGGGAGATGGACCGGATGGTTGACCAGAACGGACTGCAGGCCACATTCCCCTACCTAGATAACGTCACCATCTGCGGCCGCGACCGGCAGGACCACGACGTGAATCTGGAGAAATTCCTCCGTACAGCCCAACGGCTGAACCTCACCTACAATAAGGAGAAATGTGTGTTTAACACCTCGCGCCTTGCCATCCTTGGCTGTGTAGTAGAGAACGGACTCATCGGCCCCGACCCCGAAAGAATGCGCCCCCTCATGGAGCTACCCCTCCCCCACTGCCCTAAGGCACTTAAGAGAACCCTGGGGCTCTTCGCCTACTATGCCCAATGGGTGCCCAATTATGCGGACAAAGCCAGACCCCTCATGAAGTCCACATCCTTCCCCCTTACGGAGGAAGCGTGTGCAGCCTTCTCCCTCATTAAGGGAGACATTGCCAAGGCCACTATGCACGCAGTGGATGAGTCCATCCCCTTCCAAGTCGAGAGCGATGCATCCGACTTCGCCCTAGCCGCCACCCTTAACCAGGAGGGGAGACCGGTGGCCTTCTTCTCAAGGACCCTACAGGGCCCTGAGATCCGACACTCGTCGGTCGAGAAGGAGGCCCAGGCGATTGTGGAGGCGGTACGACGCTGGAGGCACTACCTGGCAGGCAAACGATTTACCCTCCTTACCGACCAACGTTCGGTCGCTTTTATGTTTAATAACAAGCTGAGGGGCAAAATCAAGAATGACAAGATCTTGAGGTGGAGAATCGAGCTCTCCACCTACGATTATGATATCTTGTACCGGCCAGGTAAGCTGAACGAACCCCCCGATGCTCTGTCACGAATTACATGCGCCAGCGCGCAAAGTGATAGACTTCAGACCCTCCACAACGACCTCTGCCACCCCGGGGTCACCAGACTTTACCACTTCATTAAGGCCCGCAACCTGCCCTACTCCATCGAGGAGGTCAGGACCATAACCAGGAACTGCCAGACCTGCGCCGAGTGCAAACCGCACTTCTTTAGGCCGGACAGAGCAAGCCTGATCAAGGCCACCCGCCCCTTCGAGCGCCTGAGCATCGACTTTAAGGGGCCCCTCCCGCCCTCTGACCGTAATGTGTACTTCCTCAACATTGTTGATGAGTACTCCCGTTTCCCCTTTGCCTTCCCCTGCCCAGACATGACCAGTACCACGGTCATTAAATGCCTGAACGACCTCTTCGCCTTGTTCGGGTTCCCAAACTATATACATAGTGACCGGGGCTCCTCTTTCATGAGCGAGGAACTCCGTCAGTTCCTACTAGCGAGAGGTATTGCAGCAAGTAGGACCACCAGCTACAACCCCCAAGGGAACGGCCAGGTGGAAAGAGAGAACGCGACGGTATGGAAGGCCGTCCTCTTAGCCTTAAAGTCTAAGGGCCTCCCAACCTCCCGCTGGCAGGAAGTCCTCCCGACAGCGCTGCACTCCATCCGGTCACTACTTTGCACTGCCGTTAACGCCACCCCCCATGAACGAATGTTTGTTTTCCCCAGGAAGTCGACTACTGGAACCACTCTACCAACCTGGCTGACCTCTCCGGGGCCCGTCTTGCTGCGAAAGCACGTGAGGGCCCATAAAACAGACCCCCTGGTCGAAAGGGTGAACCTCCTGCACGCCAACCCCCAGTACGCCTACGTGGCTTACCCAGACGGGCGGGAGGACACTGTCTCCTTACGAGACCTCGCACCCTCGGGCACTCCGGAGACACCACCTTTACCCCCCCCCACCATCCCCCCAATTCCAGCCCAGGTAGACGGCATGCCGGAACCCCACGAGCCTTCGCCGACCACGCAGACACCAGCACTAACACCGGATAATGCAGCACCGCCGCTGCGACGATCGGAGAGGCTTACGAGGCCTCCGGACAGACTGACATACCAGAACTGGTAGTACACTTCACCCCGCCGGACTCAAATCTAAACAAGGGGTGAATGTGGTAAACCACTTTATCGTTACACTATAGTTATCACTGTTGTATTGTTATCACCGTTGTATCACGATACGAGGTCGCCTCTTGTCGCGCTGTTATACCTGGGCTGACCACCTCCGACTCCGCCCATGGCTCCACCTACCTGCCCAGGTATAAAGGTAGTCGACTGGCTGGTATTCCTCCTTGTTGGACCCGATCACCCACGAGGGTGGGCTCTGTTATTTAGTCAATAAAAACCTTTAGTTACGTTCCTAACTCGTCGCCTTTTATTGGACGAATTGATAGGTATATCACTCTGTATCTAACCCGTGCTGTACCTGTCCTGGAAGTGTTTGATGGGACAGTGTAGAGGGAGCTTTACTCTGTATCTAACCCGTGCTGTACCTGCCCTGGGAGTGTTTGATGGGACAGTGTAGAGGGAGCTTTACTCTGTATCTAACCCGTGCCGTACCTGTCCTGGAAGTGTTTGATGGGACAGTGTAGAGGGAGCTTTACTCTGTATCTAACCCGTGCTCTACCTGTCCTGGAAGTGTTTGATGGGGCAGTGTAGAGGGAGCTTTACTCTGTATCTAACCCGTGCTGTACCTGCCCTGGGAGTGTTTGATGGGACAGTGTAGAGGGAGCTTTACTCTGTATCTAACCCGTGCTGTACCTGTCCTGGAAGTGTTTGATGGGACAGTGTAGAGGGAGCTTTACTCTGTAACCCGTGCTGTACCTGCCCTGGGAGTGTTTGATGGGACAGTGTAGAGGGAGCTTTACTCTGTATCTAACCCGTGCTGTACCTGCCCTGGGAGTGTTTGATGGGACAGTGTAGAGGGAGCTTTACTCTGTATCTAACCCGTGCTGTACCTGCCCTGGGAGTGTTTGATGGGACAGTGTAGAGGGAGCTTTACTCTGTATCTACCCCGTGCTGTACCTGCCCTGGCAGTGTTTGATGGGACAGTGTAGAGGGAGCTTTACTCTGTATCTAACCCGTGCTGTACCTGACTGGAGAGTGTTTGATGGGACAGTGTAGAGGGAGCTTTACTCTGTATCTAACCCGTGCTGTACCTGCCCTGGGAGTGTTTGATGGGACAGTGTAGAGGGAGCTTTACTCTGCATCTACCCCGTGCTGTACCTGCCCTGGGAGTGTTTGATGGGACAGTGTAGAGGGAGCTTTACTCTGTATCTAACCCGTGCTGTACCTGCCCTGGGAATGTTTGATGGGACAGTGTAGAGGGAGCTTTACTCTGTATCTAACCCATGCTGTACCTGCCCTGGGAGTGTTTGATGGGACAGTGTAGAGGGAACTTTACTCTGTATCTAACCCATGCTGTACCTGCCCTGGGAGTGTTTGATGGGACAGTGTAGAGGGAACTTTACTCTGTATCTAACCCATGCTGTACCTGCCCTGGGAGTGTTTGATGGGACAGTGTAGAGGGAGCTTTACTCTGTATCTAACCCATACTGTACCTGCCCTGGGAATGTTTGATGGCACAGTGTAGAGGGAGCTTTACTCTGTATCTAACCTGTGCTGTACCTGCCCTGGGAGTGTTTGATGGGACAGTGTAGACGGAGCTTTACTCTGTATCTAACCCGTGCTGTACCTGCCCCGGGAGTGTTTGATGGGACAGTGTAGAGGGAGCTTTACTCTGTATCTAACCCGTGCTGTACCTGCCCTGGGAGTGTTTGATGGGACAGTGTAGAGGGAGCTTTACTCTGTATCTAACCTGTGCTGTACCTGCCCTGGGAGTGTTTGATGGGACAGTGTAGAGGGAGCTTTACTCTGTATCTAACCCATGCTGTACCTGCCCTGGGAGTGTTTGATGGGACAGTGTAGAGGGAGCTTTACTCTGTATCTAACCCGTGCTGTACCTGCCCTGGGAGTGTTTGATGGGACAGTGTAGAGGGAGCTTTACTCTGTATCTAACCTGTGATGTACCTGCCCTGGGAGTGTTTGATGGGACAGTGTAGATGGAGCTTTACTCTGTATCTAACCCGTGCTGTACCTGCCCTGGGAGTGTTTGATGGGACAGTGTAGAGGGAGCTTTACTCTGTATCTAACCCATGCTGTACCTGCCCCGGGAGTGTTTGATGGGACAGTGTAGAGGGAGCTTTACTCTGTATCTAACCCGTGCTGTACCTGCCCTGGGAGTGTTTGATGGGACAGTGTAGAGGGAGCTTTACTCTGCATCTAACCCGTGCTGAACCTGCCCTGGGATTGTTTGATGGGACAGTGTAGAGGGAGCTTTACTCTGTATCTAACCCATGCTGTACCTGTCCTGGGAGTGTTTGATGGGACAGTGTAGAGGGAGCTTTACTCTGTATCTAACCCGTGCTGAACCTGCCCTGGGAGTGTTTGATGGGACAGTGTAGAGGGAGCTTTACTCTGTATCTAACCCGTGCTGTACCTGCCCTGGGAGTGTTTGATGGGACAGTGTAGAGGGAGCTTTACTCTGTATCTAACCCGTGCTGTACCTGCCCGGAGAGTGTTTAAGGCAGACACTCAGTTCTCAGAACACCCCATTCCCCAGCACTGACATCCATCACCTCGATGAGAACAATATTTAACGCAAAGATAAGGCAAACCCTTCAGGTTGTCCCCCGGACACCGATCCGGAGGGTCAGTGAGGGTCGGGGCCTTTTGGTGATGATTTGAATTTGAGGCCCTCTCGTTACAGACTCACCGACTGGTGGAAATAGTTTTGCCTCATTTACCTGATCAAATTTTGAAAACCTCCCTCAGATCTCCAATTACCCTTTGTTCTAATGAAAGAGCCCCAGTTTCTCTGATCTCTCCTGATAACTAAAGCCTCCCTTACCCTTTTAGAACTGAGATGAGGAGAAATTTCTTCTCTCAGAGGGTCGTAAATCTGTGGAATTCTCTGCCCCAGAGAGCTGTGGAGGCTGGGTCATTAAATACATTTAAGGTGGAGAGAGACAGATTTTTACAAGATAAGGGAGTGAAGGGTTATGGGGAGCGGGCGGGGAAGTGGCTTTGAGCCCAAGATCAGCCATGATCTTGTTGAATGGCAGAGCAGGCTCGAGGGGCCGAGTGGCCTACTCCTGCTCCTATTTCTTATGCTCTTATGATCCCTGGTATCATCTCAGCACCTCTCTGCCCCCTCTCCACGGCCTTGACATCCTTCTGTGTGTAAGATGCCCCAAAACTTGACATAATATTCTAACTGCAGCCTAACCAATGATTTATACAGGTTTACATGACCTCTGCCCTTTTGTACTCTACACCCCTATTTAAATACAACCTAGGACCCCATGTGCTTTTTTAACCACTTTAATAATAATAATTCAACTTTATTGTCATTGTACAATGCACAAGTACATGAACAACGAAATGTGATCTTGCAAGCTCCCATGAGTCCAGTACAAATAACATTAACATTAAACGTAAATAGCACCGTCCTGGGAGAAGCAAAGCCGCTGCGTCTGTGCGCGCCGCCATTCCATTTCCACCGTTCCTCCTGTCCGACAATCTTCAGCCCAACGCCCGGGCCTGCTCACCAGCCGCCCCTCCTGGGGCTCCTTCCGTGACTTTCTCACTAACCGCCCCTTCTCGGGGCTTTTTCCGTGACCTTCTGCACCTGGTCTCCCCTGATGGTCACCCCTACCAGGTACTAACCAGGCCTGGCTCTGCTTAGCTTCCAAGCCTTGCCAGTGACCCTGTCCCTAGTCCCAGGAACAGGGCCTCCCACTTTTAAAGATTTGTGTACATGAACCTCTTGTAGGTTTTAGAGATATTACCATAACAAGGCTAAAATACATTGCTGTAACATGTCTGATATAATGTGTATTATGGGAAAGAGAAGTTTAGTCTGAGTTAGAAACTCAAAACCCGTGTTTCACTGCAGACAGGTCGCCATGGCAACTCTGATAAAACATTCCATTATCTGAATCGACTGGTTGGAAACTATAATCAGATCAGGGGAAAGAACAGGGTTTGTCTGTCATTAACCACAATATAAGTTTAAAGCAGAGTGAGTAATAGAATAGATTAGATTATAATGTGTGATGTTTATACCTATCATTGAGAAACTATAAAAATAACATAATTAACAGCAGGCAGTGTAGTTTAGGGATAATGAGAACATTACTGAAGAAAAGTAACTGCTGAGTTACCAGAGAACCAGAGAAAGTGTCCTTGTAAATCACAGATTAGCGAACTTCCAGCTGTCTTTTCCCCGCTTCCTGCCAAAACCCAGCAGAGAAGACAAAGAAGAGTCCGGTGCCAGAGATGGATCACTGCAGGGTATAAAAGTGAGGGGATCCTGATGTAAGGGGGCAGTCGGGACTGGAGACACCGGAGATCAAGCTCAGGGCGCCCGAGGTTCCATCCAGCGGGCAGACCTCGTGTAAGTTACTGTGGACACGCGGGACTTGCAAGTTTACTCTGATAGAGGATCAATATAAGGTACGGTGGAGGACAGAGAATCTGCTCATCTTATATTTCTTAATGTATTAAAGTTGCTGACACTGGACTCTCGAACCTGCTCATTAATAAGACAATGCATTAGCTAGAATCTTCCACCTCTTTACTGTTCTACTCCTCTGCTCCTTTTAAACTTTTACCATTTAATGTACTTTTAATCTTTTAATTCACAAAATCTATCACCTCATATTTCTCTCTTAAAGTTCTTGGTCCCGAATGGTGTTGAGCCTCTTTGAGTGTTGTTGGAGCTGCTCTCATCCAGGCAAGTGGAGGGTACTCCATCACACTCCTGACTTGTGCCTTGTAGATGTGGTAAGTGCTTTGGGGAGACAGGAAGTGAGTCACTTGCCGCAGAATACCCAGCCTCTGACCTCTTGTAGCCACAGTATTTATGTGGCTGGTCCAGTTAAGTTTCTGGTTAATGGTGACAGCCCCCCCCCCCCGCCCACCAGGTTGGTGATGTTGGGGGATTCAGTGATGGTAATGCCGTTCAATGTCATGGGTCAGTTGTTAAACTCTCTTTAGTTGGAGATAGTCAATGTCTGGCACTTGTGTGGCGTGAATGTTACCTGCCACTTATCAGCCCAAGCCTGAATGTCATCCAGGTCTTGCTGTATGCGGACATGGACTGCTTCATTAACTGAGGAGCTGCGAATGGAATTGATCACTGTGCAGTCATCAGCGAACATCCCCATTTCTGACCTTATGTTGGAGGGAAGGTCATTGGTGAAGCAGCTGAAGATGGTTGGGCCTAGGACACTGCCCTGAGAAACTCCTGCAGCGATGTCCTGGGGCTGTGATGATTGACCTCCAACAACCACAACCATCTTCCTTTGTGCTCGGTGTGACTCCAGCCAGTGGAGAGTTTTCCGTCTGATTCCCATTGGCTTAAATTTTACTGGGGCTCTTTCATGCCACATTCAGTCAAATGCTGCCTTGATGTCAAGGGCAGTCACTCTCACCTCACCTCTGGAATTCAGCTCCTTTGTCCATGTTTGGACCAAGTCTATAATGAGGTCTGGAGCCGAGCGGTCGTGGTGGAACCCAAACTGAACATCGGTGAGCAAGTTATTAGTGAGTAAGTGCCACTTGATAGCACTTTCAACGACACCTTCCATGACTTTGCTGATGATTGAGTGTAGAGTGATGGGGTGATAATTGGCCGGATTGGATTTGTCCTGCTTTTTGTGGAGAGGACATATCTGGGCAATTTTCCACATTGTCTAAAGTCTCCTTCTTTGTATTGGTGTCAATTTTTGACTGATTATGTCTTGTGCAGCGCCTTGGAACGTTTTACTACATTAAAGGCGCTATGTAAATGTACGTTGTTGCTGTGCTATCATTGGCTTCAGCTTTGCCAGACAGAATCAGCCAGGGCCGGCGGCTGTGCTGCTCCCCATGGTCGAAATGCTGGCAGCTCGCTGTATCGGCTCACAGTTCAGAATTAGCAATGTACTGGAGGGCAGACAGTGACGGGCCGAACCCCACCATCACACAGCACCATCAGTATAGGCTCACAGCTCAGAATTACCACTTGGTGAGGGACTGGAGGGCAGACAGTGACTGGGGCCGAACCCCACCATCACACAGCACCTTCAGTACAGGCTCACAGCTCAGAATTACCACTTGGTGAGGGACTGGAGGGCAGACAGTGACGGGCCGAACCCCACCATCACACAGCACCTTCAGTATAGGCTCACAGCTCAGAATTACCACTTGGTGAGGGACTGGAGGGCAGACAGTGACTGGGGCCGAACCCCACCATCACACAGCACCTTCAGTATAGGCTCACAGCTCAGAATTACCACTTGGTGAGGTACTGGAGGGCAGACAGTGACTGGGGCCGAACCCCACCATCACACAGCATCTTCAGTATAGGCTCACAGCTCAGAATTACCACTTGGTGAGGTACTGGAGGGCAGACAGTGACTGGGGCCGAACCCCACCATCACACAGCATCTTCAGTATAGGCTCACAGCTCAGAATTACCACTTGGTGAGGTACTGGAGGGCAGACAGTGACTGGGGCCGAACCCCACCATCACACAGCATCTTCAGTATAGGCTCACAGCTCAGAATTACCACTTGATGAGGTACTGGAGGGCAGACAGTGACTGGGGCTGAACCCCACCATCACACAGCACCTTCAGTACAGGCTCACAGCTCAGAATTACCACTCGGCAAGGTACTACTGGAGGGCAGACAGTGACTGGGGCCGAACCCCACCATCACACAGCACCTTCAGTACAGGCTCACAGCTCAGAATTACCACTTGGTGAGGTACTGGAGGGCAGACAGTGACTGGGGCCGAACCCCACCATCACACAGCATCTTCAGTATAGGCTCACAGCTCAGAATTACCACTTGGTGAGGTACTGGAATGGCAGACAGTGACTGGATCCGAACCCCACCATCACACAGCACCTTCAGTACAGGCTCACAGCTCAGAATTACCACTCGGTGTGGTACTGGAGGGCAGACAGTGACTGGGGCCGAACCCCACCATGACACAGCACCTTCAGTATAGGCTCACAGCTCAGAATTACCACTTGGTGAGGTACTGGAGGGCAGACAGTGACTGGGCCCGAACCCCACCATCACACAGCACCTTCAGTATAGGCTCACAGCTCAGAATTACCACTCGGCAAGGTACTACTGGAGGGCAGACAGTGACTGGAGCCGAACCCCACCATCACACAGCACCTTCAGTATATGCTCACAGCTCAGAATTACCACTCGGTGAGGTACTGGAGGGCAGACAGTGACTGGGGCCGAACCCCACCATCACACAGCACCTTCAGTATAGGCTCACAGCTCAGAATTACCACTTGGTGAGGTACTGGAGGGCAGACAGTGACTGGGGCCGAACCCCACCATCACACAGCACCTTCAGTATAGGCTCACAGCTCAGAATTACCACTCGGTGAGGTACTGGAGGGCAGACAGTGACTGGGGCTGAACCCCACCATCACACAGCACCTTCAGTATATGCTCACAGCTCAGAATTACCACTTGGTGAGGTACTGGAGGACAGACAGTGACTGGGGCCGAACCCCACCATCACACAGCACCTTCAGTATATGCTCACAGCTCAGAATTACCACTTGGTGAGGTACTGGAGGACAGACAGTGACTGGGGCCGAACCCCACCATCACACAGCACCTTCAGGAGTGAAATGGAGAAAAATCCGAGCCTGTGATAAATGGGGATTTCAAACAGCGAGGATGAAGTGATGAGAGAGTGTGTGTGTCGAGGGTTTTATAACTTAGGAGGGACAAGAGAGGAAAGAATGTTCCAGGGAAACGAGTACTGTCTGTTCAGAATTTCTACCCTGTCCGTAATTCGATGTAAAGTTATGAGGACAGGCTGCACAGACTGGGCTTGTATTCCCTTGAATATAGAAGATTACGGGGTGATCTAATTGAGGTGTTTAAGATGATTAAAGGAGTTGACAGGGTAGAGAGAGAGAAACGGTTTCCTCTGATGGGAGAGTCCACAACAAGGGGACACAACCTTCCAACTAGAGCTCGGCCATTCAGGGGTGATTTTCAGGAAGCACATCTTCACACAAAGGGTATTGGAAATCTGGAACTCTCACCCCCAAAAAACTGTCCAGGCTGAGGGTCAATTGAAAATGTCAAAACTGAGTGTGCTAGATCTTTGTTAGGCAAGAGTACTAAAGGTTACAGAACCGCGGCGGGTAAATGGAGTTAAGATACAGACCAGCCATGATCTAATTGGATTCTGGAACTGGCTTGAGGGGCTGAATGGCCTACTCCTGTTCCTAGGTTCCGACTTACAGCGATGACTTTTGTAAACAGCTTTTACAGGCTGTGAGAAGGGGAGGATTTACAGAAGGGAAACTCAAAACAAACATCACGTCATGATCTGACAGAGTCACTCGATTCATGAGGACCTGAATATCATCGGCGTTTGAATGTGGAAGGAGAAATGTTTGTTTGTTCTGTCTGTGGGAAAAGATTTCAAACATCAGTGTGACTGGAAAAGCACCGAGACACACACACCCGAGTGAGAGTGATCCAGTGCACTGACTGTGGAAAGAGCTTTAACCAGTTACACAGCCTGAAAAAAAACATCGCACCGTTCGCAGTGGGGAGAAACCGTACACGTGTTCTGTGTGTGGACGAGGCTTCAACCGATCGTCCAACCTGAAGAGACACAAGGACAGCCGCACCATGGAAAAACCGTGGAAATGTGAGGACTGTGGGACAGGGATCAATTACCCGTCCCAGCTGCAAACTCATCGGTGCAGTCACACTGTTCACCTGCTCCGTGTGTGGGGAGGGGCTCACTCAGTCACCCCACCTACTGGCACACCAGCGAGTTCACACTGTGGAGAGGCTGTTCACCTGCTCCGTGTGTGGGGGGGGACTCACTCAGTCACCCGACCTACTGGCACACCAGCGAGTTCACACTGTGGAGAGGCTGTTCACCTGCTCCGTGTGTGGGAAGGGATTCACTCAGTCATCCAACCTGCTGAGACACCAACTTGTACACTTTGATAAGAGACCTTTTAAATTTTCGAAGTGTGGGCCGGGCTTTAAAAGTGCAAGTGGTCTGCTGAGACACCAACGTACTCACAATGGGGAGAGGCCGGTCACCTGCTCAGTGTGTGGGAAGGGATTCACTCAGTCACCCAACCTCACTGATCATCCACTGGTTCACACTGATGAGAGACCTTTTGAATGTTCTGACTGTGAGAAGAGATTTAAAAGCAGAAGGAAATTGATGCAACATCAACGCACTCACACCGGGGAGAGGACGTTCACCTGCTCCGTGTGTGGGAAGGGATTCACTCTGTCATCCAACCTGCTGAGACACCAGCGAGTTCACACCGGGGAGAGGTCGTTCACCTGCTCCGTGTGTGGGAAGGGATTCACTCAGTCACCCAACCTGCTGAGACACCAGCGAGTTCACACTGGGGAGAGGTCGTTCACCTGCTCCGTGTGTGGGAAGGGATTCACTCAGTCACCCAACCTGCTGAGACACCCGTGTGTTCACACTGGGGAGAGGCATTTCACCTGCTCCGTGTGTGGGAAGGGATTCACTCAATTATCCAACCTGCTGAAGCACCAGCGACTTCACATGTAACTGCAGGGGTTGGATTCCGCTGTTAATCACATCCAGGACTGAACCATGTTCATTCCGACAGTTGGGGTTTGTTTCTGCTAATGTTAATAACCCCTAAAACTGGACTGAAGTTTAATATTCTGGATAAATGTCAAATAAATCAGCTTTGTTTTAACCGCATTGTTGTAGACTTTTTTATTACCCATCTGAGTGTTTAGCATCACCTGGCTGGAGCTCAGAAAGGACAATCTGGGGGAGGATCGTACGGCGGCAACAGAACTCCAGCCTGGACACAGTCCTTCAGGGCCACACTGAGAGGGGCAAACGACACTTTGGTCTTTCTCATCTCTCTTCACCGACAGCAAAGTTGTGCGGGTTAATCTTGAGGCCTGTAAGAAATGTGTCCCAGCCGCTCTCTTCCATGGTTCAGAGCTCCTAGGCACGGAACAGAAGGCTCCTTTGCAACTGTGTTTAGAGTCAGGAAGAACAACGGTGAATGCTGGAAATGTGCTGTCAAATCAGAGATTGGTGTCAAACTGCGATCTGTTCCTGACTGAAAGTGAAACAGCAGGTTTAAGTTTCTAGTCTAAAAACGACTGGTAATTATTCTATGAAGATTTAACATGTTTGTCTGACAGTCCCGAGTTTACCATTTTAACATAGAAACATAGAAGATAGGAGCAGGAGTAGGCCATTCAGCCCCTCGAGCCTGCTCCGCCATTCAATGCGATCATGGCTGATCATCCAAATTCAGTACCCTGTCCCTGCTTTCTCCCCATATCCCTTGATCCCTTTAGCCTTAAGAAATATATCCAACTCCTTCTTGAATATATTTAATGAATTGGCCTCTACTGCCTTCTGTGGTAGAGAATTCCACAGGTAAACCACTGTTGTTCACTGTTGTTCACTCCACTGTTGTTCACTGTTGTTCACTTCACTGTTGTTCACTCTTGCCCATTGTTGTACCTGTCTGTGCATGCCTCAGCTGGCTCCGCCCCTGGCTCCACCCATATGCCCTGGTATAAAGGCGGCTGCTCTGCAGTTCCCCAGGCATTCAGGACCGGTTGGCCACTAGAGGAATGCCTTCGTTCTTTAGCTAATAAAAGCCTGTTTGTTACTCTCTTAACTTCCAGTCTTTCTCAGTAATTGATAGCGCATCAATTTTATTAGCTAAACTTTTTTTTCGATGGAGCAAATCCTCAAACCAGCACGCCTGGAACTAGACCCTCAAGAGGTGGATTCATCTACCAAGTTCGCACACTGGCTGTGATGCTTCGAATTTTACATAGAAGCCTCCGTTGAAACTGTTCAAAACGATGGCGACAAACTAAAAATTCTGACCTCCAAGGTGAACCACCAAGCTTATTCGCTCATCCAAGATGCGACTACCTACAAGGGTGCTCTCGACCTCCTTAAAGAACAGTATGCACGCCCGGTAAATGAGGTTTATGCCAGACACCTCCTGGGGTCCCGCAAACAGCAACCCGGGGAATCGATGGAGGTATACCTATGGGCGCTGAAGGTGCTCGGCCGGGCCTGCAAATGTAAAGAGGTGTCGGCCGCGGTGTACACGGAGGAACTTGTCCGGGACGCCTTCGTCGCGGGCCTCAGGTCCAACTACACCCGGCAGAGACTGTTGGAGCAGGGCGAACTCGACCTGAAGAAGGCCACGGCCCTCGCACTCTCGCTAGACGTGGCCCACCGGAATATGGACGCCTACTCCCCTGACCGCGCGGCCGCATCGTGGATGGCGCGGGCGCTGCCATCCTGGGACACGGTAGGACCGCCACCCTGCGCCGCGCCACCCCCGTCACATCCTGCCAACGGCCCAACTTCTGCAGCGATGTCCCGGGGCCCGAAGTGTTACTTCTGTGGCCAAGCCAAACACCCCAGAGCGCGCTGCCCGGTGAAAAACGCTACTTGCTCTGGTTGTGGGAAGAAAGGGCACTACGCCAGCGTCTGCAAGGCTAAACCTACCCCAAACTCCAGCAGTGCCGCATGTGGGCCGAGCGGGCCGCCATCTTGGATGCCGCCATCTTGGACGGCATCTTGTATGCCTCCAGCCACGTGTGGATCATGGGCGCCGCCATCTTGGACGCCATCTTGGACGCCTTCGACCGTGGGTGATCCGTTCCGGCCGCCATTTTTGCAACGGGCCCCCAACTCACCCACCGCCTCACCTGATGACTGCAGCGACACGCCTGACCCTACGCTGGCCTCCGTTACACTGGACCAATCTAGACCTCACCAACTAGCCAGGTCCATGATGGACATTAAGGTAAACGGCCGCGCCATGACCTGCCTTTTCGACTGCGGGAGCACGGAGAGCTTTAGCCACCCCGACACGGTGCGGCGTTACTCTCTCCCGGTCCTGCCAGCGCGCCACCGGGTCTTTATGGCCTCCAAGTCCCATTCAGCGGACGTCGGCGGCTACTGCGTGGTGACCCTTTCGGTGAGGGGCACAGAGTACAGAAACTTTAAACTGCTTGTCCTGCCCCATCTCTGCGCTGCCGTTCTACTGGGGTTGGATTTTCAGTGCCACCTTAAGAGTGTCACGATGGCGTACGGTGGACCCCTTCCCCCACTCACAGTCTGCAACCAGCAGTTTTCAAATTGCCCGCCGCGCACCTTTTGCAGCCTCTCCACGCTTAAAGTCACCCCCCCCCCCGTTGTTCGCTAACCTCGCCCACGACTGTAAGCCCATCGCCACCAAAAGCAGGCGATACAGCGCTGGTGACAGAGTTTTTATTAAATCTGAGGTGGAGCGGCTCCTGAAGGAGGGGATTATTGAAGCTAGCACCAGCCCCTGGCGAGCCCAGGTTGTGGTCGCCAAGACCGGCGAGAAGCAGCGCCTGGTCATTGACTACAGCCAAACAATTAATCGATATACCCAACTGGACGCATACCCCCTCCCCCACATATCTGATATGGTCAATCAGATCGCACAATACCGCATATTCTCCACCATTGACCTTAAGTCAGCATATCACCAACTCCCTATCCGCTATGAGGACCGCCAGTATACTGCCTTCGAGGCAAACGGCCACCTCTACCACTTCCTTCGGGTTCCCTTCGGCGTCACCAACGGGATCTCCGTTTTCCAAAGGGAGATGGACCGGATGGTCGACCAGAATGCGTTGCAGGCCACTTTTCCCTACCTGGACAATGTGACCATCTGCGGCCATGACCTGCAGGACCATGACGCCAACCTCGACAAATTCCTCCGCACTGCCCAACTCCTAAACCTTACGAATAACAAGGAGAAGTGCATATTCCGCACAACCCGCCTCGCTATCCTTGGCTGTGTTGTGGAACACGGAGTCATCGGCCCCGACCCCGACCGGATGCGTCCCCTTATGGACCTTCCCCTGCCCCACTGCCTCAAGGCCCTGAAGAGATGCCTGGGGTTTTTCTCCTACTACGCCCAGTGGGTCCCTAATTATGCGGACAAAGCCCGTCCACTTATCAAGTCCACCTCTTTTCCCCTGGCGGCAGAGGCCTGCTTAGCCTTCCACCGTATCAAAGAGGACATTGCTAAAGCCACCATGCACGCGGTGGACGAGTCCATCCCCTTCCAGGTGGAGAGCGATGTGTCCGACTTTGCCCTGGCCGCTACCCTTAACCAGGCGGGAAGGCCCGTGGCCTTCTTTTCACGAACCCCCAAGGCTCCGAAATCAGACACTCCTCTGTCGAAAAGGAGGCCCAGGCCATTGTGGAAGCTGTGCGACATTGGAGGCATTACCTGGCCGGAAAACGATTCACCCTACTCACTGACCAGCATTCAGTTGCTTTCATGTTTAATAACAAGCAGAGGGGCAAAATCAAAAACGACAAGATTTTGAGGTGGAGAATTGAACTTTCCACTTACAATTACGATATCTTGTACCGGCCCGGGAAACTCAATGAGCCCCCGGACGCTCTATCGCGAGGTACATGTGCCAACGCACAGGTTGATAGACTGCGGGCCCTCCACAATGACCTCTGCCACCCGGGGGTCACCAGGTTCTTCCATTTCATCAAGGCCCGCAACCTGCCTTACTCCATCGAGGAGGTCAGGACCATGACCTGCCAAGTCTGTGCCGAGTGCAAACCGCACTTTTATAGGCCAGACAGAGCACACCTGATAAAAGCCACTCGCCCCTTTGAGCGCCTGAGCGTCGATTTTAAAGGGCCCCTCCCCTCCTCTGACCGCAACGCGTACTTCCTCACTATCATCGACGAGTACTCCCGTTTTCCGTTTGCCATCCCCTGCCCAGTGCTACGGTCATTAAATGCCTGAACGACCTCTTCGCCTTGTTCGGTTTCCCCAGCTATATCCATAGCGACCGGGGCTCATCGTTTATGAGCGACGAACTCCGCCAGTACCTGCTCGTGAGAGGTATTGCCACGAGCAGGACCACCAGCTACAACCCCCGGGGGAATGGACAGGTAGAAAGAGAGAACACGGCAGTTTGGAAGGCCGCCCTGCTAGCCTTAAAATCTAAGGGCCTTCCAACCTCCCGCTGGCAGGATGTCCTCCCCGATGCGCTCCACTCCATTCGGTCACTGCTCTGTACTACCACTAACGCCACCCCTCACGAAAAAATGTTCGTCTTCCCTAGGAAGTCCACATCGGGGACCTCGCTACCACCATGGCTGATGTCTCCAGGGCCCATCCTACTTCGGAAGCACGTGAGGACCCATAAAACGGCCCCCCTGGTTGAGAGGGTCAACCTCCTCCACGCCAACCCTCAGTATGCCCATGTTGCGTACCCGGACGGGCGGGAGGACACAGTCTCCATACGAGACCTCGCACCCTCGGGGGCCCCTGAAACCAACATCACCCACTACCCACTACCATTGCCCTTCACCGCTACCCACAATGCACCGGCAGCAATGGACCCATACCTAACCCCCGTAGACGGCACGCCGTGGCCCCGTGACCCGTCATTGATCACCAACCAACTCAACACCCATGAGGACGACACGCCAGTGCTCCGGCCCACGCGGGACTCGGCGTCGGAAGCTGCACCACCTCAGCCGTCGCCACGACGATCACGACGGCATACAAGACCCCCAGAAAGACTTAATTATACGAACTTTTAATACACTTCACCCCGTCGGACTCATTTTTTAAGCAAGGGGTGAATGTGGTAAACCACTGTTGTTCACTCCACTGTTGTTCACTCCACTGTTGTTCACTTCACTGTTGTTCACTCTTGCCCATTGTTGTACCTGTCTGTGCATGCCTCAGCTGGCTCCGCCCCTGGCTCCACCCATATGCCCTGGTATAAAGGCGGCTGCTCTGCAGTTCCCCAGGCATTCAGGACTGGTCGACCACTAGAGGCATGCCTTCGTTCTTTAGCTAATAAAAGCCTGTTTGTTACTCTCTTAACTTCCAGTCTTTCTCAGTAATTGATAGCGCATGACCCTGTCCCTGCTTTCTCCCCATATCCCTTGATCCCTTTAGCCTTAAGAAATATATCCAACTCCTTCTTGAATATATTTAATGAATTGGCCTCTACTGCCTTCTGTGGTCGAGAATTCCACAGGTTCACCACTCTCTGGGTGAAGAAATTCCTCCTCATTTCTGTCCTAAATGGCTTACCCCTTATCCTTAGACTGTAGCCCCTGGTTCTGGACTCCCCGACCATCGGGAACATCCTTCCTGCATCTAGTCTGTCCAGTCCTGTCAGAATTTTATAAGTTTCAATGAGATCCCCTCTCATTCTTCTAAACTCCAGCGAGTATAAGCCCAATCAACTGAATCTCTCCTCATACATCATTCCTGCCATCCCAGGTATCAGCCTGGTGAATCTTCGCTGAACTCCTTCCATGGCAAGAACATCCTTCCTCAGATAAGGCGACCAAAACTGCACACAATAAGAATACTGCAGCGGTTCAAGAAGGCGGCTCACCACCATCTTCTCAAGGGCAATTAGGGATGGGCACTAAATGCAGGCCTAGCCAGCGACGCCCACATCCCATCAATTAATTTTTAAAAAATTAAAAAAATACTCAAGATGTGGTCTCACCAAGGCCCTGTACAACTGCAGCAAGACATCCTTGTTCCTGTACTCAAACCCTCTCGCTACGAAGGCCAACATACCATTTGCCCTCTTAACGGCCTGCTGCACCTGCATGCTTACCTTCAGCAACTGGTGCACAAGGACACCCAGGTCTCGTTGCACTTCCCCTTCTCCCAATCTATTGCCATTCAGATAATAATCTGCCTTCCTGTTTTTGACACCAAAGTGGATGACCTCGCATTTATCCACGTTATATTGCATCTGCCATGCTTCTGCCCAATCACCCAACCTGTCCAAATCATCCTGGAGTTTCTCGGCATCCTCCTCACAGTACACACACACACACCCAGCTTTGTGTCGTCTGCAAACTTGGACATATAACATCTAGTTCCCTTGTCTAGATCATTAATATATATTGTGAATAGCTGGGGTCCAAGGACCGATCCCTGTGGTACCCCAATAGTCACTGCCTGCCACTCGGAAAAAGAGCCATTTATTCCAACTCTTTGCTTTCTGTCTATCCAAGTCAATACCTTGCCCCCAATCCCATGTGCCTTAACTTTACACGATAATCTCTTATGCGGGACCTTATTGAAAGCCTTTTGAAAGTCCAAATACACCACATCCACTGGTTCTCCCTTATCTATTTTACCAGTTACATCCTCAAAAAATTCCAGTAGATTAGTCAAGCACAATTTACCTTTTGTAAATCCATGTTGACTTTGTCCGATCCTGTCACTGTTTTCCAAGTGCTCTGCTATTACATCTTTTATAATAGACTCTAGCATTTTCCCCACTAGCGATGTCAGGCTTACCGGTCTGTAATTCCCCGTTTTCTCTCTACCACCTTTTTTGAATAGTGGGGTAACATTAGCTACCCTCTAATCCATGGGTACTGTTCCAGATTCCACTTCCTTAAGTACCCTAGGATGTAGATTATCAGGCCCTGGGGATTTATCGGCCTTCAATCCTGTCAATTTCCCTAACACCATTTCCCTACAAATACTGATTTCTTTCAGTTCCTCCCTTTCATCAGACCCTATGTTCCCTGACATCTCTGGGAGGTTATTTGTGTCCTCCTTTGTGAAGACAGAACCAAAATATGTATTTAATTGGTCTGCCATTTCTTTGTTCCCCATTATAAATTCCCCTGATTCTGACTGTGTTGTGTCCGTGTGTTAATAGAGACACTGAAGGCAGGAGTTGGTTTCACAGGTGTTTACTGAACAAAGTCTGGAGGGGAACTAACTGATACAACACAATATACAGGCTTATATAGCCCGAGTGGCCATTACCGGCATTACAGTACACAGGGGGCTCTTAAAGGCACATACACTACAATTCCTCCCCTTTTAGCCAACCAGTACATAATATTTTAAGTAATCATTAATTACATGTTACAAGAAAAATAATCTACACATTGCTGCAGTTAATTAATTATAAGTTAGTCTCTCAGGAGGCTTCCTGACTCGGTCCGGATAACGCCTCGGTAGTGTAGTAGTTTCTGGTGGTGTAGTAGGTTCTTTTGGCAAGGCTGATTCGGCTTGAATGCCAGTGTCGGGTTCATCGGGTTCCAGTATCACCGGATCAGAGGTAGATACTATGGGTATCTCTGCTTCATCATTAGGCGTATAGAGTTGTGGTGTAGGTTGTCCCTTTTCGGATGACTCTATTGTTAAGTCTGTGGGTTGTATTATAAATAATCACAGACTCCACTGTTAACAAAATAAAACACGTCTTTACTATTCAGAGGCTCGGGCGATTCTGCCCTAGTTAACGTATCACAACCCTTATATACTGGTGTGGTCACTATCGGTATTACAGTATACATGAGCCAATAGATAGTGCCACCCTAAAGTAGTGCTCTTAAAGGCGAACGGTTACATTCTATAGTTCCCTTAAAGGTAAACGGTTACATACACAACACTCCTCCCTTCCTAGCTTATTACTTACAGAATCCCGTTAAACATACAATCTTCAACTTTATATAAACAGTTTGCAGATATACTCTCGATGGAGTCAACGTCATATAACAATTTACAGATATACTCTCAATGGAGTCAACGTCATATAACAGTTTACAAACATACTCTCAGTGGAATCAGTTTACAGGTTCAGTCTCTGTGGGAACAGTTCATAAATTCAGTCTCTGGTATTAATTCGTTCCAGACAGCATCCTCCATAGCCTTTTTTTTTTTTTTTAACAGCTTGTACTTTCGTCCTGTTGAACCAGCAGTGCGGACTTATACAACCCACTGGCTGTCTTGATAATGTCCCTGGATTTTTTTTACAAATTTAGCACCTTTCGTAGTGTTCGGACTGAGGTAGTAGAAGTAATAATATTTTAAACAGTTATTATTTTCTGCTTCTTCTTTTTCTTTTCTGCCTTTTTGAAACTCTCCGAGCTCTTTTCCCGGCTGCCATCTGTAGCGCCACCAACTCTCTATGTTCCTTAGACCTTAAGTGCTTCCTCAGGATTTCAGCACTTTGGGAGTTCCCATCACAATTTGGGCAGACCACATCCTCATAACATTCGGTGTCACTCAACAGGTCAAAACCCTTCTTCAAGCAATCATATTCATCCTGCTCTTCCTCGGATGTCTGCCCTTCCTTCCCTCCTGGCCTCATTTGTGCGTTCAATCCTTTCCCTTCCTTCAGGGATTTCGTTATCAGGCTATTTAAGCCTTCTACTGAAGTAGCTGTTTCCCCATTCTCCTGTTCCCCTGGACGTAATTCAGCGTACTCCTCCATTTCATCCATCATTTTCTCCAATGCTTTCATCTTCTCTTCCTCTTGTACTTTGGCTTCCAGTGCTTGGAGAAGTTGCACCTCAATGCTCTCTAGCTCATGTTCAGGGCCCATTCCCAGTTGAAACTGTTCTTCAAGTCGGTCAACCTCGGTAATTGCCGCCTCATATTTGTCTTGGGCTTCCTTCCATATTTTTATGAGTTCTGCCATGTCTTTCACCTCTACATCCTCATCTATGTATGGAACTTCTACCGATGAGTCTGTCTTGGCCCTGAGCTCCTCAAGAATTTCCTGCAGCCTTTGGACTTCTTGCTCATGTTCAACCTTTAGTTGCTCATATACTTCCAACGAAACTAGCTTTTCGGAGGTTGCTGAGTTAACCCCCTCCAGAATTGTAGTCTGGGCCTGTTCATACTGTTTTTTCAACTTCTCGCACTCTGCTTGTAAGGAGTCGTAGAGAAGAACTGGAATAAAATCCTGGCTTCCTGAAGATTCCTCTTCATTTGTTTCTTTCGCAATTTCCTGTTGGAGTTCAGCCAAGGCTGCTATGCTATCTGCCTCTCGAAGTCTCACTGCCATCAACTCTTCTTTATTCTTGCAGTCCATCTCAGCCATTTCCCGTTTACTTTCATTTAACTGAGTGAGTAGTCCCTTATTTTGGGCTGAGAGATATTGCACCTTCTCATGTAGACCCTTGCACTCCTTCTCTGCTTGACATAGCTGATTACCGCTGATTTGGTTCTGCGTTTCAAGTTCCAACATCCTTTGCTTAGCTTCTTTCAGTTTCGCCCCTATAAGCTCCTCTTGCAACATGGCCACATTATTCTCATCAGGTAAAGAAGCGTTTCTCTTTTCCATGTCCAAGATTTGTTTCTGCATCTCCTTAAGAGCACCCTGTGATTCAACTTCTCTTAACTTTGCCTGCACTAGCTCCGTCTCTAATTGCAGAACAAAATCCTCAGTGCAGCGTGATTTGCCCTTCTGCTGTATCTCTAGATCATGCAAATATTCTAACCCCTGAACATCATCAGGGAGATGTGATCGGTAATTGGTCACGATGGCTCTATGGTCGCTCTCTGCTTGAGCCAGTAGGTTCTGTTGTCTTTCCAGACTCTCCCATTCGGTGTCATAGAACTTTTTCATTGTTTTCATCTCTTGTACAAGGCGGTAACTTAATTGTTCTAATTGTTGTTGTACTTTGAAATAGCGTTGAGTTCGAGCCCGGTGTTCCTCCGTAATGCATATGTCTGTAGCTTGAACAGACTCAGAATTCTCTGTCTTTATGCACGCCATCGATTTTCCAACCTTAGTCTGTGAGTTAATGTTAACCTTGTTTTTCATACATAAGCTGGACTTATCGTCTTCCGGCTCAGAGTCTGAGCTGCTTGTCTGCACCGAGTCCTCACTCGTCATTGCTTGTCGGTAGTGCCATTCCATGTCTATTTTCTTGATCCACTCCCGTCCTAGAAGTGGTGGTCCTCCCTCAGGTAGTACGTACAAATTCATTCTTGGGTGTACTTTACCCCGATCTCTCACCTTGACTCTTATTTTCCCCATGGGGTATACGCGATGCCCCGTGTATGTCTGTAATACGAACTTGGTATTTCTTAAGGGTATGTGAGAGAATAGTCGGTGGTAGTCCTTTTGGTTGATGACTGATACAGCTGATCCCGTGTCCAGCTCCATTCGTACTTGGACTCCAGCTATTTTTAGTGTGACCCAGATCGTCTGTAGATCAGTTACTTTACCCACATTGTGGATTCTCAGACTATCCAACTCCTGGCTGTTTGGGTCTGAGTCTGAATTTTGTTCGTCTGAACTCTTTTCAGCCACCTGATGCACCTTGTTGTACTTTTCTTGTGGTGGTGGCTTCCTTTGTTTGTTGGTCTTCTTTCTGGACCTGCATACCTTCGCGATGTGACCCAGTTTGCCACATTTCCTGCACTCTTGATTCTTAAACCAGCACTGATTCTGGTCGTGCGTTGTCTTTCCACAACGGTAGCATTTGGAAATGCTTGCAGTCATTTGGTCCACCCCGAGTGCCGCCGCCTTTAGCTGCATTTCCGCCGTTCCTTTCACTGCGGCTTCGTGCGATGAAGCTATGAGGACAGTGTGAGGTCGTTTTCCTCCAGGAGTCGCTTCTGCGTTCCTTCTTTGGCCAAGCCGCATACGAACTTGTCCCGCAGCGCCTCTGTCAAATTCCCTCCAAGCTGGCAGTATTTCGCTAGCTTACGCAGTTCGACTAAGTATTCCGCATTGCTTTCATCTTGCCTCTGGGTTCTGGCGTAAAATTTAAATCGTTCAGCCAGTATCAACGGTGTGGGGTTCAAGTGATCCTTCAGCACTGCTACGATCTCTTCGAAGGTCTGGTCCACTGGTTTAACTGGTGCTATTAGATGTTTCAAAAGCCCGTATGTTTTTGCTCCCATCGAATTTAACAAAGTTATTGCCTTGTCGTATATGGCTACGCAATATATTCCTATGCGTTCCCCATACGTGGCCCTGTCTTCTATTTCAGCATTAAAATCATTAATATTTCCTCGCTTAGGCATCTTCTTCTCTTTTTGAGTACAGTACAAGTATTACTTTACTTATTATTAATTTTCTTCTCTCTTCTTGAGAACACCACAAGTATTGCTGTACTTATACTTATTTTCCCTCTCTTCTTGAGAACACACCAGCCTTTCTGAAAAATCTTATTACTTTCCTGAAATTCTTAATAATTTCCAAGATGGCGGTTTCCCGCTTCTTCCTTCTTCTTCAGCGGTTTCCCCGCGAAAAATGGCGGCTTTCCCGCGCTTCTCGCTCTCCCCGCCCACTTCGATGGCGGTTTTCCCGCGCTTCTCGGCGCTCTCCGCCCACTTCAATGGCGGTTATCACCCGTTCCCCGACGCTGACTTTCAGCCCGAGTGCGGCCCTTATCAGCGGATGCGATCGATGGCCCGGCTGCGCCTCGCACTTGAAAGCGGCCCCCGGCCTCTGGCTCACCCGCTCGCGCGGCTCTTGCTCGCTCCCTCCCGGGCTCTGGCTTACCCGCTCGCGCGTTTCACCGCGGCTCTTATCAGGGATTGCGATCGCCCTGTCTTTGCAGCCAACGCTGCGGCTTACCCACGAGGTTATGGAGGCTTCAGGGTCCTAATGCCTGTCGCTTCCAGCCTGTCGGTTCCAGACTGGTGAGGATTGAAACCTCTCTTCAACGTCCTGTCTTCGGACGAAGCCGCCGTGGAACAACTGCCGCAGGGTTCGAATCCTGACTCGTCGCCAATGTTAAGTCTGTGGGTTGTATTATAAATAATCACAGACTCCCCTGTTAACAAAATAAAACACGTCTTTACTATTCAGAGGCTCGGGCGATTCTGCCCTAGTTAACGTATCACAACCCTTATATACTGGTGTGGTCACTATCGGTATTACAGTATACATGAGCCAATAGATAGTGCCACCCTAAAGTAGTGCTCTTAAAGGCGAACGGTTACATTCTATAGTTCCCTTAAAGGTAAACGGTTACATACACAACAGATATGGGTATCTCTACTTCATCATTAGGCGTATAGAGTTGTGGTGTAGGTTGTCCCTTTTCGGATGACTCTATGATTTGGTCAGCATGGCGCCTTATTATGCTTTCTCCGATGTCCACGGTATACATCAGCGGTCCTAGTCGTGTGCAGATAGTTCCAGGCTGCCATTTCTCGGTACGGTAGTCCCGGGCCAAAACTTGTTGACCTATCTGGAAGGTTCTAGTTGGCCTTTCATTCATGCCTTGAAATTGCCGGTTTTCCACGTCCCTTCTGATGTTTGGCTTGATCAAATCCAGCCGGCATCTTAGGTTTCTATTGAAGAACATCATGGCGGGAGTTTGGTTTGTAACCATATGCGTTGCATTCCTGTATGCGAACAAGAAGTTATCCACCTTGTGCTGAAGTTTTATGTCTTCATTACCCATGGCCTTTATGGCCTTCTTGAAGGTCTGGACAAACCTTTCAGCCAATCCATTGGTGGCGGGATGGTATGGGGCGGACGTGTAGTGCTTAACCCCATTGTTTTTTAAGAACTTCCTGAATTCTTCGGACACAAATTGCAGTCCATTATCAGAACAGATCTGTTCAGGCAGCCCATTCCTGGCAAGTATGGTCCTTAATACTGTGATGGTTTTTTCCGTGGTGGTGGAGGACATCTTTATTACCTCCGGCCACTTGGAGTGTGCATCAACCACGATTAAGAACATTGAGTCCATAAATGGACCAGCAAAGTCGATGCGTACCCTTTGCCAGGGAGATGAGGGCCACTCCCATGGATGTAGAGGGGCTTGTGGTGGGGCGTTTTGGACCTTCTGGCATCCTAGGCAGCTCTTGGTCATTTCTTCGATGTCTCCATTGATACCTGGCCACCATACAAACGCCCTGGCTAGGTTCTTCATTTTCACTCCACCCAGATGCCCCTCGTGAAGCTCCTTTAGAACTTTATCCTGGAGTTTGGGTGGAATCACCACTCTGGATCCACACATCAAGGTTCCTCGGCACACTGACAGCTGTTCTCTTCTTTGCGAGAATGCTGGCAACAGTGGTTCGCCATGTGCTGGCCATCCCTTCACTGTTAAATCGTAGACTCGTGAGAGAGTCGGGTCATTTCTAGTTTCCCTTTCAATGGCAGAATTTGTTACTGGTAGACATTCGACTATGGTAGAGTGGAAAATCTCCACTGGGTCTACGGTAGGTGCTTCTTCTACCGTTGGCAACGGTAGGCACGATAACCCGTCAGCATTCCCATGCTGTTTTGATCCTTTGTATTCTATGTTATATTGGTGTGCCCCTAGAAAAAGGGACCACCTCTGTAGCCTTTGCGCTGTCATAATGGAAACACCCTTTTTAGGGTTGAATATGGAGATGAGGGGTTGATGGTCAGTCAACAAGGTAAATTTTTGTCTGTGTAGGTAATGGTTGAATTTCTTCACTCCCCATACCAGGCTGAGTGCTTTCCTGTCGATTTGGGCATAGTTACGCTCAGCTGAGTTCAATGAGCGTGACGCAAAAGCTATCGGCCGTTCCGAGCCATCAGGGAATTTATGCGATAATACTGCTCCTACGCCGTAAGGGGATGCATCGCACACCAGTCTGGTTGGCAGTGATGGGTTGTAATGAGCCAAAACTTTTTTGGACGTGATTAAGTCTTTGCATTTATGGAAGGCACGTTTGCAGTCTTCGCTCCATTTCCAAATTACTCCTGTTTGTAGCAGTTCATTAAGAGGGTGCAGAAGAGTTGATAAGTTCGGTAAAAATTTATGATAGTAATTTATTAATCCCAGGAACGACCTTAATTGTGAAACATTTTCAGGTGCTGGGGCTTTTATGACTGCTTCAATTTTTTCAGGTGACTTATGTAACCATTCCTTATTAATTATGTGGCCACAATATGATATGTGATTCTGGAAAAATTCGCACTTGGGGCGATTTACTCGTAGGCCCCGTTCTCTCAGCCTAGTGAGCACCTGCTCCAAATTGGCAAGGTGCTCGTTGTCGTTTTCTCCTGTTACAAGGATGTCGTCTAGGTAGCATTGAGTCCCCGGAATCCCTTGGAGGACTTGCTCCATAGCTCTTTACCAGATAGCTGGAGCGGATGCTACTCCGAAAACCAGTCGATTGTACTGGTGCAGACCTTTGTGTGTATTTATCGTGAGATACTTTTTAGAGGCCTCTTCAACCTCCATCTGTAGATATGCCTGTGCCAAGTCAATTTTGGTGAAACATTTCCCTCCGGATAGTGTAGAAGTGCATCAGCATAGATATATATACCCACACATATTAGTATAAAATAAGCACACATACTCTCTTATATTAAAATGGAGTCTGGAACTGTTTCAACAGGCCAAAATGGCTTCACACAGTATAACATAAGGGGAAACGGGCAGGCCCATATTAGGAAACGGTTTAAGGAAGAGGATGTGACTCCTTTGTAGCTTGCAGGCTAGACAGTTCCATAAACAAGATAAGCTTAACAGAACAAAAGCATGATAAACCAAAGGACATGTGCTGTAAACATTCGTATGAATGTTCAGAACCAAAGTGAGAGACAAACCGTCTCCATTGTATAAAATTAATTAACTTTATCTAAAGGTATTCCTGCATCATGACTTTTGATTATCTATGGGCTAACCTTATCTTAAGACACCGAGGCTCTGCTGACCCTTTAGTCATCTTCTTGTTGACCTTAAACATTTCTTACTCATCTCTTCCTTAATGTTATTTAGTTGTGTCTCAATACCATACCATGTGATAAAAGGTTTTGATCTTTGTGTATAAAAAGAGGTGTTTTTGTCCATGTATTCGGAGAAGTCACGATAGCCTTTGCCTACGTGAAGCTCCCCTTGCTAGCAAGAAGTAAATAAAGTCTGCCTTTGACGATCACTTTGTTTCACAGAGTCTTATTGAACAGTCGAAACTTCGACAGTTTCTTGGAGGTTCCACCGAGATCGCTTGCTACCTTTCGGTAAGTCACGGACGAGGACACCATGCTTTGCTAACGACAAATCCTGAATGGCCATAAGTGAGGTTTTCTCACAGAAAAAGAAAAGGATTTCTCTTTAGATACATAGTTGGTGTAGTCTGTCACTTCCGACGGGAGCACTGCGATCGGTTAAGACTCATGTGTGTTTGGAACTTGAGTTAATTTGTTGTAACCTTTGGCTTCTTTTTGACATTAAAAGGAGGAGGATACTGCCGGTTCGGGTTTCAAAACTATCAGACAAAGGGAGACAACAGAAAGGTCGCGACCAGGTTGAGTTCCGGAATATATGTGAGTGTACTGTGAAGGGATTAGCCTGAAGGATAGACACAGAAAGAAAGAAATAAGGGTACCAGAGGGCCTGTGAAGAGACTAGCTCGAAGGATAGGCAGAGAGTGCACAGTGACGTAATCTGTGAAGGGACTACCTAGTAATCCCGAAGGATAGATAGGCAGTTAGAGTAAGGATAAGTATAGAATAAGGATTCAGAAATAAAACACAACTGTTTTGTAAAATAACGCTTATATGCATATGTAAAGTTTGTAAAGATTAAAAAAAAACTGTTGGTGACTGAGTTGATCGACTAGGACAAGGAAGTGCCTGTCTCAAACGCGCAGCCTTAGACCGGTTGTTAAGAGGGGAAATCCCCCACGCGAAGGTCAGGACCCTGAAGTGGGCGGAGAGGCATAAAGGCACTTAGGATCGTGATACTCAGTCATTAGTCGTTAAAAGCTTGTAAAATAAGGCCTCGATCTGTAGAGAGTACCATGCAGATCGAGAAAACTGTCAGATTGTAATTTAGCTTTTGTAGAAAGCCTGCATAACTGTACTTACGCTATTTTATGTCTGAGTTCTTTTGTGTATCTGTTTGGACCTTCAAGTTATTCCTTAGTATTTTCTTGATTGTTATTATTGTATGTTATTGTTCATCGCTATCAGCAGTTTGGTCAGCCTGTAGGGGTCGTAAGAGGGTTGAGGGTAAAACTTGTGACCCAGAACAAGTACAGCTAGTGGAAATTAAGAACTAACTAGGATGGGAGCTGCAGAAAGCAAGGTCCCCGAAAAGGGAACCCCAGCTTTCCATATTTTTCAAAATTGTGGCCGATCATCCACAATTGATTTACCTAAATGGTCTAAATGGACCAAGAATGACAAATACCCATTTCCTATAGACGGAACCTTTAATTTGGACAGAATAACATGTCTAGAGAATTGCCTCGTGGCTAGAGACCCGCAGAGAAAAGGAAAAAAAGCAGTAAATTGGTCAGCCTTTTCAGATTGGAAAAAGGAAGCATATTAATTGGTCAAAAATAATTGAAACAACACAAAAAAAGGACGAGGATGTTGAGGATTATATCGAAAGAATAGAATTAATCATGGGACAACATTCCGGAATGACTAAGGAAAATTATCAAATTCCCCTGATTAACGCCCTTGTAAACGGTCTCAGATCAGAACTTAGGGAACCATTGACTCTAGTCTGCTTAGACTGGAGACATAAAACAACCCCCGAATTAACACAAATTCTGAAAGGAATTCAGGAAAGAAATAGAGAACAAAAGAATAAGGCTTCTCTCTTTATGGAACAATCGGCTCTGGAAACCCCGACTGCTAAAACCACTATCTGTTATCAAGGTCAGCAAGGCGGACGGGGCAGAGGGGGTAACGGGGTGGATTTGGAGGACGCAATAGGAGAGGCTTTGGCAGAGGACAGTGGAATGGAAGAGTCACAAACTCTGCGTGCTATAACTGCGGTCAGAACGGACACTGGAAGTCTGACTGTCCGCTCCCAAAACAGTCGAACCAAGGCTGGGGAAGCGTACCTAATAATATAAATACCCAAGCCCAGGTTTACACTCATCCACAAACAAATTTTACAACAGGGAATCCTTGGGGAGGTCAAATTATTGGAGAACAATTCGGACCCCCAGGCCAAAACTATGCATGACGCAGGGACAAAGTCCCGACCGTTACCCACCCGACACAGTTACCTTCAGTTTCAATAAATTCTAGGGAAGAGCCAGTTTTATCCATAAAAGTACAAGGTAGGAAAGTCCCATTCTTAGTTGATACCGGAGCCATAACCTCGCTGCTAACAAAGCAACACGCAAGAGGAACCCCGTGCACTGACGCACAGGTCACGTGCGTGGGACTCTCCGGTGCCCTACAAAAAATGACATGGTCAGAGCCACTAGAAGTACAGACAGACAGTTTTTCTGGTCAACATGCCTTCCTCTTATCAGACGATACCCCTATGAACCTATTGGGAAGAGATTTACTGTGCAAAATGCAAGCAACAATAGTTTGTTCAAAAAAGGGACTGCAAGTATACATCCCTACCGAAAGATGCATTATGTGTCCTTTATATGAAGTTACACAAGAAAACCCACCTCTAAGTATCCCAAGGGAAACACAACAATTGCTTGATCAGGTTCCGCCGCAAGTCTGGTCTAACCATCCAAACGAGGTCGGCAAGATGTTAACTGCTAAGCCATATAAAGTTACACTAAAACCATCCATTCGACTGCCTCGGCGTTCCCAGTACCCACTGTCAGCGGCAGCTGAGCAAGGAATTCAGCCTGTCATTAACTCTTTGTTGCAACAGGGAATAATCGTCCCGACACAGAGTCCGTGCAACACACCGATTCTTCCTGTCGAAAAGAAAGAAAGTGGGAAATGGAGACTAGTGAAGGATTTAAGAGCAGTTAATGAATCAGTACTACCAGTTTATCCAGTTGTGCCAAATCCTGCCACAATCCTAACTAGTATTCCTTCTGGATCAAAATACTACACTGTTATTGATTTATGCTCAGCATTCTTCAGCATTCCTATCCACCAAGATTCGCAGTTCCTGTTCGCTTTTACGTTCAAGGGAACACAGTATACTTGGACAAGGCTTCCGCAAGGATAAACAAAGACCTTTAGCCTATTTTAGTACTCAGTTAGACCCCGTAGCATGTAGTCTGCCTGGATGCTTGCCAATTTTGGCAGCCGCTTATTATGCTGCAGAACAAGCTCAGAGTATTACGCTTAATCATCGAACTGTTTTGTTTGTGCCACATTCAGTTGAAGTACTATTGACGAAATGTGCAACCCAACATCTGACGTCAGCCCGCAGCAGTAAATATGAGGTTGAATTACTATCTAACCCCAACCTCGTAATTCAGAGATGTTCAGTTCTCAATCCTGCCACATTGTTGCCCACAGAAGAAGATGGAATCCCACATTGCTGCGAAACAGTCACCCAATTAGTGACCAAGCCTCGGGCAGACCTAACAGAGACTCCCATTCCTAACAGCGACCTGACATACTATGTAGACGGGTCGGCTCTTAGAGATGAGATGGGATCACCTAAAGCCGGGTACGCCATATCAGACGACCACACAACCATCGAAGCAGACTCACTACCTCAGTCCTTTTCAGCAGAACAAGCAGAACTATTTGCCCTTACAAGAGCGTGTATACTAGCAACAGGCCAATCAGTCAACATTTACACTGATTCCAGGTATGCCTTTGGAGTCGCTCATGACTACGGACAGATTTGGAAATTGAGGGGATTCTTAACCTCTTCAGGATCAACCATTAAGAATGCAGAACAAATTAATAATCTTCTGAAAGCTTTGATGTGTCCCGCTAAAATTTCAGTTATAAAATGTCAGGCTGACACAGGTAGTCAGGATCAGATATCATTGGGTAACGATCGGGCAGACAAAGCTGCTAAATCAGCAGCTCTGTCCAATACAGGGCTGCAATTATCAGTCTTTGCACTGCGTCAGCAAAAATCAGATAATGACCCACCTTCGATTAAAGATGTTTTAGCCTTCCAGTCACAGGCTGATTCGGACGAAGTGTTAGGTTGGGCAAGGGATTTCTGTTTTAAAACACCCGAAGGGGTATGGGTTCACCAGGATGGCCGTATGGTGGCTACTAAATCTTTAATTCCATGGATTGCCCGATGCGTTCACATGTTCACGCATGCGGGCAAAGGGGGGATGGCAGACTATATTAATCAAACATGGTATGCACCAGGAATTACGACAGTTGTAAAACAAATTAGTGAAAGGTGCACCACTTGCCAGGAAATGAATCCAGGCAAGACAGAGAAAGTACAGGCTGCCTCCCACCCAAATCCATCAGGCCCTTTTGAAAATTTGCAAATGGATTTTATTGAACTACCTGTATGTCTCGGATTCAAATATGTATTAGTAATCATAGATATGTTTTCAAGATGGGTGGAAGCTTTTACATGTAGGAAAAATGATGCCGTAACGGTTGCGAAATGTTTACTGAAAGAAGTCACACCAAGGTTTGGAATACCTACGCAACTTTCATGCGACAACGGATCACACTTTACTGGAACCGTTATAAAGGAATTATGTAAAGCTTTACAGGTCAACCAACATTTTCACTGCAGCTACCACCCGCAATCTGCAGAATCAGTAGAAAGGTACAACGGGGTACTGAAGAATAAACTTTCTAAACTTTGCAATGAAACTGGACTTAAATGGGTCGAACTATTACCCCTAGCATTGATGATAATGCGAGCAGCAACTAACAGGACAACCGGACTATCGCCACATGAGATTGTTATGGGACGACCCCTAAGACTGCCATTTTCAGCGCCACTTACGGTTAAGCAAATGGACATCCATAAAATGGATGAGAACATGTTAAATTATTGTATTGCATTAACGAGATGTATTTCCAGCTTTCACCAGCAGGTTAAAGAGGCGCAAACAAAACCAGCGGAAGGAAGGTGCCATAACTTGGAACCAGGAGATAACGTATACGTAAAGGTCTTCAAAAGAAAGAACGGACTACAGCCACGCTTTGAAGGGCCATACCAAGTACTCCTGACAACAAACACAGCTGTTAAAATCAAGGAAAGACCGACTTGGATACACGCATCCCATTGTAAGAAGGCACCAGACGGGGACATTTTAAAAAAAAGGGACTTGAAACGATGAAATTATTGTTTACGCTGTATGTAATCATCGAGATGGTATGCGTAAACTGTCAGAGAGATAACGAAGAACCCCGAAAGAAACGAGGACCAACAAAAGGGACTGAAAGAATTAATGTGGGCTATATTGTCCTAGGAAGGACAAAATGGGGGAATGTAGAAGTGCATCAGCATAGATATATATATATCCACACATATTAGTATAAAATAAGCACACATACTCTCTTATATTAAAATGGAGTCTGGAACTGTTTCAACAGGCCAAAATGGCTTCACACAGTATAACATAAGGGGAAACGGGCAGGCCCATATTAGGAAACGGTTTAAGGAAGAGGATGTGACTCCTTTGTAGCTTGCAGGCTAGACAGTTCCATAAACAAGATAAGCTTAACAGAACAAAAGCATGATAAACCAAAGGACATGTGCTGTAAACATTCGTATGAATGTCCAGAACCAAAGTGAGAGACAAACCGTCTCCATTGTATAAAATTAATTAACTTTATCTAAAGGTATTCCTGCATCATGACTTTTGATTATCTATGGGCTAACCTTATCTTAAGACACCGAGGCTCTGCTGACCCTTTAGTCATCTTCTTGTTGACCTTAAACATTTCTTACTCATCTCTTCCTTAATGTTATTTAGTTGTGTCTCAATACCATACCATGTGATAAAAGGTTTTGATCTTTGTGTATAAAAAGAGGTGTTTTTGTCCATGTATTCGGAGAAGTCACGATAGCCTTTGCCTACGTGAAGCTCCCCTTGCTAGCAAGAAGTAAATAAAGTCTGCCTTTGACGATCACTTTGTTTCACAGAATCTTATTGAACAGTCGAAACTTCGACAATAGTGAGGTGAAAATATCTTCTATCCTCGGAAGAGGATACTGTACCGTGTGAAGGACCGGGTTTACAGTCACCTTGAAGTCTCCACAGATGCGAATTTTTCTCTGTTCTTCAGATTTATCATTATTCAATGCTTTCTTCATGACTGGGACGATGGGTGTTGCCCACTCGCTCCAATCTATTTTGGATAATACGCCTGCCTTTTCCAAATTCTCCAGCTCTACCTCGACTGCTGGACGAATTGCGTATAGCACCGGTCTTGCCTTAAAAAACTTGGGAATTGCTGCATCTTCCACTTTTATTGAGGCGGTGATGCCTTTCAAGGTTCCTAGTTTCTCTTGAAACACTTCTTTGGCATTGGCCAAGATGTCTTTTAATCATTCAGGTATGACGTCATCATCATTTTTTTTCTTACTGGTCACCGTCAGTGCCTGAATGGAGTGCCAGTCTAAACGTATTTTCCTGATCCATTCACGTCCCAACAGTGGTGGACCACCATCTTGTAGAACGTATAAATACAACTTTTGTATTTCCTTGCCGTTGTATACAACAGGCACCCTTATTTTTCCTTTGGGGTATACTTTCTGCCCCGTATATGTTTTCAAGATAATGGATGTGTCTTTTAAAGGTATATGCGGAAATAGCCGCTCGTAATCCCGTCGATTTATGACGGTCAGAGCTGATCCTGTATCTAGCTCCATTTTAACTGGGGACCCTGCTATCGTGAGGGTAACCCAAATGGTCTGGTAATCTTCTTTGGCAATTACATTATGTAATTTGAGACAGCTTAGTCTCTTGTTTTCGGAGTCGCTATCGCTCTTCTGGTCTTCGGAGCTACTGTCCGTCATCATTTGTACCCTTCTGTACTTTTCTTTATTGATTTTCTTTTTCCTGTCCGTGGATTTTTTTTATCCAGATCGGCATACCCGTGCAATGTGTCCAATCTTTCCACATTGCCTGCATGCTTTGTCCTTGAACCAGCAGTCCCTCTGGTCATGGGTGGATCTGCCGCAGCGATAACATCTCTTGAAACCCTGTGTCATTTCATGGGTGCCGAAGTCCTGTGTCTTTTGTTGTATCTCTGCAGCTCCTCTTGCGGCTGCTTCGTATGATACAGCCATACTGAAAGCCTTGTCCAGTGTTAAATCGTTTTCAGAAAGCAGCCTTTTCTGTGTTCCTTCACTTAGGAGACCGCAGACGAATTTGTCTCGAAGATAATCTGCTAGTCCTGCCCCGAATTGGCAGTGCTTTGATAGCTTTCTTAATTCGGTGAGGTAATCAGCGTTACTTTCATTCTTGTGTTGATTCCTCTTGAAGAATTTGAATCGTTCCGCTATCAGCAGCAGTGTTGGGTTTAAGTGCTCCTGTAGGGTATCAACAATTTCTTTAAAATTCTTGTCCTTTGGTTTGGCTGGAGTGATTACGTTTCGTAACAGCCCATATGTCTTTGCGCCCATTAGATTTAGAAGTACTGATGCTTTTTTTTCATTTTCTATTCCATTTGCAGTGCAATATACCTCCACTCTTTCCACATATGTGGTCCAATCCTCTATATCGTTATCAAAAGCATCAATATTGCCAGACTTAGGCATCCTAGAAAAAAAATGGCGCTTCCCGTGCTTTTCTTTCTTCTCTGCAGAAAAGATATGGCGCTTCCCGCGCTTCCCCGCCGCTGCTGCCGATGACAACGCTGTTTCCCGCGGGTTTCCGTTCTTTTTATTTATTTATTTACAGTTGGAGACTCGTTCCCGCCGGACTCTCTCTCTAGGTCTGAACGCCGACCTGCTTGCAGCGCCGGCCGTCTCCCGAGTGCTCCCTCCCCGTCTGTTACTGCTTGCCTCCGCCTTCGCTGCTTGGCCTAGCTGCACAGCCAGCCGCTGGAGCCCCAGCCCGACGCCCAGGAAGGATTATTGCAGTACCTGCCACCAGCTTGGCTAGCTGGTGAAACCACAGCTTTTTCTTTTTCTTGATTTTCTTCAACTTTGGACGCCAGAGGAATTGATGTCCTTGAGGTGCTGCCGAATTGCAGGTAAGTCCGTTTCCAATTCGTCGCCACTGTTGTGTCCATGTGTTAATAGAGACACTGAAGACAGGAGTTGGTTTCACAGGTGTTTACTGAACAAAGTCTGGAGGGGAACTAACTGATACAACACAATATACAGGCTTATATAGCCCGAGTGGCCATTACCGGCATTACAGTACACAGGGGGCGCTTAAAGGCACATACACTACAGACTGCAAGGGACCTATGCTTGACTTCACCAATCTTTTTCTCTTCACATATCTATAAAAGCTTTTACAGTTAGTTTTTATGTTCCCTGAAAGCTTACTCTCATATTCTATTTTCCCCTTCTTAATTAATCCCTTTGTCCTCCTTTGTTGAATCCTAAACTGCTCCCAATCCTCAGGTTTACTGCTTTTTCTGGCCAATTTATATGTCCAATTTAAGGCAGGCATTCATTCGATTAAAATAAATTGGTTAAATTCTGCTTTAAAATAGCAGACGGAGGAGTTCACAGGAGCCTGTTAACTGCTGGTACAATTATACAACAGACATTTGATCTCCAGATAAAGAAGGACCTGCAGCGTGTTTCCAGGAATTCCCTGGTTTATTGATGTGTGCACGTTAGACACCAGGATAACTAAAAATGAATGATCATCCATTATGGTGTGATCCTGACAGTTACTCTGGGATCACTCCTGCTGCGGAACTCCACCACTGACCCTGCTGAAGGTTGTAGGCTCAGGGAGTGGGGCCTCCAGGAGTGGACGGTAAGAAAGCTGGGTTTCAGTATCCTGACAAATATATGGCGAGGAACAAGAGGAATCCTTACTGAGGAATTGACTGGGGTTTTACCTGCCAGTGTAGGTCTCGGGGTGAATGACTCCTGACTCCCCGAACTGTCTTAGATTGAATCCAGTTTGGAACAACATCAATTCAGTTTATAGGAGAATGGGGACAAATATCACCCACAATTGAGGGAGACAAAAGCAGCCATTAGAAAAACTAAGAGATTTTTGGAAAAGAAGATGGTGCACAATTGTAATAATAGCAAAACTTTTCCAGCTACGTCAGGAGGCAGAAGGCATAGTCACATAGAGTCATAACGGCAAAGAAGGAGGCCATTCGGCCCATCGACTCTATGCTGGAGTTACAACAACTTGTATTTATATAGCACATTTAACACAGTAAAACGCCCCAAGGCACTTCACAGGAGCATAATGAAACTAAATTTGACACTGAGACACATAAGGAGATATTAGGGCAGATGGCCAAAACTTGGTCAAAGAGGTAGGTTTTAAGGAACCTCTTGAGAGGTAGAGAGGCAGAGAAGTTTAGGGAGGGAATTCTAGATGTTCGGACCTTGGCAGCTGACGGCACGGCCACCAATGGTTAAGCGATTAAAATCGGATATGCTGAAAAGGCCTGAATTAGAGAAGTGCAGATAACTCAGATGGTTGTGGGGCTGGAGAAGATGACAGAGTTAGGGAGAGGCGAGGCCATTGCTGTTCAGCCTTTCCTGCTAAGTATATCCTTTCAGATCTACAATCATCCTTGCAAATCTTTACACCTTCTCCAGTGCCTCTACTTTTTATAATATGGAGAAGTGTGCTCTAACCAAGGTCCAAAACAAGTTTAATATAATTTCTCTGCTGTTCAATTCTATCCATTTAGAACTGAACCCCAGTGCTTGGTAATAACAACAGAAGATGCTGGAAAAACTCAGCAGGCCAGGCAACATCTCTCCTGGCCTGGCCTGGCCTGGCCTGCTGAGTTTTTCCAGCATTTTCTGTTGTTGTTTCGGATTTCCAGCATCTGCAGTATTTTGCTATCGTCCCAGTGCTTGGTTTGCTTCTTCTGTGGCCTTATTAACCTGCATTGTTACTTTTAGTGATTTGTGTGTCTGGACCCCTAGATCCCTTTGCTCCTCTACCCTATTTAGACTCTTACTTTCCAAGCAGTATGTGGCCTCCTTATTCTTCCTACTAAAATACACCGCCTCACACTTATCTACATTGATATTAATTTGCAAATTACTTGCCCATTCTGCAAATGTATTAATATCTTCTTGTATTTTGTCGCAGTGTTCCTTAGTATTAACTTTAACCCCCAACTTGATGCCAACAATAAATTGTTCTTCTGATTCCCGAGTACAAATCGTTTATGTAAACAGTGGGCCCAGCACCGATCCCTGTGGAACACCACTTCCCACCTTTTGCCAGTCTGAGTAGCTACTCCCAACCCCTACTCTCTGTTTTCTGTTTTGTAACCAGCTTGCTATCCATAAACAGTTTGTAAGATCGACAAGATGACCAAGGTCAGGCCAGACAGCAGAATGGATGGAGCGATGGTTACAAAACAGAAATCAGAGGGTTGGAGTTAAGGGAAGTTTGTAGCTATCTTGCCATTGTATTTGTGTGTGTCGCTGTACACTACATAGTTGTTATTGTTTGTTTCATATGTGTGGTGCACTAGGACTCTTGCCTAAACGGTTTTGGTCCTATCTGGTGACAGTGGGACTACTTAGTGTCGCCCCTACCGGTAGTCAAAAAAGGCCCACTCTCAATCGGATGACAAAAATAATTTTTGTTCACCAATTAGAGCTTTCAATGGCGTCCAGTTTGCACAAAACCCGCGCGCAGCAGAATGTGCCCAGTCAATGACTACAGGAGCCCAGTGCGCAGGCGCGAACAGGACGGCGCTCTGAGCATGCGTAGGGCGAGTGGCGGCGACGGAAGACATGCGCTCCAGGAAGGCGGTAGGAGATTGTGGGCTCGGGGAGGAATTGGACCCGCGGGTGGGCTGGGAAGCTTCAGGAACACCTGGTGTAGGCCCGGCCGCCCGAGTCAGTGGGGTCACTGGCTGCCATCTTGGACAGGGTCGGGATCACGGCGCATGCGCAGCCATCTTGGCCAGAAACAAAGAGTGGGCGAGGCTTCAGGGTCCCAGTGACCAGGAGAGTCATAGAGTCACAGAGTTAGACAGCACAGAAAGAGGCCCTTTGGCCCATCGTGTCCGCGCCAGCCATCAAGCCCTGTCTATTCTAATCCCATTTTCCAGCACTTGGTCCCTTGTATGCTATGACGTTTCAAGTGCTCATCTAAATGCTTCTTGAATGTTGTGAGGGTTCCTGCCTCTACCACCCTTTCAGGCAGTGAGTTCCAGATTCCAACCACCCTCTGGGTGAAAAAGTTTTTCCTCAAATCCCCTCTAAACCTCCTGCCCCTTACCTTGAAACTATGCCCCCTGGTTATTGAGCCCTCTACTAAGGGGAAAAGTTCCTTTCTATCTACCTTCCTCATAATTTTGCACACCTCAATCAGGTCCTCCCTCAGCCTTCTCTGCTCTAAGGAAAACAACCCCAGCCTGTCCAGTCTCTCTTCATAGCTGAAGCGCTCCAGCCCAGGTAACATCCTGGTGAATCTCCTCTGCACCCTCTCCAATGCAATCACATCCCTCCTATAGTGTGGCAACCAGAACTGCACACAGTATTCAGCTGTGGCCTAACCAGCGTTTTGTGCAGCTCCATCATAACCTCCCTGCTCTTATATTCTATGCCTCGGCTAATGAAGGCAAGTATCCCATATGCCTTCTTAACCACCTTATCTACCTGTCCTGCTGCCTTCAGGGATCTATGTACATGCACACCAAGGTTCCTCTGTCCTTCCTAGGGTCCTACCATTCATAGTGTATTCCCTTGCCTTGGTAGTCCTCCCAAAATGCATTGATGTAAGAAAAGGAGACTGACCATCAAGTAACTTTAAAGTAAGCTTTAAGTAACTTATAAACACACTATATACAAGAGAGGTCTTTACCATGCCTCTGGTAGAAGCCTCTTACAATACTGAACAGACCAGTATTTATACCAGTCCAACAGGAAGTGACATTTACAGGAAGTGAGGTATGTACACAGTTCATAGTTCATAGTTCACAGGAAGTGATGACATAACTTCCCGGAAGTTAGCATTTTTATCACATTCTTCCCTCCTGCAGGATTAGGAGGCTGTGGTCTACCTTTTGGTCCGCAGCCGCCGAACAAGGAAGAGTCGTACCCGTTTGGATTCCCGTCGTAGAGGGTCGCTGGTCCGCTTACATGCGGTTGGCCATTGGTCAGAGTCTGTGTGGCCTGGATTGCCCTGTGAAGGGTCGGGGAGATCATGGCTTCGAGTGCGAGCCCCAATAGGTTCAAAGTCGGACTGCCTCTGTTCAGAGGGAGGTGCAGAGCTGGTCTGTGGCGGATCAGTACTTTCATGCACGGTACTGGGAGGGTCGCAACCTTGAGCACGGGGTTCTGCCGGCACCAAGCTAGTTGGTGTCCGATCAGGATCCTGGAGAGGGGTACCCGATAGGTCCCAAGAGTTTCCTGGTGAAATGCCATCACCCGATGTCCCACTAGGTCCTGGTGGGCAGGGAGCCAGATCCCGTAATGATACGGTAGATTCTTGGCCGTCGGAATATCGTATGTTTGCATAGGTGGGGTTGGCATCGGTTAGTTCGACCTCGTCCACAAGAGGGTCATTTTTAGACGTCCGAACGTATCTTCGGAGTAATACAGGTCCAGGAGTAGTTAGCCATGACGGGAGTGATGTTCCATGAGATGAGCGACGCTGGAATCCAAAGAACCGCTCATGAGGTGTAGTATTTGTGGCTGTAGAAAGCAGGGACCGTATAGAGTGCAATGCATCCGGAAGCACTGTTTCCCATTGCTGGTCTGGTAGGCCCCGAGATCTTAAAGCGAGACGTACGGAATTCCAGATGATACCGTTATACCTCTCTACCTGCCCATTTCCGATGGGATGGTATGGTGTTGTTTTGCTTGCAGCAATTCCCCGTTCTGAGAGGTAGTCCTTGAGTTCCCTTGACATAAAGGATGGACCCCGGTCTGAGTGAATATAAGCCGGCATGCCACAGAGAGAAAATACCTGCTCAAGGCAGCAGATTACTGTGGACGCCAGCATATTGGAGCAGGGGAAGGCAAACGGAAAACGTGAATATTCGTCGATCATGGTGAGCAAATATGTGTTCCGAGTTGAAGAGGGCACTGGGCCCTTAAAATCGATGCTAAGTCGTTGCATCGGTTGGGTTGCATGTATGAGTATACCAGCTGAGGGGCGGAAGAACTGAGGTTTTAATTCCGCACAAAGCCGGCATTCTGAGCATATTTTCTTTACATCTCCAGTGGAAAAAGGGAGATTCCGTGATCGTACGAAATGTAGCATGCGCGTAACGCCAGGATGACACAAACCATTGTGGACATCCATGAGAGTGGAGGATGACATAGTGGAGCAGAATGCCCGTGTGAGGGTGTCCGGGGCCACATTCTCCTTGCCAGGCCGATAGAGAATGGTATAACCAAAAGAGGCCAGTTCCATCCTCCAAAGTTGTATTTTATTATTCTTAATTTTGGTTCGTTTTCGATTATCGAGCATGAAGGCGACTGATCGTTGGTCCGTGATCAATGTAAAGTGCTGGCGAGCTAGAAAATGGTTCCACTTCCGTACTGCCTCTATGATGGCTGTGGCTTCTTTCTCAACCGAAGGATAATGTAGCTCGGCACCTTGTAAGGTCCTGGACATAAATGCTACAGGACGACCTTCCTGATTCAGAGTAGCCGAGATCGCCACCTCCGAGGCATCACATTCAACCACGAAAGGGAGATTCTCATCGATGGAGTGAAGAGCCGCTTTCTCCAACTGTTTTTTGAGAAGGTTAAAGGCTGCAACAGCCGCTGTTCCCAGTGGAAATGATCTAGCATGCAGCAAGGGTTGGATTTTGTCCGAAAAATGAGGAATCCATTTAGCGTAGTATGCAAACAGACCGAGAGCCCGACGTAAAGAAGCCGGATTCTTAGGTGACGGGAGCTCTTGGAGCGGGCGAAGTCTTTCTGGGTCTGGCTTAATGATACTATTGCCTACGCAGTAGCCAAGGATGTTGATGGTCGGTTGCGACTCAACAGATTTGGATTCATTCAGGGTCAAATTACGGCGATGGAGGGCATCCCGAAATTTTTGGAGGTTGGAGTCGTGTTCCTGTTGATCGTGACCTGCAATGGTAATGTTATCAAGATAGGGAAAAGTGTCCCTTAGGTTTTCCTGCTTAACCAGTCCATCCATTGCCCGTTGAAAGACAGCCACTCCATTAGTAACCCCGAATGGGAGGCGACGAAATTGGTACAGCCGTCCATTAGCCTCAAAGGCTGTGTACTGCTTATCTGAGACCTTCAAGGGTAACTGATGATAGGCACTTTTTAAATCGTAAGTTGAGAACACTTTGTATTCGGCCAGTTTATTAACCATATCATCAATGCGTGGCAATGGGTAGGCGTCCAAGTCGGTATATTGATTGATGGTTTGCGAATAATCGATGCATAGTCGCTGTTTGTGAGGTTTTAGAGGGTTCTTGACAATGACGACTTGAGCCCGCCAGGGCGACGAACATGGTTCAATGATATCCTCTGCTAGAAGTCGAGAGATTTCAGCCGCAATAAAAGATTGGTCTCCCTGATTAAAGCGCCGCGATTTCGTTATTATCGGTTGGCATTGAGGCGGAATACTGGCAAATAATGAGGGTTCATCAAGTGAAGCTGCTGATAATGCACAAAATGGTAATTTAGATGGTATATTAGAAATAGTAAGTCCGGGTTTGGATCCACCAAACTCAATGGTGAGTTTCTTATGCTGTTTTTGGAAGTCCAGCCCTAAGAGGAGATCACTACATAAGTCTTTGAGCACTGAAAGTCGGGTGGAGGGATACATACGACCATGAAGTGTCATATCAACAACACAAAAGCCGGAGATTCTGGTATTAAGTGATGACTGGGCCATCGCAATTGCCTGGTCCGATGGGAAGACATGTAGTTTCAATTTCGCAACAATCTGTTCCTTAATGAAACTATCAGTACTTCCTGAGTCAATTAAGGCATCTAAGGTATGCCCTTTAATTGAAATTTTTGTGGCTGCCTGAGACAGGTTCTGTGGGCAAGCAGCTGTAATTGGTGTCGTTGCACAGAGAGTGGCTAAAACTCTCGGTGTGCTTCTTCGGGAGAGAGCTCGAGAGGAAGCTTGATAGGTCCTAGCTGGAGCATCTTGATAGGCCCTAATTGGGGCAGCTCGGTAGGCCTTAGCTGGATTGGCCCTCGTAGAGGCCCTTGATAGGCAAACTTTAGCAAAGTGTCCTTTTTTCCCGCAATAACTGCAGATTGCATTGCGAGCAGGGCAGGTTTTCCTAGGGTGAAAAGCATCTCCACAAAAGAAACATTCCTTCCTAGATTGCCAAGAGGCTGCTAAAGTGGGGTCGTCCTCCTCTTCTTCATCAGAATTATCAGAATTAGATTCCCCCATGATAGGGTTCACCTGAGACCGCTTGAATTGTCTGGTTGCAGCTACAGCAGCAGATCGAGATCTGGGCAGCTGATAGAGGTCTGCATTTCTCTTTGCCAAATCCAGTGAACAAGCTAGGTCAAAAGCTTTTTGTAGCTCAAGTGTTTTACTTTCTAGTAGACGCTGGCGTATAAATGGAGAGGCAATCCCGCAGATGAAAGCATCACGAATCATTTCTTGGCGGTACAGCTCAGCTGAGGCTGCCTGAAAGTTACAATCTACGCTGAGCCTGCGAAGTTCTTGCAGGAATTCGTCAATTGATTCCCCTGGCCCTTGTCGGGCTGTGGCCAGTAGATGTCTAGCATAGACCTCATTTGGGGTCTTCGCATACAGTTTCTTAAGTGCCCGAATCACCTCTTCGTAATTATCCCATTCATCAACATATTCGAACACTTTTGGGGTCACATAATTGACAAGTATCTTCAATTTAGCAGGAGCATCCACTTTACATTCATCCAGAAAATTCTCAAAAGTACGATACCAATGCTTCCATACCCTGCCAGCTGCTGGTGTATTCGGGTCCAAGTCCAGACGAATAGGTCTAAGGATTTTATCCATGATGGGTGGTTCCCTGGATCCTTAACTTCCGAGTTTGTCTGAAGGTCTAGTATTTGTCAGTGTAAATACTAAGTTACTTAAATTGATGTAAGAAAAGGAGACTGACCATCAAGTAACTTTAAAGTAAGCTTTAAGTAACTTATAAACACACTATATACAAGAGAGGTCTTTACCATGCCTCTGGTAGAAGCCTCTTACAATACTGAACAGACCAGTATTTATACCAGTCCAACAGGAAGTGACATTTACAGGAAGTGAGGTATGTACACAGTTCATAGTTCATAGTTCATAGTTCACAGGAAGTGATGACATAACTTCCCGGAAGTTAGCATTTTTATCACATGCATCACCTCACACTTTTCAGGGTTAAATTCCATTTGCCACTGTTCTGCCCATCTGATCAACCCATCTATATCGTCCTGTAGCCTGAGGCTTCCCTCCTTGCTATTTACCACTCCACCAATTTTCGTGTCATCTGCGAACTTACTGATCATACCCCCTACATTGATATCTAAATCATTAATGTACACTACAAACGGCAAGGGACCCAGCACCGATCCCTGCGGTACACCACTGGACACAGGATTCCAGTCACAAAAACAACCTTCGACCATCACCCTCTGCCTCCTGCCACTAAGCCAATTTTGGATCCAATTGCCAAATTGCCCTGGATCCCATGGACTCTTGCCTTCTTGACCAGTCTCCCATGCGGGACTTTGTCAAAAGCCTTACTGAAGTCCATGTGGACTACATCAACTGCACTACCCTCATCCACACACCTAGTCACCTCCTCGAAAAATTCAATCAAATTGGTTAGACATGATCTCCCCCTGACAAAGCCATGCTGACTATCCCTGATTAATCCTTGCCTCTCCAAGTGGAGACTAATTCTGTCCCTCAGAATTTTTTCCAATAATTTCCCTACCACTGATGTTAGGCTCACTGGCCTGTAATTCCCGGGTTTATCCCTACTACCCTTCTTGAATAATGGTACTACATTAGCTGTTCTCCAGTCCTCTGGCACCTCCCCTATGGCCAGAGAGGTTCTGAAAATTTGTGTCAGAGCCCCTGCAATCTCCTCCCTTGCCTCACACAGCAGCCTGGGATACATCTCGTCTGGGCCTGGTGATTTATCCACTTTTAAGCCCGCTAAAACCGCTAGTACCTCCTCCCTCTCAATACTAATTTGTTCAAGTATATCACAATCCCCCTGCCCAATTTCTATGCCTACATCGTCCTTCTCCATAGTGAACACAGATGCAAAATATTCATTTAAAAACTCACCTACATCTTCCGGCTCTACACACAGATTGCCAGTTTGGTCCCTAATGAAACATAGAAACATAGGAGCAGGAGTAGGCCATTCGGCCCCTCGAGCCTGCTCCGCCATTCAAAGCGATCATGGCTGATCATCCAAATTCAGTACCCTATCCCTGCTTTCTCCCCATATCCCTTGATCCCCTTAGCCTTAAAAAATATATCTAATTCCTTCTTGATTATATTTAATGAATTGGCCTCAACTGTCTTCTGTGATAGAGAATTCCACAGAGCCCTACTCTTTCCCTGGTTATCCTCATGCCCTTAATATACTTATAAAACACCTTGGGATTTTCCTTTATTTTGCCCGCCAGTGTTTTTTCATGCCCCCTCTTCGCTCTCCTAATTTCTTTTTTAAGTACCCCCCTGCACTTTCTATACTCCTCTAGGGCTTCCACTGTTTTTAGTCCTTTGTATCTGCCAAAAGCCTCTCTTTTTTTCCTAATCCATTCTTGTATATTCCTTGACATCCAGGGTTCCCTGGGCTTGTTGGTCCCACCCTTGACCTTTACGGGAACATGTTGGCGTTGTACTCTCTCTATTTCTTTTCTGAAAGACTCCCACTGCTCTGATATGGATTTTCCTACAAGTAGCTGATCCCAGTCCACTTTGTCCAGATCCTGCCTTATCATATTAAAATTAGCCTTCCCCCAATTTAGAACCTTTATTTCCGGTCCATCTTTGTCCTTTTCCATGACTACCTTAAATCTCACCGAATTATGGTCGCTGTCACCAAAATGCTCTCCTACTGACACTTCTACCATTTGCCCGGCTACATTCCCTAGAATTAGGTCCAGTACCGCCCCCTCTCTTGTAAGGCTTTCTACATGCTGGCTCAAAAAGCTCTCCTGGATGCACTTTAAGAATTCCGCACCCTCTAAGCCAGTTAACATTGGGGAAGTTGAAATCCCCTACTATTATTACCCTATTATTTCTACACTTCTCTGAGATTTGCCTACATATCTGTTCCTCTATCTCCCCCTGACTGTTTGGGGGCCTATACTACACTCCCAGCAAAGTGCTTGCCCCCTTTTTGTTTTTAAGTTCTACCCATATGGCCTCATTAGAAGAACCTGCTAAGATATCATCCCTCCTTACTGCAGTAATTGACTCCTTGATTAATATTGCGACACCCCCTCCTCTTTTACCACCCCGCCCCCCCCCTCTCTCGCCTGAAGATTCTATATCCCGGAATATTGAGCTGCCAGTCCTGCTCCTCCCTCAACCGTGTTTCTGTGCTAGCAACAATATCAAACTCCCATGTGTTCATCAACACCTTCAATTCATCTGCCTTACTCGCAAGACTCCTTGCATTAAAATAAATGCCATCCAGCCTTGCCATACTCCCTTGTGCCGTTACATATTTGCTCTGCCTTCCAGGCTGACTTATTTTTTCCTCTATATTTGGCTGTGCATCACCCCCTACTATAGCTCCATGCCGTATCCCATCCCCCTACCAAGATAGAGACAATCGTTGACTCATTGATTTTATTCTCACTGTGCACACAGCGGGTGTGGAACTGAACCCAACCAGAGTAGAGGGAGGGGGAAAACTGGGAGTGGAGGAAAGAAATGTTGGAGATGGTGCGATAGAGAGAAAGAATGTTCCATATAAACTAGAATTGTCTGTTCTGAATTTCTATCCTGGACTCACAGTGATGACTTTTGTAAACTCTCTTTACAGAGAATCAGATGGGGAGGATTTGCAAACGAGAAACTCAAACCAAACATCATGTCAAGATGTGATAGAGTCACTCGATTCATAAGGACTTGAATATCATCGGCCTTTGAATGCAGAAGAAATGTTTGCCTGTTCTGTCCGTGGGCAAAGATATCAAACATCAGTGTAACTGCAGAAGCACCGAGACACCCACACTGAGACTGTTCCAGTGCACTGACTGTGGAAAGAGCTTTAACCAGTTCCAAAGCCTGAAAAAACATCGCACCGTTCACAGCGGGGAGAAACCGTACACGTGTTGTGTGTGTGGATGAGGCTTCAACTGATTGTCCAACCTGGAGAGACACAAGGACACCCGCACCACGGAAAAACCGTGGAAATGTGGGGATTGTGGGAAGGGATTCAATTAACCGTCCTAGCTGGAATCTGGGAAGAGGCTGTTTACCAGCTCCTTTTATTGGAAGGGATTCACTCAATTGTCTGGCATGCTGACACGCCAGCGAGCTCGCAATAGGGAGAGGCCATTCATCTGCTCCGTGTGTGGGAAGGGATTCACTTGTTCATCCCACCTCACTACACACCAACTTGATCACGCTGATGAGAGACCTTTTAAATGCTCTGACTGTGGGAACAGCTTTAAAACCTCTGAGGAGCTGATTGAACACCAGCGAGTTCACACTGACGAGAAACCGTTCTGTTGCTCTCACTGCGGGAAGAGGTTCCGGCAGTCATTCCGTCTGGCTGAACACCAGCTCCTTCACACTCATGAGAGTCCATTCAGTTGCTCTCACTGTGGGGAGAGGTTCAGCCAGTCATTGCAACTCGCTGAACATCAGCAAGTTCACATCAAGGAGAGACCGTTCAACTGCTCCGAGTGTGGGAAGGGATTCACTCGTTTAGCCCACCTTTTGACACATGAGGGTATTCACACTGGGGATTTGCCGTTCCACTGCTCCGTGTGTGGGAAGGGATTCACTCATTTAGTTCACCTTTTGACACACAAGCGAGTTCACACAGGGGAGAGGCCGTTCCCATGTTCAGTGTGTGGGAAAGGATTCACTCGTTCAAGTGAACTTTTGACACACCAGCGAGTTCACACTGGGGAGAGGCCGTTCGCCTGCTCCGTGTGTGGGAAGAGATTCGTTCAGTCATCCCACTTCCATGAACACCAACGTGTTCACTCTGATAAGAGACCTTTTAAATGTTCTGAATGTGAGAAGACCTTTAAAAGAAGTAAGGGTCTGCTGACACACCAAAGCACTCACACCGGGGAGAGGCCATTCACCTGCTCCACGTGTGGGAAGAGTTTCCCTCGTTCATCCCACCTGCTGAGACACCAGCGAGTTCACACTGGTGAGAAGCCGTTCACCTGCTCAGTGTGTGGGAAGGCATTCACTGATTCATCCCACCTACTGAGGCACCGACGCACTCACACTGGTGAGAAGCCGTTCACCTGCTCTGAGTGTGGGAAGGGATTCACTCAATCATCCCACCTGCTGACACACCGGCTAGTTCACACTGGGGAGAGGCCGTTCACCTGCGCCGTGTGTGGGAAGGGATTCACTCTGTCATCCGGCCTGCTGGCACACCAGCGAGTTCACACTGGGGAGAGGCCGTTCACCTGCTCCGTGTGTGGGAAGGGATTCACTTGTTCATCCAACCTGTTGAGACACCAGCGAGTTCACAAGTGACTGCAGGGATTGGATTCTGCTGTTATTTCTGTTGTGAATCACATCCAAGAATGAACCATGTTCATTCTGACAGTTGGGGTTTGTTTCTGTTGATGTTACTGACCCTATAACTGGGCTGGAGTTTAATATTCTGGATCAATGCCAACTAAATCGGCTTTGTTTCAAACACACAGTGTGTCGAGTATTTGTTTCCTCCAAGATAAAGAGATTAATTGATGTCCTGTTACTGACTCTTCCATTTTGGGGCCTTTTCTCCTTTCTAATTCTAGATTATTTCAGTTCTCATACCTTTGGTTACTCTCATGGACAAGTCCCAGCTCCCCATACATTCCAGAGTGCCTCTCCCAGCCTTGGTATCCAGGGAAGGTATCGGTAACATGCCCGTGATCACTAAACACAAAACCCAGTCTGTTAATGACTTTCAGCTACTGGACTTAGTGTGTGACCCACAGCATCTCTCTCACCTTTGATGTGTGAATAGAGCATCACGCCTCAGAACCTGGTTTTAAATTTAAATGCACTCAACAAATGTATTGAACAAGAGATGAACAAGTAAACAGATCACGGCCCATCCTCCAGCTCTATATTGTAGGTCGATGAGACTCTGTTAAGGTGCCATGTGCTGCTGGACCGCTCTGCATTTTGCCTGTAATGGAAAATAACTGAAGATTTGTCCCAGTGTAACCTTTGCTGTCATGCAATGAGTGTGTCTTTTAATGAGCCTCACGTCCTTGCTCATGTCAGCTGCAATTGTGTAGAAAGGGGGTGTGTAAAGAGATGGTCTGTGTATGGAGATGTGGAACAAGGAAACGGTGTGTGTGTGTGATAGTGACACAGCCTTGTGGTCACAGTCAGAACAATCACAGATATCCTTGTGGTTATGGTTTGAGCAGGGCCAGGTCAATAATGTAGTAAACAAGTTAAATATAAATATCACCAGTGTAGTCGCAGCTTGTTAGAACAGACCTGGGGAGAAGAGAGCTCTGAATCCACAGTATTATCTCCATTCTCCGGATCGGGTAACTATACTCTGTCTGTATTTTTGCAGTGCTGTTAATAAAGTCAGTGAAAGACAATCTGTTGTTGTGAGCTTGATTATCTGGTGTCTGAAATCACAACACTCAATTTTTAGAGTCAACAAGATGAACAAGTAAACACATCACGGCCCAATACTCCAGCTCTATATTCACAGGAGAAAGTCTTATCACACTTCTCGAGTGGACAGAATAAAGAAAGATCCCAACTTGGAAGAACCTCCAGAATCATTTGTAAATATCTTTCAAATCCTGACACAGCAATTGTCAGTGTACGATCCACTGAAGTCAATGGAAGACAAGAGAGGAGGCTGGAGAGTAGGGGTGAAAGAGGAGTAGGAGTGAGGGGGGTTTGGAAAGTTGGGATGAAAACAGTTGGAGTGGGGGGGTTAGACAGGGGTGAGGGGGTTGGAGAGTAGGGAAGAAAGGAGTTGGGGTGGGGATTGGAGAGTAGGGGTGAAAGAGGAGTTGGGGTTTAGGGTTTGGAGAGTTGCTGTGAAGGAGGAGTTGGGGAGAGGGTTAGAGTGTAGGGGTGAAAGAAGTTGGGTGAGGGTATGGAAAGTCGGGGTGAAAGTGGAGTTGGGGTGCGGGTTTGCAGAGTTGGGGTGAAAGAGGAGTTGTGATGGGTATGGAGTCGGGGTGAAAGTGGAGTTGGGGTGAGGGGTTGCAGAGTAGGGGTGAAAAGTTGGGGTGAGGGGTTGCAGATTAGGGGTGAAAGAAGTTGGGGTGGGGATATGGAGAGTACTGGTGAAAGGAGTTGGGGTGTGTGGTAAACCACTGTTGTTAGTATTGTTGTTCACCACTGTTGTTAGTACTGTTGTTCACTGTTAGTACTGTTGTTCACTCTTGCATATTGTTGTACTTGTCTGTGCATGCCTCAGCTGACTCCGCCCCTGGCTCCACCCTCATGGCTGGGTATAAAGGTCGCTGCTCGGAAGCCTCTGGCCCTTTTGGATACCAGGCAACCACAAGAGGCATGCTCTGTTCTTTGGTAATAAAAGCCTGTTTATTACTTTCTCAATCTCCAGTCTTTTGTAGCAATTGATAGTGCATCAGGGTGAGGGTGTTCAAGAGTATGGGTGAAAGGAGTTGGGGTGAGGGGTTGGAGAGTAGGGGTGAAAGGAGTTGGGGTGAGGGGTTGGAGAGTAGGGGTGAAAGGAGTTGGGGTGAGGGGTTGGAGAGTAGGGGTGAAAGGAGTTGGGGTGAGGGGTTGGAGAGTAGGGGTGAAAGTTGGGGTGAGGGGGTTGGAGAGTAGGGGTGAAAGTTGGGGTGAGGGGGTTGGAGAGCAGGGGTGAAAGTTGGGGTGAGGGGGTTGGAGAGCAGGGGTGAAAGTTGGGGTGAGGGGGTTGGAGAGTAGGGGTGAAAGGAGTTGGGGTGAGGGGTTCGAGAGTAGGGGTGAAAGTTGGGGTGAGGGGGTTGGAGAGTAGGGGTGAAGAGTTGGGGTGAGGGGGTTGGAGAGTAGGGGTGAAAGAGGAGGGGGGTTGGAGAGTAGGGGTGAAAGGAGTTGGGGTGAAAGAGGAGTTGGGGTGAGGGGGCTTGGAGTGTAGGGGTGAAAGAGGAGTTGGGGTGAGGGGGCTTGGAGTGTAGGGGTGAAAGAGGAGTTGGGGTGAGCACTGAGTCCTGCCCCTCCCGCACCTGCTCGCTGGTCCTACTTATTCCCGCTCTCTTTCCCACGGGGTTTGAGCGCTCAGCCCACGCCCATCCTTCAGTCCCCTTCACTCACTCTGCAGCGGGACCTCAGCTCCTTTGCTCTGTAACACCCTTTTCAATGGGAAATATTCAAGCACAAAAGGTGCAGCAGGGAAATGGAGCAGCAGAGGGGGCTTGGCGGGGAGAGGTCCCGCTTTGCCCCACATTAAAAGGAGTAAAACAACAAGGCTGGGAAAAGAGAGCCCAGAAAAAGATCAAAAGCTGCTGAGAAATGGACTGGGATGGGTGGGTGAAGACAGAGACACCAAATCCAGGCACCACTTACATTGTGACACCAAATCCAGGGACCACTTACATTGTGACACCAAATCCAGGCACCACTTACATTGTGACACCAAATCCAGGGACCACTTACATTGTGACACCAAATCCAGGGACCACTTACATTGTGACACCAAATCCAGGGACCACTTACATTGTGACACCAAATCCAGGCACCACTTACATTGTGACACCAAATCCAGGCACCACTTACACTGACACCAAATCCAGGCACCACTTACATTGTGACACCAAATCCAGGCACCACTTACATTGTGACACCAAATCCCAGGGACCACTTACATTGTGACACCAAATCCAGGCACCACTTACACTGAGACTGTAAAATGGGAATCAGAGAGCCTCAGTATTTGGAATGGTCATAATGGTGATTCCATCTCTAGTGAGGGTGAAAGGCCGCTAATGGATGAAGATGTGACAGTGGAACAGATGGCAACTGGTGGTGGGTTATTGTCAGAAACCCTTTTCAGGCAGGCCGATGATTTAATGTAATCTGCGCAAAACCTGGATCCACCTGTTCTTGTCACTGATATCTTGTTCTGTGAGAAATGTAGAGATGTGAAAGAAGGGGTAAAATTGGGCTTGGGCCAGAAAGAAGATTCCTTGAATGAACAATTCATGAGACTGTTTCGTGACTCGTCTGCATGAGGTTAAAAAACAAAAAATGAAAAAGGACGCATCCAGTGACACTAGCGGCATCAATAGTGGTTTCTATCTCTAATCCCTAACTCCTAAGGCCAACATCCTACTGACTACCCCCAACCACTAACCCCAGTCCTAAACAAGAACCACTAGCCACAACAACTAACCCCAATCCTAAACAAGAACCACTAGCCACAACCACTAACCCCAATCCTAACCAATAACCACTAGCCCCAACCACTAACCCCAATCCTAAACAAGAACCACTAGCCCCAACCAGTAACCCCAATCCTAACCAATAACCACTAACCCCAACCAGTAACCCCAATCCTAACCAATAACCACTAACCCCAACCACTAACCCCAATCCTAACCAATAACCACTGGCCCCAGCCACTAACCCCAATCCTAACCAATAACCACTAGCTCCAACCACTAACCCCAATTCTAACCAATAACCACTGGCCCCAGCCACTAACCCCAATCCTAACCAATAACCACTAGCTCCAACCACTAACCCCAATCCTAAACAAGAACCACTAGCTCCAACCACTAACCCCAATCCTAACCAATAACCACTAGCCTCAACCAGTAACCCCAATCCTAACCAATAACCACTAGCTCCAACCACTAACCCCAATCCTAACCAATAACCACTAGCCTCAACCAGTAACCCCTAATCCTAACCAATAACCACTAGCTCCAACCACTAACCCCAATCCTAACCAATAACCACTAGCCCCAACCACTAACCCCAATCCTAACCAATAACCACTAGCTCCAACCACTAACCCCAATCCTAACCAATAACCACTAGCTCCAACCACTAACCCCAATCCTAACCAATAACCACTAGCTCCAACCACTAACCCCAATCCTAACCAATAACCACTAGCTCCAACCACTAACCCCAATCCTAACCAATAACCACTAGCCTCAACCAGTAACCCCAATCCTAACCAATAACCACGAGCCCCAACCACTGACCCCAATCCTAACCAATAACCACTAGCCCCAACCACTAACCCCGATCCTAACCAATAACCACTAGCCCCAACCACTAACCCCGATCCTAACCAATAACCACTAGCCCCAACCACTAACCCCAATCCTAACCAATAACCGCTAGCCCCAACCACTAACCCCGATCCTAACCAATAACCACTAGCCCCAACCACTAACCCCGATCCTAACCAATAACCACTAGCCCCAACCACTAACCCCAATCCTAACCAATAACCACGAGCCCCAACCACTAACTCCAATCCTAACCAATAACCACTAGCCCCAACCACTAACCCCAATCCTAACCAATAACCACGAGCCCCAACCACTAAACCCGATCCTAACCAATAACCACTAGCCCCAACCACTAACCCCAATCCTAAACAAGAACCACTAGCCACAACCACTAACCCCGATCCTAAGCAAGAACCACTAGCCCCAACCACTAACCCCAATCCTAAGCAAGAACCACGAGCCCCAACCACGAATCCCTAAACCTACACCCTAACCCCAGCCCCTAACCAAGGATTACTGCCAAAGATCAATGGAGGAGCTAAAGACCCGATAAAGGAAGTATTTGAAACAATTATCTTGATTAAAGAAATAGTGCAAGGCATGTTAGTAACAAGAGATTAAATCAACGAGACCATCAAAATCAGCAATGACAATGACAAAGGTCAGAACATTTCAAAGATTGTCATATGCAGTATGTGTGGAGGAGTTTTACTGAATCGGACCCAAAAAAGTGATGACACAGAAAATAACTGATTTCCAATGTTATGCAATGCAAGATAGTTCTATAAAGGGGTGGTTCAAAGGAACTTCAGATGAGTGTACAGTGAGACATTGCGTTCAGTCTATGACACCCACAAGACATGTACTCAAACGGAACAAGCTTGGGGGTTTGATGTGGTAGAAGGCGAACTAGATGAGAACTGAAATAATCCAGAGTACGAAAAGGCCGGGAACAGTTGGTAACAGAACATCAATTCGTCTCCTCTTATCATGGAGAAATCAAATATTCGACACACTGCGGTTGAAACAAAGATGATTTATGAAATATTTATTAAAAAATAAAAATATTTATTTTAAATATTTAGAAAGAATATTAATCTCCAGCCAATCATAGGAGTTATTAAGATCATCAGAAATGAACCATAACTGCTAGAATGAACATGGTTCAGTCCTCAATCGGATCACAATAAATCATGTTCCATTCACTAAACTGGTCTTCCAAGGGAGGCTTTTACCCAGCATTCCCCGCGGTGGGGACGGTGCCGCACCCAGACTACAGGAGCCCAGTACGCAGGCGCGGGCTGTGTTTGGAGCATGCGCAGTGCGGTGTATAAAGACAGAGGCTGGAGAAGGACCGATGTCGGGAGTGAGATTGTGCAGCGGGTACGAAACAGCGAGGCGCGGGGCAGTAATGGAGCTGGCGGGTGAAGGGGAGGCTTCATCAACAGCTGGGGTAGGCCGCAAGCCCCGAAGAATAACCTACAGCACCCGCGCTTGCAGCTACCGGGCTTTTTCCTGAAAACAGGCCCAGGGTAACGGCCGCCATCTTTGTAAGGGAAAGCGGGAAGGTTTGTGCGCCGCCATCATGATTCAGCAAATAGCACCGCGCATGCGCAGCCATCTTAGTAAAGAACCAGGCAGGGTTTCAGTGAACAGGAGAGAAAATATCATTGACTCATTGATTTTATTCTCACTCTGCGCACGGGGGGTTTCTCACTGTCTCCCCTGAAGGCGCTGGTAAGTGCCGTCGTTACGGTTTACATCCCACAGAATTGTAACAGAAGGCCCCAGATTTAGGTCCCATGTACTCAGAATTGTTCAAGTCCCACTCCAGAGACTTGAGCACAAAAGTCCAGGCTGGCACTCCAGTGCAGTGCTGAGGGAGTGCGGCACTGTCAGAGGTGCCATCTTTCGGATGAGATGTTAAACCGAGGCCACGTCTGCCCCCTCAGGTGGATGTAAAAGATCCCATGGCACTATTTCGAAGGAGAGCAGGGGCGTTACCTCGGTGTCCTGGCCAATATATATTCCCCAATCAACATCACTAAAATAGATTATCTGGTCATTATCACATTGCTGTTTGTGGGAGCTTGCTGTGCGCAAATTGGCTGCCGCATTTCCTACATTAGAACAGGAGATGCAACACCTGCCCTTTCACCTCCTCCCTTCCCACCGTCCAGGGTCCCAAACACTCCTTCCAGGTGAAACAGCGATTTACTTGTACTTCTTGCAATCTAGTATACTGTACTCACTACTCACGATGTGGTCTCCTCTACATTGGGGAGACCAAACGCAGATTGGGTGACCGCTTTGCGGAACATCTCCGTTCAGTCGCAAACGTGACCCTGAGTTTCCAGTCTCGTCATTTTAATTCTCCAGACCACTCCCACTCTGACCTGTCTGTCCTCTGCCTCCTACACTGTTCTAATGAAGCTCAGTGGAAGCTTGAGGACCAGCACCTCATCTTCCGATGAGGCACTTTCCAGTCTTCTGGACTCAACATTAAGTTCAACAATTTCAGACCATAACCACTGCTCCCATTGTTTAGTACGGCAGCTGTTGGTGATTCTGCTATTCCATTTCCACCTCCTTTAGACCAATCTTTTGTTTCTTTACTTGCACCATTACCATCTCCTTTTGCCTTGCAGCATCATCCTTTGTCATTTCATCACTCCTGCCATCTGTCCTATCACAGGCCTTCCCCTTTGTTCTTTCCTCCTCTCCCCCTTTCTCTGCCTCCGCACTTGCTTAAAACCTGTTACATCTCTAAATGATTCCAGTTCTGATGAAACATCATTGAACTAAAATGTTAACTCTTTCTCTCTCCGCAGATGCTGCCTGAGTATTTCCAGCATTTTCTGTTTTATTTCAAGTTTCCGGCAGCCGCAGTATTTTACTTTCGTACTAGTGTAGAACTGAACCCAGCCAGAGTCAGCACCTTCAGGGGAGGAGAGGGAGAGGAACCAGTGAGTGTAGAACTGAACCCAGCCAGAGTCAGTACCGTCAGGGGAGGAGCGGGAGGGGAACCAGTGAGTGTAGAACTGAACCCAGCCAGAGTCAGCGCCTTCAGGGGAGGAGCGGGAGGGGAACCAGTGAGTGTAGAACTGAACCCAGCCAGAGTCAGCGCCTTCAGGGGAGGAGCGGGAGGGGAACCAGCGAGTGTAGAACTGAACCCAGCCAGAGTCAGCACCTTCAGGGGAGGAGCGGGAGGGGAACCAGTGAGTGTAGAACTGAACCCAGCCAGAGTCAGCATCTTCAGGGGAGGAGAGGGAGGGGAACCAGTGAGTGTAGAACTGAACCCAGCCAGAGTCAGTGCCTTCAGGGGAGGAGCGGGAGGGGAACCAGTGAATGTAGAACTGAACCCAGCCAGAGTCAGCACCTTCAGGGGAGGAGAGAGGGGGTAACCAGTGAGTGTAGAACTGAACCCAGCCAGAGTCAGCACCTTCAGGCGAGGAGAGGGAGGGGAACCAGTGAGTGTAGAACTGAACCCAGCCAGAGTCAGCATCTTCAGGGGAGGAGAGGGAGGGGAACCAGTGAGTGTAGAACTGAACCCAGCCAGAGTCAGCACCTTCAGGGGAGGAGAGGGAGGGGAACCAGTGAGTGTAGAACTGAACCCAGCCAGAGTCAGCACCTTCAGGGGAGGAGAGGGAGGGCAACCAGTGAATGTAAAACTGAACCCAGCCAGAGTCAGCACCTTCAGAGGAGGGAGAGAGGGGAACCAGTGAATGTAGAACTGAACCCAGCCAGAGTCAGCACCTTCAGGGGAGGGGAGCGAGGGGAACCAGTGAGTGTAGAACTGAACCCAGCCAGAGTCAGCACCTTCAGGGGAGGAGAGGGAGGGGAAGCAGTGAGTGTAGAACTGAACCCAGCCAGAGTCAGCACCTTCAGGGGAGGAGAGGGAGGGGAACCAGCGAGTGTAGAACTGAACCCAGTCAGAGTCAGCACCTTCAGGGGAGGAGAGGGAGAGGAACCAGTGAGTGTAGAACTGAAACCCAGCCAGAGTCAGCACCTTCAGGGGAGGAGAGGGGAACCAGTGAGTGTAGAACTGAACCCAGCCAGAGTCAGCACCTTCAGGAAAGGAGAAAAATATTGGAGAAAGTGCGATGGGTTTGGATTTCAGCACAGGAAGGAGGGAGAGTGTGTGGGATGGGGATTTACAGCTTTTGGGAACAAGAGAGGAAAGAATGTTCCATAGAAACTAGAATTGTCTGTTCTGAATTTCTATCCTGTACTCACAGTGATCACTTTTGTAAACTCCTTTTACAGGGTATTGGAAGAGGAGGATTTGCAGACGGGAAACTCAAACCAAACATCACGTCAAGATCTGACAGAGTCATTCAATACAGCAGGACCTGTATATCATCTGCATTTGAATGTGGAGGAGAAATGTTTTAACTAGTTACACAGCCTGAAAAAACATCACAACGGGGAGAAACCATACACGTGTTCTGTGTGTGGACGAGGCTTCAACTGATCGTCCAACCTGGAGAGACACAAAGACACCCGCACCATGGAAAAACCGTGGAAATGTGAGGACTGTGGGAAGGGATTCAATTATCCATCCCGGCTGGAAACTCATCGACGCATTCACACCGGGGAGAGGCCGTTCACCTGCTCCGAGTGTGAGAAGGGATTCACTCAGTTATCTGGCCTGCTAGCACACCAGCGAGTTCACACTGCAGAGAGGCCGTTCACCTGCTCCGTGTGTGTTAAGGGATTCACACAGTTATCCAGCCTGCAAATACACCAGCGAGTTCACACTGGGGAGAGGCCGTTCACCTGCCCCGTGTGTGGGAAGGGATTCACTCAGTCATCTAACCTGCTGAGACACCAGCAAGGTCACACGGGGGAGAGGCCGTTCACCTGCTCCATATGTGGGAAGGGATTCACTCAGTTATCTGGCCTTCTGGCACACCAGCGAGTTCATACAGGGGAGAGGCCGTTCACCTGCTCCGTGTGTGGGAAGGGATTTACTGAGTCATCCATACTGCGGACACACCAGCGAGTTCACACTGGAGAGAGGCCGTTCACCTGTTCAGAATGTGGGAGGGGATTCGCTCAGTTATCCACATTGCTGAAACACCAGCGAGTTCACAAGTGAGTGCAGGGGTTGGATTCTGCTGTTAATCACATCCAGGACTGAACCATGTTCATTCTGATAGTTGGAGTTTGTTTCTGCTGATGTTAAACTCCAGCCCAGTTATAGGGGTTATTAGCATTCTGCATTTTTTGCTGATTGTATTCTCAGGGCTGCAGTGTTCCTTTAAGAACCGCTGTCTGTGATCATTCCCCCTTAATTCAGGGACTCTCACCAGAAATTAGTTTCCAATAAAATTAACTTTTACTTCAATCCTAAATTAATCTTTGGTACAAAATCTACAATTCAGTGTCTGAAAGGTTCCACTGATTAACATCTCCAATTAGAAAGTGCTGATTAATCCTTGCTGACAATTCTTACTGACTTGCACATTACACACACTGGCACCTCCATTATCCACCAGAAAGTAGGAGAATGGGAACTGGTGGAGAATCGAGAGTCCCCAAATGTTGCCCCTCCCGTCTGGTAAAGCAATCCCCTTGGCATGGGAATTGAGACAAGACCAGTCAAAGTAACGGGCTGAGTTTAATCTTTCTGTGGGGTTGGTTTATATCAGACAGGAGGAGATTGGTGTCAGTGACTGTGGGGCTGGTTTATATCAGACAGGAGGAGATTGGTGTCAGTGACTGTGGGGATGGTTTATATCAGACAGGAGGAGATTGGTGTCAGTGACTGTGGGGATGGTTTATATCAGACAGGAGGAGATTGGTGTCAGCGACTGTGGGGCTGGTTTATATCAGACAGGAGGAGATTGGTGTCAGTGACTGTGGGGTTGGTTTATATCAGACGGGAGGAGATTGGTGTCAGTGACTTTTTTTTTCTTAGATAGGCGCAGGAGTAGGCCATTTGGCCCCTCGAGCCTGTTCCGCCATTTAATGAGATCATGGCTGATCATCCAAATTCAGTACCCTGTACCTGCTTTCTCCCCATATCCCTTGATCTCTTTAGCCTTGTATCTAACTCCTTCTGGAATATATTTAATGAACTGGCCTCAACTGCCTTCTGTGGTAGAGAATTCCAGAGGTTCACCACTCTCTGGGTGAAGAAATTCCTCATCTCTGTCCTAAATGGCTTACCCCTTATCCTTAGATTGTGACCTCTGGTTCTGGACTCCCCCGCCATCGGGAACATCCTTCCTGCATCTAGTCTGTCTAGTCCTGTTAGAATTTTTAAGTTTCAATGAGATCCCCTCTCATTCTTCTAAACTCTAGCGAATATAAGCCTAATCGACCCAATCTCTCTTCATACGTCATTCCTGCCATCCCAGGTATCAGTCTGGTGAATCTTCGCTGCACTCCCTCCATGGCGAGTACATCCTTCCTCATAAGGTGATCAAAACTGCACACAATACTCAAGGTGTGGTCTCACCAAGGCCCTGTACAACTGCAGCAAGACATCCTTGTTCCTGTACTCGAATCCTCTCACTACGAAGGCCAACATACCATTTGCCTTCTTAACCGCCTGCTGCACCTGCATGCTTACCTTCAGCGACTGGTGCACAAGGACACCCAGGTCTCGTTGCACTTCCCCTTTTCCCAATCTATTGCCGTTCAGATAATAATCTGTCTTCCTGTTTTTGCTACCAAAGTGGATAACCATCCATTTATTCACATTATACTGCATCTGCCCAATCACCCAGCCTGTTCAAATCATACTGGAGCTTCTCTGCATCCACCTCATAGCACACACGCCCACCCAGCTTTGTGTCGTCTGCAAACTTGGAGATATTATATCTAGTTCCCTCGTCTAGATCATTAACATATATTGTGAACAGCTGGGGTCCTAGCACCGATCCCTGCGGTACCCCACTAGTCACTGCCTGCCACTCGGAAAAATACCCGTTTATTCCAACTCTTTGCTTCCTGTCTGCCAACCAGTTCTCTACCCAAGTCAGTACCTTACCCCCAATCCCATGTGCTTTAACTTTGCACGCCAATCTCTTATGCGGGACCTTATCGAAAGTCTTCCAAAACTCCAAATACACCACATCCACTGGTTCTCCCTTATCTATTCTACCAGTTACATCCTCAAAAAATTCCAGTAGATTAGTCAAGCATGATTTACCTTTTGTAAATCCATGTTGACTTTGTCCGATCCTGTCACTGTTTTCCAAGTGCTCTGCTATTACATCTTTCATCGTGGACTCTAGCATTTCCCCCACTACCGATGTCAGGCTTACCGGTCTATAATTCCCTGTTTTCCCTCTACCACCTTTTTTAAATAGTGGGGTTACATTAGCTACCCTCCAATCCATGGGAACTGTTCCAGAGTCTATATCATTTTGGAAGATGACCAGCAATGCATCTATTATTTCTAGGGCCACTTCCTTAAGTACCCTAGGATGTAGATTATCAGACCCTGGGGATTTATCGGCCTTCAATCCCTTCAATTTCCCTAACACCATTTCCCTACAAATACTGATTTCATTCAATTCCTCCCTTTCATTAGACCCTATGTTCCCTGACATCTCTGGGAGGTTATTTGTGTCCTCCTTTGTGAAGACAGAACCAAAGTATGTATTGAATTGGTCTGCCATTTCTTTGTTCCCCATTATAAATTCCCCTGATTCTGACTGCAAGGGACCTACGCATGACTTCACCAATCTTTTTCTCTTCACATATCTATAGAAACTTTTACAGTCAGTTTTTATGTTCCCTGCAAGCTTACTCTCATATTCTATTTCCCCCCTCTTAATTAATCCCTTTGTCCTCCTTTGCTGAATCCTAACCTGCTCCCAGTCCTCAGGTTTGCTACTTTTTCTGGCTAATTTGTATGTCCTCTCCTTGAATCTTATACTATCCCTAATTTCCCTTGTTAGCCACAGTTGAGTCACCTTTTTTGTTTTATTTTTATGCCAAACAGGGATGAACAAATTCTGTAGTTCATCCATGCGATCTTTAAATGTTTGCCATTGCCTATCCACCGTCAACCCTTTAAGTAACACTCCCCAATCCATCCTAGCCAACTCGCGCCTCATACCATCGTAGTTTCCTTTATTTAAATTCAGGGCCCTACTTCACTCTCCATCTTAATGAAGAATTCTATCATATTATGATCGCTCCTCCCCAAGGGGCCTCGCACAACAAGATTGCTAATTAATCCTTTCTCATTACATAATACCCAGTCTAAGATGGCCTGATCTGTAGTTGGTTCCTCGACATATTGGTCCAGGAAACCATCCCGTATACACTCTAGGAATTCCTCCTCTACAGTATTGTTACTAACTTCGTTAGCCCAATCTATATGTAGAATGAAGTCACCCATGATAACTGCACGCGACTCTAATTTCCCGTTTAATGCCATCCCCAACCTCAGCATTACTGTTTGGGGGTCTGCATACAACTCCAGTAATGTTTTCTGCCCCTTGGTATTTCTCAGTTCTACCCATACAGATTCCACATCATCAGAGCTAATATCCTTCCTTACTATTGTGTTAATCTCCTCTTTAACCAGCAATGCTACCCCACCTCCTTTTCCTTTTTGCCTTTCCTTCCTGAATATTGAATACCCCTGGATGTTGAATTCCCAGCCTTGGTCACCCTGGAGCCATGTCTCCGTAATCCCAATTATATCATATCCGTTTACATCCATTTGTGCAGTTAATTCATCCACCTTATTACGAATGCTCCTCGCATTAAGACACAAAGCCTTCAGGCTTGTTTTTTTAACACTCTTAGTCCTTTTAGAATTATTATTTACTGTGGCCCTGTTTGATTTACACCCTTGATTTCTCTGCCTTCCACTTTTGATTTTCTCTCCTGTCTTTTGCTTCTATCCTTGCTTCCCTTTCCTCTGTCTCCCTGCACAGGTTCCCAACCCCCTGCCATTTTAGTTTAAACCCTCCCCAAGAGCACTAGCAAACACTCCCCTTAGGACATCGGTCCCGGTCCTGCCCAGGTGCAAACCGTCCAGTTTGTACTGGTCCCACCTCCCCCTGAACCGGTTCCAATGTCCCAGGAATTTGAATCCCTCCCCCTTGCACCATTCCTCTAGCCACGTATTCATCTGAAATATCCTTCTATTTGTACTCTGACTAGCACGTGGCACTGGTAGCAATCCTGAGATTACTACCTTTGAGGTCCTATTTTTTAATTTACCTCCTAACTCCCTATATTCAGCTTTTAGGACCTCATCCTGTTTTTTTACCTATATCGTTGGTACCTATATGCACCACGACAACTGGCTGTTCACCCTCCCCTTCCAAGATGCTCTGCAGCCGCTCCGAGACATCCTTGACCCTTGCACCAGGGAGGCAACATACCATCCTGGAGTCTCGTTTGTGGCCGCAGAAACGCCTATCTATTCAGCTTACAATAGAATCCCCTATCACTATAGCTCTCCCGCTCTTTTTCCTCCCGTCCTGTGCAACAGAACCACCCATGGTGCCAGGAAGTTGGCTACTGCTGCCTTCCCCCGATATGCCATCTCCCCCAACAGTATCCAAAGTGGTATATCTGTTTGAGAGGGGGATGGCCACAGGGGACCCCTGCACTACCTGCCTGCGCCTACTACGCTGCCTGTTGGTCACCCATGTAAGAAACAGTTATTAGATTCATGGATGAAGTTTGACTTTTAGAACAGAAATTAAAACTGCAGTTAGGAATAAATGGGCGAAGTAGCAGCAAGGTCAAATAACAAACACTGAAAGGCCTGAAAGTGATAAGGGGATCGTAAAATGCAAGACAACACAGGGTGGTGGTACCATAGCTAGACAAAATGAAGCCGGAAAGTCATAAGATGTCCTTAAAGAAACATAACAAAACATTCCTCAGAAAGATAAGAGAAAGGCCTCGTCAGCCAGGCAGAAAGGGGCAGAGAGAGATGTCTTCCCGCACCACACTTGGATTGTAGATGATTGACACTAGATAGATCACAGCCCACCGAAATAACTATAAGAAAGAGGGCCGAGAGTGGGAATCAGACAGCGAGGGGCGAAGGCTTCTTCGAGGTGGAAATCAATGCTGGCTCAGGCCTAACACCTTGACTAGGTTCAGCCTCAGGTGGATCAATGCTGTCTTATGCCTAACACCTCCAACAGCCAGGGGGACGAATCGACTGAGGCTCCGACTGCTGTTGCTGACTGCAGAGACCCGCTGACCCAAGACCTCCACGCTGCCTCATCAGACGTCCAACCAACCGTCCGTCCGGTCATGGCATTCCGCTTCGGGAGTCGTAGATCGCTCCTACTGTCACGGGTTGTATGTCTCTTATACTCAGCTTTAACCATATGTAATATCTGATTATGCTTTAAAACTGTAGCTCTTTAATAAAATCCTTGCAACTTCTAAAGCCCTGTTGGGTAATCTGTGTGAGCCTGTGATCCTAATCTTACACCCATTCCCTTCCTGCCTGTGCAGCCTTTACCTGCGGTGTGACCAACTCCCTAAACGTGCTATCCACGATGTCTTCAGCATCGTGAATGCTCCAGTATGTATCCATTCGCAGCTCCAGCGCCGCAATGCGGTCTGCCAGTAGCTGCAGCTGGATACACTTCCCGCACACATGGTCGTCAGGGACACAGGAAGTGTCCGAGTTCCCACATAGTGCAGGAGGAGCATGCCACGGGGCAGAGTCGTGCTGCCATGACTTACCCTTTTAATTAACCTAAATCAAATGCATACCACTAATTACACTACAATTAAATGATATACTCAAGGGCCCTTGTTTACTAGCACACCCAGCTACACAACAGAGACCTGAGCAACTATAAACCACAAAATTAAGATCTTTTAAACCTTATAAACTATTAACCTTAACAGTCAAACTATAGAGTGGTATAAATACTCACCTGGCCGTACTCACCCAATCAGCTGCTTCCCCTGCGCCGGCGTCACTTTTTGTACTGTGACGTCACTCTTGAATTCTGCTGCCGCGCCCGCTGCTCGACTGGGCCTGTAAATCACCTACCTTTATTTTCACCCACAGCCGCTGCTCCCTCGCAGGTCTGCCGCTCCCACTGCTCGACTGGGCCTGAAAATCACCAACCTTTATTTTCACCCACAGCCACTACTCCCTTGCAGGTCCGCCACTCCCGCTGCTCGACTGGGCCTGAAAATCACCGACCTTTATTTTCATCCACAGCCGCTGCTCCCTCGCAGGTCTGCCGCTCCCTGGGTTTGGTTTATGTCAGACAGGAGGAGATTGGTGTCAGTGACTGTGGGGTTGGTTTATATCAGACAGGAGGAGATAGGTGTCAGTGACTGTGGGGTTGGTGTCAGTGACTGGGGTTGGTTTATATCAGACAGGAGAAGATTGGTGTCAGTGACTGTGGGGATGGTTTATGTCAGACAGGAGGAGATTGGTGTCATAGAATCACATAAGTTTATGGCACAGGAGACCATTCAGCCCATCGTATCTGTCAAGGCCGAAAAGAGCTATCCAGCCTAATGCCAGCTCTTGGTCCGTAGCCCTGTAGGTTACGGCACTTCAAGTGAATATCCAAGTACTTTTTAAATGCGATGAGGGTTTCTGCCTCTACTACCTTTTCAGGCAGTGAGTTGCAGAATTCCACCACCCTCTGGGTGAAAACATTTCTCAACTCCCCTCCAATCCTTCTATCAATCACTTTAAATCTTTGCCCCCTGGATATTGACCCTTCTGCTAAGGGAAATAGGTCCTTCCTATCCACTCAATCTAGGTCCCTCATTTTGATACACCTCAATTAAATCTCCCCTCAGCCTCCTCTCTTAGAGAAAGTAACCTCAGCCTATCCAATCTTTCCTCATAGCTAAAATTCTCTTGTCTTGGCAACATCCTCGTAAATCTCCTCTGTACCCTCTCTAGTGCAATCACATCCTTCCTGTAATGTGGTGACCAGAACTGTACGCAGTACTCCAGCTGTGGCCTAACTAGTGTTTTATACAGTTCAAGCATAACCTCCCTGCTCTTATATTCTATGCCTCGGCTAATAAAGGCAAGTATCCCGTATGCCTTCTTAACCACCTTATCTACCTGTCCTGCTACCTTCAGGGATCTGTGGACATGCACTCCAAGGTCCCTCTGATCCTCTACACTACTCAGTGTCCTACCATTTATAGTGTATTCCCTTTCCTTGTTAGCCCTCCCCAAATGCATTACCTCACAGTTCTCCAGATTGAATTCCATTTGCCACTCTTCTGCCCACCTGACCAGTCCATTGATATCTTCCTGCAGTCTGCAGCTTTCTTCCTCATTATCAACCACACGGCCAATTTTGTATCATCTGCAAACTTCTTAATCATGCCTCCTACATTGAAGTCTAAATCATTGATGTATACGACAATAAGCAAAGGACCCAGCACTGAACCCTGCGGAATCCCACTGCCCCACTGAAAACAGCCTTCCAGTCACAAAAATACCTGTTGACCTTTACCCTTTGCTTCCTGCCACTGAGCCAATTTTGGATACAACTTGCCACTTTCCCTTGGATCCCATGGGCTTTTACTTTTCTGACCAGTCTGCCATGTGGGAACTTGTCAAAAGTCTTGCTAAAATCTATGTAGACTACATCAAACGCGCTACCCTCATCGACCCTCCTTGTTACCTCCTCAAAAAATTCAATCAAGTTAGTCAGACACCACCTTCCCTCAACAAATCCATGCTGACTGTCCTTGATTAATCTGTGCCTTTCTAAATGACGATTAATACTGTCCCTCAGAATATTTTCCAACAATTTGCCCACCACCGAGGTTAGGCTGACTGACCTATAATTACTCGGTCTATCCCTTTCTCCCTTTTTAAACAAAGGTACAATGTTAGCAGTCCTCCAGCACCTCACCTGTAGACAGAGGGGTTTGGGAAATGATGGTGAGAGCCACTGCGATTCCCTCCCTTGCTTCTCTTAACAGCCTGGGGCACATTTCATCCGGGCCTGGCGATTTATCTACTTTCCAAGATGCTAAACTCCTTAATACTTTCTCTCTCACTATGTTTATCTCATCTAATTTTTCACATTCCTCCTCCTTATCTACAATGTCTGCATCGTCTCTCTTTTGTGAAGACAGACACAGAGTATTCATTAAGAACCATACCCACGTCTTCCGCCTTCACACACAAGCTTCCATTTTGGTCTCTAATAAGCCCTAATCTTTCTTTAGTTATCCGCTTGCTCTTTATGTATTTATAAAACATCTTTGGGTTTTCCTTGATTTTACTTGCCAATATTTTTTCATGCCCTCTCTTTACTTTCCTAATTTCCCTTTAATTTCACCCCACGCTTTCTGTACTCCTCTAGGCTTTCTGCAGTATTTAGCTCTCAGTATCTGACATAAGCTTCCCTTTTTTGCCTCATCAAACCCTGTATAGATTTGGGAGTCCCACCCTTTTTCTTTGTGGGAACATATTTGCTCTGAACCCTCACTATCTCCTCCTTGACTGCCTCCCACTGCCCTGACACTGATTTACCTTCAAGTAGCTGTTTCCAGTCCACTTTGGCTAAATCACATCTCAGCTTAGTAAAATTGGCCTTTCCCCAATCGAGAACTTTTACTCCTGATCTATCTTTGTCCTTTTCCATAACTACGCTAAATCTAACTGAATTATGATCATTACCACCAAAATGCACTCGCACTGATACCCATTCCACCTGCCCAGCTTCATTCCCTAAAACTAAGTCCAGACCCACCCCCTCCCTTGTTGGGCTTGCTACGTACTGGTTAAAAAAGTTCTCCTGAATGCATTTTAAGAATTCTGCACCTTCTGTACCTTTTATACTGATTCTATCCCAGTTAATGTTAGGATCGTTGAAATCTCCTACTATTACTGCCCGAATGTTTTTGCACTTCTCAGAAATTTGCCTAATTATTTTCTCTTCTATCTCCCTCTGTCTATTTGGAGGTCCCAGCAGTGTAACTGCCCCTTTACATGATGTTTGGTCTGAGCTTCCTGTCTGTAAATGTCCACTTCTAAAACCCTGTAAAATAAGTTTAGAAAGGGGTAAGAGGGAGAATGTTGTCTCATGTTCCCCTTTCCTAGCCCAGGGGCAGTGAAGCTGATTTTCAGGCTCCAGCAGCTGCACAGGTTGGTTGAAAGGATCAACAGTAATGGCGGCTGCAATACCCACAAGCCCCTGCGCTCCAGCCACCGCGCTAAGTTGACGCTGACAACGCGCATGCGCCACTATCGATGGAACTTTCTCGGCGCCGCCCATGCTCACCTTCACATGGTCCATCTCCAACTCTTCCCTTCATCAACTTCTCTGTCTCCATTTCTGGGGATAGGCTATCGACAAACATCCACTATAAGCCCACTGACTGCCACAGCTACCTGGACTACACGTCCTCCCACCCCGCTTCTGTGGTGTATGTGCCTTTAAGAGCCCCTGTATACTGTAATGCCGGTAATGGCCACTCGGGCTATATAAGCCTGTATAGTGTCTTGTATCTGTTAGTTCACCTCCAGACTTTGTTCAGTAAACACCTGTGAAACCAACTCCTGCCTTCCGTGTCTCTATTAACACACGGATACAACAGTGGCGACGAATTGGAAACGGACTTACCCGCAATTCGGCAGCACCTCAAGGAGATCGATTCCTCAGACAAAAGTCGAAGAAAAACAAGAAAGAAAAGGGAAAGGCTGTGGTTTCACCGGCTGGCCGAGCTGGTGGCAGGTACTGCAGTGGTCCTTCCTGGGCGGTGGCTCCATCGGCTGGCTCTGCAGCGGAGCCGAGCAGCGAAGGTGGAGGTAAACAGAGACAGCGGGGGGGAGCACTCGGGAGACGGCCGGCGCTGCAAAGCAGGTCGGCGTTCGGACCAAGCAGAGGGAGGGAAAAGTCCCAGAGAGTCCGGCGGGAACGAGTCTCCACCTATTGAAAAAAAAACCTATGTAAATAAAAACCGCGGAGAACAGCGTTGTCAGCAGCAGCAGTGGCGGGAAAGCGCGGGAAGCGCCATTTTTTTTTCTGCAGGGAAGAAAGGAAAGCGCGGGAGGCGCCATTTTTTTTCAGGATGCCTAAGGTTGGCAATGTTAATGCTTTCGATGGCGATATAGAGGATTGGACCACATATGTGGAATGAGTGGAGGTATATTGCACAGCAAATGAAATAGATGATAAAAAGGCATCAGTACTTCTAAATCTAATGGGCGCAAGGACATACGGGCTGTTACGAAACTTAATCACTCCAGCCAAACCAAAGGACAAGAATTTTAAGGAGATTGTTGATACCCTACAGGAGCACTTAAACCCAACACCGCTGCTGATAGCGGAACGATTCAAATTCTTCAAGAGGAATCAGCACAAGAATGAAAGTAACGCTGATTACCTCACCGAATTAAGAAAGCTATCAAAGCACTGCCAATTCGGGGCAGGACTGGCAGATTCTCTTCGAGACAAATTCGTCTGCGGTCTCCTAAGTGAAGGAACACAGAAAAGGCTGCTTTCTGAGAAAGATTTGACACTGGACAAGGCTTTCAGTATGGCTGTATCATATGAAGCAGCCGCAAGAGGAGCTGCAGAGATACAGCAAAAGCCACAGGACTTCGGCACCCATGAAATGACACAGGGCTTCGAGAGATGTTATCGCTGCGGCAGATCCACCCATGACCAGAGGGACTGCTGGTTCAAGGACAAAGCATGCAGGCAATGCGGAAAGATTGGACACATTGCACATGTATGCCGAGCTGGACACAAAAAATCCACGGACAGGAAAAAAATCAATAAGGAAAAGTACAGAAGGGTACAAATGATGACGGACAGTAGCTCCAAAGACCAGAAGAGCGATAGCGACTCCGGAAACAAGAGACTAAGCTGTCTCAAATTACATAATGTAATTGCCAAAGAAGATTACCAGACCATTTGGGTTACCCTCACGATAGCGGGGTCCCCAGTTAAAATGGAGCTAGATACAGGATCAGCTCTGACCGTCATAAATCGACGGGATTACGAGCGGCTATTTCCGCATATACCTTTGAAAGACACATCCATTATCTTGAAAACATATACAGGGCAGAAAGTATACCCCAAAGGGAAAATAAAGGTACCTGTTGCATACAACGGCAAGGAAATACAGAAGTTGTATTTATACGTTCTGCAAGATGGTGGTCCACCGCTGTTGGGACGTGAATGGATCAGGAAGATACGTTTAGACTGGCACCCCATTCAGGCACTGACGGTGACCAGTAAGGAAAAAAATGATGATGACGTCATACCTGAACGATTAAAAGACATCTTGGCCAACGCCAAGGAAGTGTTTCAACAGGAACCAGGAACCTTGAAAGGCGTCACCGCCTCAATAAAAGTGGAAGATGCAGCAATTCCCAAGTTTTTAAAGGCAAGGCCGGTGCCATACGCAATTCGTCCAGCAGTCGAGGCAGAGCTGGAGAATTTGGAAAAGGCAGGCGTATTATCCAAGATAGATTGGAGCGAGTGGGCAACACCCATCGTCCCGGTCATGAAGAAAACGTTGAATAACGATAAATCTGAAGAACAGAGAAAAATTTGCATCTGTGGGAACTTCAAGGTGACTGTAAACCCGGTCCTTCACATGGTACAGTAACCTCTTCCGAGGATAGAAGATATTTTCGCCTCACTATCCGGAGGAAAACGTTTCACCAAAATTGACTTGGCTCAGGCATATCTACAGCTGGAGGTTGAAGAGGCCTCTAAAAAGTATCTCACGATAAATACACACAAAGGCCTGTACCAGTACAATCGACTGGTTTTCGGAGTAGCATCAGCTCCAGCTATCTGGCAAAGAGCTATGGAGCAAGTCCTCCAAGGGATTCCGGGGACTCAATGCTACCTAGACGACATCCTTGTAACAGGAGAAAACGACAACGAGCACCTTGCCAATTTGGAGCAGGTGCTCACTAGGCTGAGAGAACGGGGCCTACGAGCAAATCGCCCCAAGTGCGAATTTTTCCAGAAACAAATATCATATTGTGGCCACATAATTAACGAGGAAGGGTTGCATAAGTCACCTGAAAAAATTGAAGCGGTCATAAAAGCCCCAGTGCCTGAAAATGTCTCACAATTAAGGTCGTTCCTGGGATTGATAAATTACTATCATAAATTTTTCCCGAACTTGTCAACTCTTCTGCACCCTCTTAACGAACTGCTACAAACGGGAGTAATTTGGAAATGGAGCGAAGACTGTAAACGTGCCTTCCATAAATGCAAAGGCTTGATCACGTCCAAGGAAGTCTTGGCTCATTACAAGCCATCACTGCCAATCAGACTGACGTGCGATGCATCCCCTTACGGCGTAGGAGCGGTATTATCGCATAGATTCCCTGATGGCTCGGAGCGGCCGATAGCTTTTGCGTCACGCTCATTGAACTCAACTGAGCGTAACTATGCCCAGATCGACAGGGAAGCACTTAGCCTGGTATGGGGAGTGAAGAAATTCAACCATTACCTACACGGACAAAAATTTACCTTGTTGACTGACCATCAACCCCTCATCTCCATATTCAACCCTAAAAAGGGTGTTCCCATTATGACAGCGCAAAGGCTACAGAGGTGGTCCCTTTTCCTAGGGGCACACCAATATGACATAGAATACAAAGGATCAAAACAGCATGGAAATGCTGACGGTTTATCGTGCCTACCATTGCCAACGGTAGAAGAGGCACCTACAGTGGACCCAGTGGAGATGTTCCACTCAACCATAGTGGAATGTCTACCAGTAACAAATTCTGCCATTGAAAAAGAAACGAGAAATGACCCGACTCTCTCACGAGTCTACGATTTAATGGTGAAGGGATGGCCAGCACATGGCGAACCACTGTTGCCAGCATTCTCGCAAAGAAGAGAACAGCTGTCAGTGTGCCGAGGAACCTTGATGTGTGGATCCAGAGTGGTGATTCCACCCAAACTCCAGGATAAAGTGTTAAAGGAGCTTCACGAGGGGCATCTGGGTGGAGTGAAAATGAAGAACCTAGGCAGAGCGTTTGTATGGTGGCCAGGTATCGATGGAGACATCGAAGAAATGACCAAGAGCTGCCTAGGATGCCAGAAGGTCCAAAACGCCCCACCACAAGCCCCTCTACATCCATGGGAGTGGCCCTCATCTCCATGGCAAAGGGTACACATCGACTTTGCTGGTCCATTTATGGACTCAATGTTCTTAATCGCGGTTGATGCACACTCCAAGTGGCCGGAGGTAATAAAGATGTCCTCCACCAGCACGGAAAAAACCATCACAGTATTAAGGACCATATTTGCCAGGAATGGGCTGCCTGAACAGATCTGTTCTGATAATGGACCGCAATTTGTGTCCGAAGAATTCAGGAAGTTCTTAAAAAAACAATGGGGTTAAGCACTACACGTCCGCCCCATACCATCCCGCCACCAATGGATTGGCTGAATGGTTTGTCCAGACCTTCAAGAAGGCCATAAAGGCCATGGGTAATGAAGATATAAAATTTCAGCATAAGGTAGATAACTTCTTGTTCGCATACAGGAATGCAACACATATGGTTACAAACCAAACTCCCGCCATGATGTTCTTCAATAGAAGCCTAAGATGCCGGCTGGATTTGATCAAGCCAAAGATCAGAAGGGACGTGGAGAACCGGCAATTTCAAGGCATGAATGAAAGGCCAACTAGAACCTTCCAGATAGGTCAACAAGTTTTGGCCCGGGACTACCGTACCGAGAAATGGCAGCCTGGAACTATTTGCACACGACTAGGACCGCTGATGTATACCGTGGACATCGGAGAAAGCATAATAAGGCGCCATGCTGACCAAATCATAAAGTCATCCGAAAAGGGACAACCTACACCACAACTCTATACGCCTAATGATGAAGCAGAGATACCCATAGTACCTACCTCCGATCCGGTGATACTGGAACCAGATGAACCCGACACTGGCATTCAAGCCGAATCAGCCTTGCCAAAAGAACCTACTACACCACCAAAAACTACTACACCACCGAGGCGTTATCCGGACCGAGTCAGGAAGCCTCCAGAGAGACTGACTTATAATTGATTAACTGCAGCAAATGTGTAATTATTGTTCTTGTAACATGTTAATTAATGATTACTTAAAATATTATGTACTGGTTGTCTAAAAGGGGAGGAATTGTGGTGTATGTGCCTTTAAGAGCCCCTGTATACTGTAATGCCGGTAATGGCTACTCGGGCTATATAAGCCTGTATAGTGTCTTGTATCTGTTAGTTCACCTCCAGACTTTGTTCAGTAAACACCTGTGAAACCTACTCCTGCATTCCGTGTCTCCATTAACACACAGATACAACAGCTTCCTGTACTCTGTTCCATTCTCCCAGTTTCTCTGTCACTGCAACATCTTTTCTGACGATGCCATCTTCCATACTAGTGCTACCGACATGTCTTCCTTTTTCCTCAACCAAGGATTCCCCTCTACCGTGGTTGACATTTCATGCACTTCTGCTCTCACCCCTTCCCCTCCCTCCCAGAACCACAAAAGGGTTCCCCTTGTCCTCACCTTTCACTCCACCAGTCTCCACAGTCAATGGATCATCCTCCGCCATTTCCGCCACCTCCAGCGTGATCCCACTACCAAACACATCTTCCCTTCCCCTTTCCGCATTCCAAAGGGACCGCTCCCTCCGCAACACCCTGGTCCACTCCTCAATCACCCCCAACACTCCCTCCCTTTTCCATGGCATCTTCCCATGCAAGCGCAAGAAATGCAACACCTACCCTTTTATCTCCTCCATTCCCACCGTCCAGGGCCCCAAACACTCCTCCAGGTGAAACAGCAATTTGCATGTACTTCTTACAATTTAGTATACTGCATTCGCTGCTCATGATGTGATCTCCTCTACATTGGGGAGATCAAATGCAGATTGGGTGACCTCCGTTCAGTCCGCAAGCGTGACCCCGAGTTTCCGGTCGCCTGTCACTTTAATTCTCCGCTCCACTCCCACTCTGACCTCTCCGTCCTCGGCCTCCTACACTGTTCCAATGAAGCTCAACGGAAGCTCGAGGAACAGCACCTCATCTTTCCATTAGACACTTTACAGCCTTCTGGACTCAACATCGAGTTCAACAATTTCAGGCCATAACCGCAGCCCCTATTTTTTCAGATGGCAGCGGCTGGTGATTCTGCCATTCCCATTCACACCTCTTCTAGGCCCATCTGTTGTTTCTTTACCTGTCCCATTACCATCCTCCCTTTTGTCATTTAATCTCTCCTGCCTTCCACCCTATCACAGACCTTCCCTTTTGTCCTTTCCTCCCCCCTTTCTCTGCCCCACACTTGTTTAAAACCTGTTACATCTGTAGCTTTCTCCAGTTCTGATGAAAGCGCATTGCCCTGACCCGTTGACTCTGCTCCTCTCTCCACAGAGGCTGCCTGACCTGCTGAGTCTTTCTACCATTTTCTCTCTTTTTCTCAGGAGGTAAAAAACCTGTCCCACAATCCGGCCTCTGCTGCGCCTGCGCGCTGGGCTCGGGTCGCCGTGGAAACGGCGCGGGGCCGCCTGGGTAGGGAGCGCGTGACCCCGGGGCACCGCCTGACTGACGGGAGCTCGGACCAATAGGAAGAGCGCGGGCGGAGGTGGGCGGAGCGAGCTGGCGGCGGTTCCTCCAATCAATGGCGGCGCTGCAAGGGGGCGGGACCTGGTGTGCAGCTCAGGTGCGCTGGGGCCGATTGTGACGGGCTGTCCCCAGGTGAGAGCAGCTCAGTCAGCACAGAGTTGGAGCTGGAATCTGGGAGAGGGGCCGCAGTCAGCACAGAGCTGGGGTTGGAATCTGGGAGAGGGGCCGCAGTCAGCACAGAGCTGGGGCTGGAATCTGGGAGAGGGGCTACAGTCAGCACAGCTGGGGCTGGAATCTGGGAGAGGGGCCACAGTCACCACAGAGCTGGGGCTGGAATCTGGGAGCGGGGCCTCAGTCAGCACAGAGCTGGGGCTGGAATCTGGGAGCGGGGCCTCAGTCAGCACAGAGCTGGGGCTGGAATCTGGGAGAGGGGCCTCAGTCAGCACAGAGCTGGGGCTGGAATCTGGGAGAGGGGCCGCAGTCAGCACAGAGCTGGGGCTGGAATCTGGGAGAGGGGCCACAGTCAGCACAGAGCTGGGGCTGGAATCTGGGAGAGGGGCTACAGTCAGCACAGCTGGGGCTGGAATCTGGGAGAGGGGCCACAGTCACCACAGAGCTGGGGCTGGAATCTGGGAGAGGGGTCACAGTCAGCACAGAGCTGGGGCTGGAATCTGGGAGAGGGGCCACAGTCAGCACAGAGCTGGGGCTGGAATCTGGGAGAGGGGCCACAGTCAGCACAGAGCTGGGGCTGGAATCTGGGAGAGGGGCCACAGCACAGAGCTGGGGCTGGAATCTGGGAGAGGGGCCACAGTCAGCACAGAGCTGGGGCTGGAATCTGGGAGAGGGGCCACAGTCAGCGGGCCTGACAGAGGGCCAGAGCGACAGCAGCTTCACTAAAGAAGCTTATTTAAAGACAAATTTCCTGCAGTTTCACAGACTTGGTCACTGCAAAAATCTGAAATGTTTTGTGGCCCCTCTCCCAGATTCCAGCCCCAGCTGTGCTGACTGAAATAAGGGAGTCAAAAACATCAGGTGAGGCAGTTTAAAAAGACATCAAGGCTTTTTAAAGTTCTGAGTGTGGGAAGAGCTTCAAAATCTACAAGTAACCAAAGAGACACCAGCGCCTACACACTGAGGAAAGCCCGTTCACCTGCCCCATGTGAGGGAAGGGCTTCACTAAGTTATCCGCTCCAATGACACACCAGCAAATTCACACCGATGAGAGACCGTCGACCTGCTCTGTGTTTTTGAAGCGATTCACTCATTCTTCCACCCTACTGAGGCACCAGCTTGTTCATTGTGATGAGAGAACAATTAAATGTTCTAACTGCGGGCAGAGATTTAAAAGGTCCCAGGATTTGAAGAGACATCAGCTGGAGAGAGCAGGAGAGATTCTGTTCACCTGCTCCGTGCGTGGGAAGGCATTCATTCAGTTATCCCACCTGCTGACACACCAGCGAGTTCACACTGGGGACAGGCCGGTGGAACAATCCGTCTGTGGGTAAAGCTTTAAAAGGTCCCAGGAGCTGAAGAGACACCAGCTGGAGGGAGCTGGAAAGAGACCGTTCATCTGCTCTGTGTGTGGGAAGAGATTCAATTGGTCTTCACGTCTTCTGTCACACCAGCAAGTTCACACTGGAGAGAGGAAATTCACCTGCTCCATTTGTGGGAAGGGATTCACTCAGTTATTCCACCTGCTAACACACCAGCATTATCACACTGATGAGAGACCATTTAAATGTTCTGACTGTGGGAAGAGCTTTAAAAGCTCTGGGAATCTGAATGGGCACCAGCGAGTTCACACCGATGAGAGACCGTTTACATGTTCTGACTGTGGGATGAGCTTTGTAAGAGCCTGGGATCTGATGGGACACCAGCGAGTTCACACTGGTGAGAGGCCATTCACCTGCTCCGTGTGTGGGATGAGATTCAATCGGTCCTCGACTTTGCTGACACACCAGCGAGTTCACTGTGGGGAGAGACCGTTCACCTGCTCAGTGTGTGGGAAGGGATTCACTCGGCCGTCCCACCTACTGATACACTAGCGAATTCACACTGGGGAGAGGCCGTTCACCTGCTCTGTGTGTGGGAAGGGATTCACTGTGTCATCCCACTTGCTGGCAAACCAGCGAGTTCACAGTGGGGACAGGCCAGTTAAATATTCAGACTGTGGGAAAAGCTTTGAAAGGTCCCAGGAGTTGAAGAGATACCAGCTGGAGGGAGCTGGAAAGAGACCGTTTACCTGCTCCATATGTGGGAAGAAATTCAATTGGTCTTCGCTCTTGAAACACCAGCGAGTTCACACTGGGGAGAGGCCGTACACCTGCTCTGTTTGTGGGAATGGATTCGCTCTTTCAGCCACCTTGCTGAGACACCAGCGATATCACACTGATGAGAGGCCATTTAAATGCTCTGACTGTGGGAAGAGATTTAAAAGCTCCGGGGATCTGAAGGGACACCAGCGAGTTCACACCGATGAGAGACCGTTTACATGTTCTGTCTGTGGGAAGAGCTTTAAAAGCTCCGGGGATCTGAAGGGACACCAGCAGGTTCACACTAGGGAGAAGCCGCTCACCTGCTCCGTGTGTGGAAAGGAATTCACTCGGTCCTGGACTCTGCTGAGACACCAGCAAGTTCACAATGTTCTGTGAAGCCCTGCAGGAAGCTGGGGCAACATGAACGTTGAATGGATGAATGTTTTATAAATTCTTGTTTAATCTTTAAGACTGTTGTGCTGATGATTTCCTTTATTTGAATGTTCATGGTGTTACAAATAATGTACAGCACAGAAACAGACCATTTGGGACAACTGGTCAATGCCAGTGTTAATGCTTCACACCCACCCTACTTCAGTTAACTCTATTAACATATCCTCCTATTCCTTTCTCACTCATGTTTATCTGGCTATTTGCCTGCATTACTCCTTGTGGTAGCTTCTTCTTCTTAGGCAGTCCCTCGTAACCGAGGATGATTTGCTTCCACATTAAAAATGAGTTCTCAGGTGACTGATGAGTCCAATGTGGGACCTACAGTCTCTGTCACAGGTGGGACAGATGGTGGTTGAAGGGGCGGGTGGGTGGGGTTCCTGGGTTGACGTGCGCTCCTTGTGCTGCTTGTGCTTGGCTTCCGCTTGCTCCCGGCTAAGAGACTCGAGATGTTCGGCGCCTTCCCGGATGCTTCTCTTCCACTTTGTGCGGTCTTGGGCCAGGGATTCCCAGGTGTCAGTGGGGATGTTGCACTTTTTCAAGGAGGCTTTGAGAGTGTCCTTGAAGCATTTCCTCTGCTCACCTGGAGCTGACTTGCCGTGTCAGAGCGCCGAGTAGAGCGCTTGTTTTGGGAGTCTCGTATCGGGCATGCGGACGATGTGACCCGTCCATTGGAGCTGATCGAGCACGGTCAAAGCTTCGATGCTGGGGATGTTGGCCTGAGCAAGAACACTGATGTTGGTGCGCCTATCCTGCCAATGGATTTGCAGGATCTTGCAGAGGCAGCGTTGGTGGTACCTCTCCAGTGCTTTGAGGTGCCTGCTGTGCATGGTCCATGTCTCTGAGGCATACAGCAGGGCGGGTATCACTGCTGCTCTGTAGACCATGAGCTTAGTGCTGGGTTTGAGGTCCTGGTCTTCAAATGCTTTCTTCCTCAGGTGACTGAGGGCTGCACTGGCACACTGAAGGCGGTGCTGGACTTCGTCGTCGACGTCTGCCCTTGTTGACAGTAGGCTCCCGAGGTATGGAAAGTGGTCCACGTTGTCCAAGGCCTTGTCGTGGATTTTGATAATCGGGGGGCAGTACTGTGTGGCGGGGGCAGGTTGGTAGAGGACCTTTGTCTTACGGATGTTTAGTGTAAGGCCTATGCTCTCGTACGCTTTGGTGAAGGTGTTGATGATGGTTTGGAGTTCGACCTCTGAGTGAGCGCAGACGCAAGCGTCGTCTGCATACTGTAACTTGAAGACAGAGGATGGGACGACCTTGGAATCTGGACTGGAGGCGATGGAGGTTGAACAGTTTCCCGTTTGTTCTGTAAATTAGCTCCACTCCAGTGGGGAGCTTACTGAGGGTGATATGGAGCATTGCAGCAAGGAAGATCGAGAAGAGCATTGGTGCGATGACACAGCCTTGTTTGACCCCGGGCCGTACGTGAATTAGGTCTGTGGTGGAACCATTGGTCAGGATCACGGCTTGCATGTCATCGTGAAGCAGACAGAGGATGGTGACAAACTTTTGAGGGCACCTCCACATTCTCACCACTCTCTGGGTAAAGAAACTTCTCCTGAATTCCCTACTGGATTTATTAATGACTAGATTATATTCATGCTCCCATAAATATGATGAGATTCTGATAAGCTGACCAGTATGTTGTTGTACTTTGTCTTTTTCTGCTGAATGAAACATTACTGAGCCCTTGTACCCGTGTTATGGGATGAAGTGCCAGACAAGAAAAGGTACAATGTCTGGGTGTGAATCTAATAATAACCTCAAAGATGTGGCTGCAGAGATAGTGGATGTGTTGGTTGCAATCTACGAAAATTCCCTGGATTCTGGAGAGGTCCCAGCGGATTGGAAAACCGCAAATGTAACTCCCCTATTCAAGAAAGGGGGGAGACAGAAAGCAGGAAACTATAGGCCAGTTAGCCTAACATCTGTCATTGGGAAAATGCTGGAATCCATTAATAGCAGGAATTTTAGAGAGACTACAGAATGCGGCAGTACAGAAGGATCTGGGGGTCCTCGTATATGAAACACAAAAAGTTAGCATGCAGGTACAGCAAGTAATTAGGAAGGCAAATGGAGTGTTGGCCTTTATTGCAAGGGTGATGGAGTATAAAAGTAGGGAAGTCTTGCTACAACTGTACAGGGCATTGGTGAGACCGCACCTGGAGTACTGCGTACAGTTTTGTTCTCCTTATTTAAGGAGGGATATACTTGCATTGGAGGCAGTTCAGAGAAGGTTCACGAGGTTGATTCCGGAGATGAGGGGGTTGACGTATGAGGAAAGGTTGAGCAGGTTGGGCCTTTACTCATTGGAGTTTAGAAGAATGAGAGGTGATCTTATTGAAACACAAGATTCTATGGGCGCTCGACAAGGTAGATGAAGAGAGGATGTTTCCCCTCACGGGGGAATCTAGAACTAGGGGGCATAGGTTCAGTATAGGGGTCGCCCATTTAAAACGGAGATGAGGAGGAATTTCTCCTCTCAGAGGGTCGGGAATCATTGGAATTCTCTACCCCAGAGAGCTGTGGAGGCGGAGTCATTGAATATATTTAAGGCGGAGATAGACAGATTTTTGAAAAACGGGAGTCAAGGGTTATGGGGAGCGGGCGGGGAAGTGGAGTTGAGGCCAAGATCAGATCAGCCATGATCTTATTGAATGGCGGAGCAGGCTCGAGGGGCCGAATGGCCGACTCCTGCTCCTATTTCTTATGTTCTTACGACCATATAGGTGTAATAACCAGATGGGCTTGTGGTTATAGTCTGGTCACTGATGAACTAAATTCCCCCAATTAGCAGGAGCTCAGGAGGTGGTCAACAGACAGCTCCAAACAATCCCATTTCCGGAGCGGTAACCCAGCTTGTGTATAAGAACAGGCCACTTGAGCCGTTGTCAGTTGGAACAGACTGGAGAAGCTTGCGTGTGAATCCACTGTACTTCTGTTCTCCAGACTGAGGGAATTATCACCCGATCTGTGTTTTGTAGTGCTCTTAATAAAGAGACAATTTGTGTTCTTGTGAGCTTGATTATCTGGTATCCGAAACCCTAGGCCTCCCGATCATTAGAGTCAACCTCAGTGTGTGGAAAGGGATTCCCTGCTAATCCCACCCACTAACACAACAGAATGTCCACATTCTGACTGTGGTGGTTCGATTCCACTGTTTCCGATGCCTTTAATCACATCCAGGACTGAACCATGTTCATTCAGGCAACTGGGGCTTGTTAATGTTAAGAGCCCCCAATAACTGGGCTGGATTTTAATATTCTTCGCTGTTCTCTCAGTACTAGTGAGCAGAGAAAAGCTGATGTTATAGAATCATAGAGCACAGGAGGATGGCTTTCGGCCCATCGTGCTGGTGCTGGCTCTCTGAAAGAGCGATGCAATTAGTCCCACTGCCCTGCTCTTTCCCCACAGCCCTGCAAAATTCTGCTTTCAAGTATCTATCCAATTCCCTTTTGAAAGTTACTATTGAATCTGCTTCCACCACCCATTCAGGCAGAGCAATCCAGATCATAACAACTCGCTGCATAAAGGAATGTCTCCTCATTACCCCCCTGGATTCTTTTGCCAATTATCTGAAATCCGTGTCCTCTCGTTTCCGACCCTCCTGCCGGTGTGATTGTTCTATCCAAATCCATCATAATTGACATCTCCACTTAACCTTCTCTGCTCCAAGTTATATTGCCATTGTTTTGTGAATTTTTGCTGTCATCGAGGTGCTGGATTTCAGTGCCTGGGGAATGGGACATTCTATCCTTGTGAGCACCGAGTGTCAGCATCCAGCAATCTCCGGTCATGGACTGTCTTTTTAAACTGCCTCACCTGATGGTTTTCACTCCCTTATTTCATTAATAAACATTTCTGTTTTTGCAGTGACCAAGGCTGTCTCTAAAACTGCAGGAAATGTGTTTTTAAATAATCTCCTTTAGTGAAGCTGCTGTCGCTCTGGCCCTTTGCCAGGGCCGCTGACTGTGGCCCCTCTCCCAGATTCCAGCCCCAGCTCTGTGCTGACTGTGGCCCCTCTCCCAGATTCCAGCCCCAGCTCTGTGCTGACTGTGGCCCCTCTCCCAGATTCCAGCCCCAGCTCTGTGCTGACTGTGGCCCCTCTCCCAGATTCCTGCCCCAGCTCTGTGCTGACTGCGGCCCCTCTCCCAGATTCCTGCCCCAGCTCTGTGCTGACTGTGGCCCCTCTCCCAGATTCCAGCCCCAGCTCTGTGCTGACTGTGGCCCCTCTCCCAGATTCCAGCCCCAGCTCTGTGCTGACTGTGGCCCCTCTCCCAGATTCCAGCCCCAGCTCTGTGCTGACTGTGGCCCCTCTCCCAGATTCCAGCCCCAGCCCTGTACTGACTGTGGCCCCACTCCCAGATTCCAGCCCCAGCTGTGTGCTGACTGTGGCCCCTCTCCCAGCCCCAGCTCTGTGCTGACTATGGCCCCTCTCCCAGATTCCAGCCCCAGCTCTGTGCTGACTGTGGCCCCTCTCCCAGATTCCAGCCCCAGCTCTGTGCTGACTGTGGCCCCCTCTCCCAGATTCCAGCCCCAGCTCTGTGCTGACTGTGGCCCCTCTCCCAGATTCCAGCCCCAGCTCTGTGCTGACTGCGGCCCCTCTCCCAGATTCCAGCCCCAGCTCTGTGCTGACTGTGGCCCCTCTCCCAAATTCCAGCCCCAGCTCTGTGCTGACTGCGGCCCCTCTCCCAGATTCCAGCCCCAGCTCTGTGCTGGCTGTGGCCCCTCTCCCAGATTCCAGCCCCAGCTCTGTGCTGACTGAGCTAGCGGAAGCTGAACGCCAACTCTCCGACACCTCCTCCGACCTCCACCTGGACCATAATCCCACTACCGAACATCAAACCACCATTTCCAAGACTGTCACTGACCTCATCTCCTCTGGAGATCTTCCCCCCGTGGCCACCAACCTCATAGTTCCCCAACCCCGCACAGCTCGCTTCTACCTCCTTCCCAAGATCCACAAACAGGACTGCCCTGGTAGACCCATCGTTTCAGCCTGTTCTTGCCCCACGGAACTTATCTCTTCCTATCTCGACTCTATCTTTTCTCCCCTTGTCCAGTCTCTTCCCACCTACATCCGCGACTCTTCGGATGCCCTCCGCCACTTTAAGTTTCCAGTTTCCTGGCCCCAACCGCTTCCTTTTCACCATGGACGTACAATCCCTCTACACCTCCATCCCCCACCAGGATGGCCTGAGGGCGCTCTGCTTCTTCCTTGAACAGAGGCCCGTCCAGTCCCCATCCACCACCACCCTCCTCCGCCTGGCTGAACTTGTTCTCACATTGAACAACTTCTCCTTTAACTCCACTCATTTCCTCCAAATCAAAGGTGTTGTATGGGTACCCGCATGGGTCCTAGCTATGCCTGCCTTTTCGTGGGATATGTGGAACACTCTTTGTTCCCGTCCTATTCAGGTTCCCTCCCTCACCTCTTTTTCCGATACATTGATGACTGTATCGGTGCCGTTTCCTGCTCTCGCCCCAAACTAGACAATTTCATTCACTTTGCCTCCAATTTCCACCCTTCCCTCACCTTCACATGGTCCATCTCTGACTCTTCCCTTCCCTTTCTCGACTTCTCCGTCTCCATCTCTGGGGATAGATTATCGACCAATATTCACTACAAGCCCACTGACTCCCACAGCTACCTGGACTACACTTCCTCCCACCCCGCCTCCTGTAAGGACTCTATTCCATTCTCCCAGTTTCTCCATCTCCGCCGTATCTGCTCCGACGATGCCACCTTCCACACCAGTGCTTCTGACATGTCTTCCTTTTTCCGCAACCGAGGATTCCCCTCTACCGTGGTCGACACTGCCCTCGACCGTGTCCGTTCTATCTCCCGCACTTCTGCCCTCACCCCTGCCCCTCCCTCCCGGAACCACGATAGGGTTCCCCTTGTCCTCACCTTTCACCCCACCAGCCTCCACATTCAACGGATCATCCTCCGCCATTTCCGCTACCTCCAAAGTGATCCCACCACCAAACACATCTTCCCCTCCCCTCCCCTTTCAGCATTCCGTAGGGACCGCTCCCTCCGAGACACCCTAGTCCACTCCTCTATCACCCCCAACAGCCCTTCCCCTTCGCCTGGCACCTTCCCGTGCAAACGCAGGAGATGCAACACCTGCCCCTATACCTCCCCCCTTCCCACTGTCCAGGGCCCCAAACACCCCTTTCAGGTGAAACAGTGATTTACTTGTACTTCTTGCAATCTAGTATACTGTATTCGCTGCTCACGATGCGGTCTCCTCTATACTGGGGAGACCAAATGCAGATTGGGTGACCGCTTTGCGGAACACCTCCGTTCAGTCCGTAAGGATGACCCTTAGCTTCCGGTCGCCTGTCATTTTAATTCACCGCTCCATTCCCACTCGGACCTCACCGTCCTTGGCCTCTTGTATTGTTCCACGGAAGCTCAACGTAAACTCGAGGAACAGCAACTCATCTTCCGACTAGGCACTTTGCAGCCTTCCGGACTCAATATCGAGTTCAACAATTTCAGATCATAACTTCGGCCCCTATTACTTTTTTACTTATAATTTTTTCCACCCCTTTGTTTTGGGTCCTCCTTCCACCCCTTTCCTTTTGTTTCTCTCTCTCACCTGGCAGCTGTCTCTTACACTTCACACCTAATCTCAGCTGCCTTTTGTCTCCACGGGCCTATTACCATCTCATCTGCCTTCGAATACCTTTTATTGTCTCTTTTGTTCGATCGCAGCCTTGCCTTCGATCTATTTTCTTTTCTTTCCAGTTTTGAAGAAGGGTTTCGACCCGAAACGGCAACTCAAATTTCTCTCCACTGCCTGACCTGCTGAGTTTTTCCAGCATTTTCCGTTATTTCTGTGCTGTGCTGACTGAGCTGCTCTCACCTGGGGACAGCGCGTCACAATCGGCCCCAGCGCACCTGAGCTGCTCACCAGGTCCCGCCCCCTTGCTGCGCCGCCATTGGTTGGAGGACCGGCCGCCTGCACGGTCCTCCACTCCCGCCCCACTCTTTCTATTGGTCCGAGTCACCGTCGGTCAGACCGAGCCCTGGGGTCACGTGCTCCAGTTCACTCCGCCCCCTCGCCACCCCGAGTGATGGCGCGGCTGAATCCGCTCCATTCGGTGTCCTTGGAGCTTCCGCCCGACTCTCGGGTTTGTATTTTATTTTATTCTCTCCCCGCCCCCACCTCGAGTTAAATCGGTTCTGGAAACTCACTTTCTCTCGGTGATGCGGCCTCAACGGCCGACCTTTCCCAGGAGACCTCGCGCGGCGACCGAGCCCAGTGCGCAGGTGCAGGTGTGGCCGGTTTGTGGGACTCTGCGCATGCGCGGGTCCCCGGCCATTTAAAGGGCCATTGTCTCTGAGGCTCACTCCAGGAACACGTTTGCAGAATCGTTGTGGAATACAAAGATAAACCCCGGCTCCTATTCTCCACTGCAAACCGTCTTCTAAAACCCCTCTCCCCGTCTCCTCCACCCTCACCTCCGACAACAAGTGTCAGGAGCTCATGCACTTCTTTCTCTCTAAGATTGAGACCACCCATTTAGCTGCCTCTGTCACTTCGTTTCCTTCCCCGAGACCACCGGGCCAAACTTCCTCTAAGGTTCCCCCACCCCCGCCCAGCCCTAACCCTGAACTCGCACCTTTCTCCAGTTTCTCGTACTAGCAAAATACTTCAGATGCTGGAAATCCGAAATAACAACAGAAAATGCTGGAAAAACTCAGCAGGCCAGGCAACATCCGTGGAGAGAAATTAGAGTCAACGTTTTGGGTCAAAACCCTTTATCAAGGGTTTGATAAAGGGTTTTGACCCGAAACGTTGACTCTAATTTCTCTCCATGGATGTTGCCTGGCCTGCTGAGTTTTTCCAGCATTTTCTGTTATTTCTCCAGTTTCTCTCCGATTTCCTCTCATGACTCTCCGCACTCATCTTGTCCATGACACCCACTTCCTGCTCCCTCGACCCTATTCCCACCAAACTGCTGACCACCCAATTTCCTTTTCTGGCTCCCATGTTAGCTGATATTGTTAACGGTTCTCTCTCCTCAGGTACTGTCCCCCTCTCCCTCAAATCTGCCGTCATCACCCCTCTCAAAAAAACAACCCGTGACCCCTCCATCCTTGCAAACTACCGCCCCATCTCCAACCTCCCTTTCCTCTCCAAAGTCCTTCAACATGTTGTCGCCTCCCAAGTCCGTGCCCATCTTTCCCGAAACTCCATGTTTGAATCCCTCCAATCAGGTTTCCGCCCCTGCCACAGTACCGAAACGGCTCTCATCAAAGTCACAAATGACATCCTTTGTGACTGTGACAAAGGTAAATTATCCCTCCTCATCCTTCTTGACTTGTCTGCGGCCTTTGACACGGTTGACCATTCCATCCTCCTCCAACGCCTCTCCACCGTCGTCCAGCTGGGTGGGACTGCACTTGCCTGGTTCCATTCTTATCTATCTAATCATAGTCAGAGAATCACTTGCAACGGCTTCTCTTCCCGCTCCCGCATCATTACCTTTGGTGTCCCCCAAGGATCTATCCTTGGCCCCCTCCTATTTCTCATCAACATGTTGCCCCTTGGTGACATCATCTGAAAACACAGCGTCAGTTTCCACATGCACGCCGATGACACCCAGCTCTACCTCACCACCACTTCTCTGGACCTCTCCACGGTCTCTAAATTGTCAGAGATCCAGTTCTGGATGAGCAGAAATTTTCTACAATTAAATATTGGGAAGACCGAAGACATTGTTTTCGGTCCCTGCCAGGAACTCCGTTCCCTGGCCACTGCATCCATCCCTCTCCCTAATATCTGTCTGAGGCTGAACCACACTGTTTGTAACCTTGGTGTCATATTTGACCCTGAACTGAGCTTCCGACGAAATATCCACGGCATAACAAAGACCGCCTACTTCCACCTCCGTTACATTGCCCGTCTCCACCCTTGCCTCAGCTCATCCGCTGCTGAAACCCTCACCCATGCCTTTGTTACCTGTAGACTTGACTATTCCAATGCACTCCTGGCTGGCCTCCCACATTCTACCCTGCATAAACTTGAGGTCATCCAAAACTCAGCTGCCCGTGTCCTAACTTGCACCAAGTCCCGTTCACCCATCACCCCTGTGCTCGCTGACCTACATTGGCTCCCAGTTAAGCAACACCTTGATTTCAAAATTTTTATCGTTGTTTTCAAATCCGTCCATGACCTCGCCCCTCCCTATCTCTGTAATCTCCTCCAGCCCCACAACCAACCCCCCCCCCGATATTTCTGCGCTCCTCTATTTCTGCCCTCTTGAGCAGCCACGATTTTAATCGCTCCACCATTGGCGGCCGTGCCTTCCGCTGTCGAGGCCCTCAGCTCTGGAATTCCCTCCCTAAACCTCTCCGCCTCTCTACCTCTTTTTCCTCCTTTAAGACGCTCCTTAACACCTACCTCTCTGACCAAGCTTTTGGTCACCTGCCCTAATTTCTGCTTATGTGGCTTGGTGTCAAATTGTTTGTCTTAAAATACTCCTGTGCAGTGCCCTGGGACGTTTTACTACGTTAAAGGTGCTATATGAATACAAGTTGTTGTTGTTGTTAAAGGGACAGTGACATTGTGATAGATCGTGATTTCAGTACAGAGAGCAGGGAGCGCGATTTTGGGCGGAACAAAAAGAAACTAAGATTGAAAATTGTGTTTTGTGAAATTCTCTCCTGCACTTCCAGTAATCACTGATGTTAACTTGTTTTACAGGGTGTTACATGTAGAGGATGTGCAGAAGGGAAGCTTAAGGCAAAGGTCACGTCAAGCCCTGACAGAGTCACTCGATTCATCAGGACCTGAATATCCTCGGCACATGGAAGGGGAAAGCAGCAGTCAGAGGGCGGGCAAACCGTCCGCGTGTTCCCTGTGTGGACGCTCCTTCAGCCCATCGTCCAGCCTGGGGAGACACAAGTGCAGCCGCACTGTGGAGAGACCCTGTCAATGTGGGGGCTGCGGGAAGAGAGTAAATTCTGCATCTCAGCTGAAAACTCAGCAGCACAGTTGCTCCGGAAAATGGCCGTTCATCTGCTCCGTGTGCGGGAAGGGATTTAATCACTCGGGGAAACTGCTGAGACACCAGCGAGTTCACACCGGGGAGAGGCCGTTTGCCTGCTCTCACTGTGAGAAGAGGTTTACCCAGTCTTGCAATCTGTTGTCACATGAGCGGGTTCATAGCGAGGAAAGACCTTTTCAATGCTCTGACTGTGAGCAGAGCTTTAAAAGGACCAGCGACCTGATGCAGCACCAGCGAGTTCACACCGGGGAGCGGCCGTTCACCTGCTCTCACTGCGGGAAACGATTCACTCAGTCATCCGCCCTGCTGGTACACCAGCGAGTTCACACCGGGGAGAGGCCCTTCACCTGCTCCATGTGTGGGAAAGGATTCATTCAGTCATCCACCCTGGTGATACACCAGCGAGCTCACACTGAGGAGAGGCCGTTCACCTGCTCCGTGTGTGGGAAGGGATTCCTTCAGTCATCCGCCCTGCTGGTACACCAGCAGATTCACACTGGGGAGAGGCCGTTCTCCTGCTCCGTGTGTGGGAGGGCATTCACTCGTTCATCCGCTCTGCGGGTGCACCAGCGTGTTCACACTGACGAGAGACCCTTTAAATGCCCCGACTGCCAGAAGAGCTTCAAAAGCACCGAGGAGCTGAAGATGCACCAACGCGTTCACACCGGGGAGAGGCCGTTCAGCTGCTCTCACTGCGGGAAGAGGTTTGGGAGCTCATCGAACCTGGTGAGGCACCAGCGAGTTCACAGTGAGGAGAGACCGTTTAAATGTTCCGACAGCGAGAAGAGCTTCCAAAGCTCCAAAGACCATTGATGAGAGCCTGTTCAAAAGTTCTCACTGCGGTAAGACGTTTACGCAATCATCAGACCTGCTGAGACATGAGCACATCCACACTGGGGAGCAGCCGTTCCCCTGCTCCCTGAGTGAACATAGATTCACTAGTCCATCTGACCTGCTGAGACACCAGCGAGTTCACACCGGGGAGAGGCCGTTCCCCTGCTCAGTGTGTGAACAGCGATTCACCAGTCCATCTGACCTGCTGAGACACCAGCGAGTTCACACTGGGGAGAGGCCGTTCCCCTGCTCCCTGAGTGAACAGCGATTCACCAGTCCACCTGACCTGCTGAGACACCAGCGAGTTCACACTGGGGAGAGGCTGTTCCCCTGTTCCCTGAGTGAACAGCGATTCACCAGTCCATCTGACCTGCTGAGATACCAGCGAGTTCACACTGGGGAGAGGCCGTTACCCTGCTCAGTGTGTGAACAGCGATTCACCTGCTGAGATACCAGCGAGTTCACACTGGGGAGAGGCCGTTCCCCTGCTCAGTGTGTGAACAGCGATTCACCTGCTGAGACACCAGCGAGTTTACACTTCACTGCAGTGGTCTGATTCTGCTATTAATCACATCCATGACTGATCCATGTTAATTATGGTAATGGGATGGCAGTGTTTGTTGATGCTGATAATAATCCCGAATAATTAGGCTGGAGTTTAATATTCTGTATATACGTCTGTTGGAAAATAAATGTTCCTTTTATGTCGGGTTTAGCACTAAACAACGAGAAGGTGGCTAACACAAGCATCATGGGTAAGTGAAGTTAGTCTGAGGTCGAACATGCAGCCAGTCTCGTGGCCCGACAAGTGTTTCGCTGACACAAAAGCCTCGGGAAAACATGTTTTTGAGCAAAGCGGCTAGAAGAGGAAGATCAGGTGAAGACAGTGGAGGCAGAGAGGTGGTAGAAGACACTGGAGAAAGAAAGGAGTGAACACTGCAGCCTTGAGATGGTGGAGATCAGAGCGGGGTCTCTGCAGCAGCTGTGGCTCTACTCCTGTGTTCTCATGTGCAATGACCCGAGTTAATCACAACAACGATTATATAAAGGTGGGGGGCAGTTAAGGGGAGCAGTTTTGCGGATGACACCAAATTGGGGGGGGGAGATAGTCAACACTGAGGATGACAGCAACAAATTACAAGAGGACATTAATAAACTTGCAGAACGTGCATATAATTGGCAAATGATTTGAAATGATAAGTGTGAGGTATTACATTTTGGTAAGAAAAATAAGGAGGTCACATATAATGTGGAAAATAAGAATCTAAATGGGGTAGAACATAAGAACATAAGAAATAGGAGCAGGAGTAGGCCAATCGGCCCCTCGAGCCTGCTCCACCATTCAATAAGATCATGGCTGATCTGATCCTAACTGCCAATCCACTATCACTGAACCATCTCCTGAATCTAACAGAATTAGACATACGAAATAGGAGCAGGATCAGGCTACATGGCCCCTGGGCCCGCTCCGCTACCCACAGGGCCATGACCGATCCGAACCTAGACTCATGTCCAAATTCCTGCCCGCTCCCCGTAACCCTTTATTCCCTTTACTTCTAAGAAACTGTCTATTTCTGTTTTAAATTTATGTAATGATGTAGCTTCTACAGCTTTTTGGGGCAGCATATTCCATGGACCTACCACCCTCTGAGTGAAGTAGTTCCGCCTCATCTCAGTTTTGAAAGAGCAGCCCCTTATTCTAAGACTATGCCCCCTAGTTCTAGTTTCACCCATCATCTGGAACATCTTCCCCGCATCCACCCGATCCAACCCCTTCACAATCTTATATGTTTCAATAAGATCGCCTCTCATTCTTCTGAACTCCAATGAGTAGAGTCCCAATCTACTCAACCTCTCCTCATATGTCCATCCCCTCATCCCCGGGATTAACCGAGTGAACCTTCTTTGTACTGACTCGAGAGCGAGTATGTCTTTTCTTAAGTATGGACACCAAAACTGTACGCAGTATTCCAGGTGCGGTCTCACCAATACCTTGTACAACTGAAGCAATACCTCCCTATTTTTATATTCTATCCCCCTAGCAATGAAAGCCAACATTCCATTGGCGAAGAGCAAAGGGATCTCAAAGTATCAGTACACAAATCACTAATCACAGGTTAATAAGGCCATAAGAAAAGCAAACCTAGAACTAGGGTTTATTTCTAGAGGGATAGAATTGAAAAGTAGAGAAGTTATGCTAAATTTGTATTGAACCTTCATTAGACCACACTTGGAGTACTGTGTACAATTCTGGTCGCCGTATTATAAAAAGGATATAGAGGCATAGAGAGGGTGCAAAATGATTTACAAGAATGGTACCAGAAATGCAAGGTTATACCTATCGAAAGGATGAACAGGTTGGGTCTTTTTCTCTTGAAAAGAGGTGAGGGGTGAGCTAATAGAGATCTTTAAAATTATGAAAAAAGGTGGTAGAGAGAAAACGGGGAATTATAGACCAGTAAGCCTGACATCGGTAGTGGGGAAAATGCTAGAGTCCATTATAAAAGATGTAATAGCAGAGCACTTGCAAAACAGTGACAGGATCGGACAAAGTCAACATGGATTTACAAAAGGTAAATTGTGCTTGACTAATTACTGGAATTTTTTGAGGATGTAACTGGTAGAACTGATAAGGTAGAACCAGTAGATGTGGTCTATTTGGACTTTCAGAAGGCTTTCGATAAGGTCCCGCATAAGAGATTAGCGTGTAAAGTTAAGGCACATGGGATTGGGGGCAAGGTACTGACTTGGATAGAGAACTGGTTGGCAGACAGGAAGCAAAGAGTTGGAATAAACGGGTCTTTTTCCGAGTGGCAGGCAGTGACTAGTGGGGTACTGCAGGGATCGGTCCTAGGACCCCAGCTATTCACAATATATATTAATGATCTAGACAAGGGAACTAGATGTAATATCTTCAAGTTTGCAGACGACACAAAGCTGGGTGGGCGTGGGTGCTGTGAGGAGGATGCCGAGAAACTCCAGTATGATTTGGACAGGTTGGGTGATTGGGCAGATGCATGGCAGATGCAGTATAATGTGGATAAATGTGAGGTTATCCACTTTGGTGGCAAAAACAGGAAGGCAGATTATTATCTGAACGGCAATAGATTGGGAGAAGGGGAAGTGCAACGAGACCTGGGTGTCCTTGTGCACCAGTCGCTGAAGGTAAGCATGCAGGTGCAGCAGGCGGTTAAGATGCAAATGGTATGTTGGCTTTCGTAGCGAGAGGGCTTGAGTACAGGAACAAGGATGTCTTGCTGCGGTTGTACAGGGCCTTGGTGAGACCACACCTTGAGTATTGTGTGCAGTTTTGGTTGCTTTATCTGAGGAACGATGTTCTTGCCATGGAGGGAGTGCAGTGAAGATTCACCAGACTAATACCTGGGATGGCAGGAATGACGTATGAGGAGAGATTGATTGGGTCGATTAGGCTTATATTCGCTAGAGTTTAGAAGAATGAGATGGGATCTCATTGAAACTTATAAAATTCTAACAGGACTAGACAGACTAGATGCAGAAAGGATGTTCCCGATGACGGGGGAGTCCAGAACCAGGGGTCATAGTCTAAGGATAAGGGGTAAGCCATTTAGGACAGAGATGTGGAGGAATTTCTTCACCCAGAGAGTGGTGAACCTGTGGAATTCTCTACCACAGAAGGCAGTTGAGGCCAATTCATTAAATATATTCAAGAAGGAGTTGGATATATTTCTTGAGGCTAAAGGGATCGAGGGATATGGGGAGAAGGCAGGGACAGGGTACTGAATTTGGATAATCAGCCATGACCTCATTGAATGGCGGAGCAGGCTCGAGGGGCCGAATGGCCTACTCCTGCTCCTAGCTTCTATGTTTCTATGTCTTGATAGAGTGGATACAGAGAGAATGTTTCCACTTGTGGGGAAGAGCTAAACTAGAGGCCATCAATATAAGATAGTCACCAAGAAACCCAATAGGGAATTCAGAAGGAACTTCTTTACCCAGAGAGTGGTGAGAATGTGGAACTCACTACCACAGGGAGTGGTTGAAGCGAATAGTATCGATGCATTTAAGGGGCGGTTAGATAAGCGCATGAGGGAGAAGGGAATAGAGGGTAGAGTTAGATGAGGAAAGACGGGAGGAGGCTCGAGTGGAGCATAAACGCTGGTATGGACTGGTTGGGACAAAGGGCCGGTTTCTGTGTCATATATCCTGTAATTAGTCAACCATCACTTCGGGAGAATGGGGCTCAGCCGAGGTTCCCCGAGTGGTGAGGGTGTGATCACTGACGGCTTGTGGTAGAGCAGGTGTCCTAGGATGGATGTCCAGCTCAGAATCTGATGCTTGGTTAAGTTCGTGTGGACTTTGGACTAATAAAGTTATACACCCAACTGGAGTGCCTGTGTGAGTTTGTTGAATCGATAGACGTGCCACCTGGTGAGCGCGATAACGTCAAATCAGTCAGCGCTAAGAAAGAAAAAGAGCACCTTTCATGACCACAGGACGTCCTAAAGTGCTTTACAGCCACTGAACTACTTTAGAAGTGTTGTAATGTAGGAAAGTGACAATTTGTGCGCACAGCAAACTCCCACAAACAGCAATCATCTGTTATTTAGTGGTATTGGTTGAGGGATTAATATTGGCCCAGGACCCCTGCTCTTATTGGGCCTGAAATTTGCGCTCCCGATGACGGTGAACTGACAGCGTTCGCCGTCATTCCACCTTTGAAACTTAGGAGCCACCTGGTGAGCGTAATAACCTCAAATCAATCAGCGTTAAGAAAGAAAAATGTTGTGCAGTGCTGACTGCGGCCCCTCCCAGATTCCAGCCCCAGCTCTGTGCTGACTGCGGCCCCTCTCTCAGATTCCAGCCCCAGCCCTGTGCTGACTGCGGCCCCTCTCCCAGATTCCAGCCCCAGCCCTGTGCTGACTGCGGCCACTCTCCCAGATTCCAGCCCCAGCTCTGTGCTGACTGAGCTGCTCTCACCTGGGGACAGCGCATCACAATCGGCCCCAGCGCACCTGAGCTGCTCACCAGGTCCCGCCCCCTTGCTGCGCCGCCATTGGCTGGAGGACCGGCCGCCTGTACGGTCCTCCAGCCCCGCCTCGCTCTTCCTATTGGTCCGAGCCCCCCGTCGGTCAGACCGAGCCCCGGGGTCACGTGCTCCAGTTCACTCCGCCCCCTGGCCACCCCGAGTGATGGGTGCGGCTGAATCTGCTCCATTCTGTGACCTTGGAGCTCCCGCTCGACTATCGGGTTTGTATTTTATTTTATTCTCTCTCCACCCCACCTCGAGTTAAATCGGTTCTGGAAACTCACTTTGTGTCGGTGATTCGGCCTGAACGGCCGACCTTTCCCAGGAGACCGCGCGCGGCGACCGAGCCCAGTGCGCAGGCACAGGAATGGCCGGTTTGTGGGACTCTGCGCATGCGCGGGTCCCCGGCCGTTTAAAGGGCCATTGTCTCTGTGAGGCTCACTCCAGGAACACGATTGCAGAATCGTTGTGGAATACAAAGATAAACCCCGGCTCCTATTCTCCACTGCAAACCGTCTTCTAAAACCCCTCTCTCCATCTCCTCCACCCTCACCTCCGACAACAAGTGTCAGGAGCTCATGCACTTCTTTCTAAGATTGAGACCATCCATTTAGCTGCCTCTGTCACTTCCTTCCCCTAGACCACCTTGATAAAGGGATTTGACCCGAAACTTTGACTCTGTTTTCTCTCCGCAGATGTTGCCTAGCCTGCTGAGTTTTTCCAGCATTTTCTGTTGTTATTTCGGACGTCCAGCATCTGCAGTATTTTGCTATCAGGCCAAACTTCCTCTAAGGTTCCCCCACCCCCGCCCAGCCCTAACCCTGAACTCGCATCTTTCTCCAGTTTCTCTCCGATTTCCCCTCATGACCTCTCTGCACTCATCTTGTCCATGACACCCACTTCCTGCTCCCTCGACCCTATTCCCACCAAACTGCTGACCACCCAATTTCCTTTTCTGGCTCCCATGTTAGCTGACATTGTTAACAGTTCTCTCTCCTCAGGTATTGTCCCCCTCTCCCTCAAAACTGCTGTCATCACCCCTCTCAAAAAAACAACCCTTGACCCCTCCATCCTTGCAAACTACCGCACATCTCCAACCTCCCTTTCCTCTCCAAAGTCCTTCAACATGTTGTCGCCTCCCAAGTCCGTGCCCATCTTTCCCGGAACTCCATGTTTGAATCCCTCCAATCAGGTTTCCGCCCCTGCCACAGTACCTGTCAATCACCCGGGCAGTGTGAGCTGAGCATGCGCGGACCTTGGCTGCAGCCACTGACACATCAGGTGAGAGAGCTCAGGGCACGGGTTCATGAACCCCGGGGGGACGCGGGCTGCTCACACCCCGAGCTCAGGGAGCGGGTTCATGAACCCCGGGGGGACGCGGGCCGCTCACACCCCGAGCTCAGGGAGCGGGTTCATGAACCCCGGGGGGACGCGGGCCGCTCACACCCCGAGCTCAGGGAGCGGGTTCATGAACCCCGGGGGGACGCGGGCTGCTCACACCCTGAGCTCAGGGAGCGGGTTCATGAACCCCGGGGGGACGCTGGCCGCTCACACCCCGAGCTCAGGGAGCGGGTTCATGAACCCCGGGGGGACGCGGGCCGCTCACACCCCGAGCTCAGGGAGCGGGTTCATGAACCCCGGGGGGACGCGGGCTGCTCACACCCCGAGCTCTGGGAGCGGGTTCATGAACCCCGGGGGGACGCGGGCTGCTCACACCCCGAGCTCAGGGAGCGGGTTCATGAACCCCGGGGGGACGCGGGCCGCTCACACCCCGAGCTCAGGGAGCGGGTTCATGAACCCCGGGGGAACGCAGGCTGCTCACACCCCGAGCTCAGGGAGCGGGTTCATGAACCCCGGGGGGACGCGGGCCGCTCACACCCCGAGCTCAGGGAGCGGGTTCATGAACCCCGGGGGACGCGGGCCGCTCACACCCCGAGCTCAGGGAGCGGGTTCATGAACCCCGGGGGGACGCGGGCCGCTCACACCCCGAGCTCAGGGAGCGGGTTCATGAACCCCGGGGGGACGCGGGCCGCTCACACCCCGAGCTCAGGGAGCGGGTTCATGAACCCCGGGGGGACGCGGGCTGCTCACACCCCGAGCTCAGGGAGCAGGTTCATGAACCCCGGGGGAACGCGGGCCGCTCACACCCCGAGCTCAGGGAGCGGGTTCATGAACCCCGGGGGGACGCGGGCTGCTCACACCCCGAGCTCAGGGAGCAGGTTCATGAACCCCGGGGGGACGCGGGCTGCTCACACCCCGAGCTCAGGGAGCGGGTTCATGAACCCCGGGGGGACGCGGGCTGCTCACACCCCGAGCTCAGGGAGCGGGTTCATGAACCCCGGGGGGACGCGGGCTGCTCACACCCCGAGCTCAGGGAGCGGGTTCATGAACCCCGGGGGGACGCGGGCTGCTCACACCCCGAGCTCAGGGAGCGGGTTCATGAACCCCGGGGGGACGCAGGCTGCTCACACCCCGAGCTCAGGGAGCGGGTTCATGAACCCCGGGGGGACGCGGGCTGCACACACCCCGAGCTCAGGGAGCGGGTTCATGAACCCCGGGGGGACGCGGGCTGCACACACCCCGAGCTCAGGGAGCGGGTTCATGAACCCCGGGGGGACGCGGGCTGTTCACACCCCGAGCTCAGGGAGCGGGTTCATGAACCCCGGGGGGACGCGGGCTGCTCACACCCCGAGCTCAGGGAGCGGGTTCATGAACCCCGGGGGGACGCAGGCTGCTCACACCCCGAGCTCAGGGAGCGGGTTCATGAACCCCGGGGGGACGCGGGCTGCTCACACCCCGAGCTCAGGGAGCGGGTTCATGAACCCCGGGGGGACGCGGGCTGCTCACACCCCGAGCTCAGGGAGCGGGTTAATAAACCCCGGGGGGACGCGGGCTGCTCACACCCCGAGTGCGACCACAGGCCCCATTATTAAAACACTCAACATTATCCGCTTCCCAAACACCCGGGGTGGGCCTCAGGCCCCGAACAAGAGCCTCCGGGCCGGGCCTTTGCCCCGAGCGGGGCGGCAGCAGCGAGGCTTTCTCCCGGTGACAGGCCCGGGTTAACGGCCGCCATCTTGAGAGGCTCAGGGGGCAGCAGGGCGCATGTGCGACCCCCTTGGCCAGGAACCAGGAGTAGAGAATCTTGTCAATTTCTATCCTGGACTCACAGTGATGGCTTTTGTAAACTCCTTTTACAGGCTGTGAGAAGGGCAGCATTTACACACCGCAAACTCAGACCAAACATCACATCAAGATCTGACAGAGTCACTCCATTCATCAGGACCTGAATATCATCGGCCTCTGAATCTGGAAGGAGAAATGTTTGTTCTGTCCGTGCCGAAAAAATTTCAAACATCAGTGTGACTGGAAAAGCATCGAGACACACACACACCTGAGTGAGAGTGTTCCAGTGCACTGATTGTGGAAAGAGCTTCAACCAGTTACACAGCCTGAAAAAACATCGCACCATTCACAGCGGGGAGAAACCGTACACGTGTTCTGTGTGTGGATGAGGCTTCAACCGAGGGACTCGAGGACACCCGCACCATGGAGAAACCATGGAAATGTGGAGACTGTGGGAAGGGATTCAATTACCCATGTGAGCTGGAAACTCATCAACGCATTCACACTGGGGAGAGACCGTTCACCTGCTCCGAGTGTGGGAAGGGATTCACTCAGTCCTCTCACCTCATTGAACACCAACGTGTTCACTCTGATAATAGACCTTTTAAGTGTTCTGACTGTGAGAAGAGCTTTAAAAGCAGAAGTGATCTGCTGAGACACGAACGCACTCACACTGGGGAGAGGCCATTCACCTGCTCCGTGTGTGGGAAAGGATTCTTTAATTCATCCACCCTGATTGACCACCAACGGGTTCACTCTGATAAGAGACCATTTCAATGTTCTGACTGTGAAAAGAGCTTTAAATGCAGAAGGGAACTGCTGACACACCAGCGCATTCACACTGGGGAAAGGCCGTTCACCTGCTCTGTGTGTGGGAAGAGATTCACTCGGTCATCCAACCTGCAGATTCACCAGCGAGTTCACACTGGAGAGAGGCCATTCATATGCTCCGTGTGTGGGATGAGATTCACTTATTCATCCCACCTGCTGAGACACCAGCGAGTTCACAAATGACTGCAGGGGTTGGATTCTGCAGTTTTTGCTGCTGTTAATCACAACCAGGACTGAACCATGTTCATTCTGATAGTTGGGGTTTGTTTCTGCTGATGTTAATAACATCTATAACTGGGCTATAGTTTGATATTCTGGATAAATGTCAATTATATCAGCTTTCTTTTAAACACCATGGGCAGGATTTTCATTGGGCCGTGGAGTCGGGACTGGAGGCGTGTGGGGGTTTAAAATCCTGAAATCGGGGGCCCCGACCCCATCCCGCCCCCAACCCGCCTCCATGCTAGTTTCAAAGGAGGTGGGTACCCGCCCCGCACTGGGACCCGCTTCCCCGAGGTGGGAAGGGGATTAGTGCCAATTAACTGCCTGTTAACAGGTAGTTAACAGGCAGTTTTTAGCCTAATCCCTATTTTCATTGTTGAAATGTGGGATTCCTGATGGCTCCAAACCTCGCCAAGTTAACGAGGCGGGCCGTCGGGATGAAGGGCTTGGAGGGGTCGAGATGTCCGGTGTTCAGGTGAGTGATAGGTGCATGAGTGCAGAGGTAAGTGTGTTTGGTGTGTTTAAAGTGTTTAAAGAAGTTCTACTAACCTTTACTTACCTTTACAGTCTTCCTTCAGGTCTCGGGAGTCCCTCATCTCACCGGCACAGAAAGCAGAATGGCTGCCAGCTGTCAAAATCTGCAGCATTCAGCTTTCTGTTCTGGGGAGATCTCTAAATCATCCTGAGAGGAAGGAATTAACCTGGAGTACAGATTGTCAGTGTTTGACAGCTTCAAACAGCTGTGAATCGCTGATATTTCATCTGTCAAAAGGTCTTAACAGATGAAATTTCAATCTGTGACGTCACCTGTTGCCGGGTGGCCCCTAATTGGCCTGCTGAGCCCGCCGGGCAGGCTCAACAAGGTCAATCAAGTCTAAATTGTGTGGGTTGGCTAGAACTCAATGGAGGCGGGACTACAACCCCAAAAGTTGTAGTCCCGCCTCCTACCCACCTCCTCAATGAAAATCCAGCCCCATGTGTCTAGTCCTTGATATCTTCATGATAAGACGAGCTGATTGAGGACTTGTTATGAAGTGAGAGCAATCTTGGAACTGTGTTCCTAGAACAGATTGCCCGTAATAAAATAGGGGAACTGGAGGCAATAATATGTTGCAAGGAACCAGAAATAGTACGGATTACTGAGTCATGGCTACAGAAAAATCAAGACTGGGATTTAAACATTGCAGGGTATAACATATTTAGAAAAGATACAGAGGGAAAAGGGCAAGGTGGAGTAGCTGTACTTATTAGAGATAACAGAATGGCAGTAGAAAGACAGAAATAGAATCCATGTGAATAGAGATATAAAATAATAAAGGATCAGTCATACTAATAGAGGTAGTGTACAGACCACCTAATAGTGGAAGGGAGGTGGAGGAAGAAACAACCAAACAACGTAAAACACATAGAATAATAATCTAGGGGGATGTCAACTGTCCCAAACCTAATTGGCCAGAAGAGATAGGTAAAGGGGATAAGTGAATGGAGTTCGTACAATGTGTACAGGACTCCTTTCTAACCCAGTATGTAAGAAGCCCAACAAGGGAGGATTTGCTACTTGATCTAGTAATGGGGAATGAACCAGAGCAGATAAGAGAAGTAAAAGTAGGGGAACATCGAGGCAATAGTGACCATAATGTAATATGCTTTAAGATAACAAATGATAATGACACAACCATGACAAAGACCAGGGTAATATAGATTAGAGAAAAGCCGATTTTGAGCAGCTGAGAATAGAACTTGGGAAAATCAAATGGACAATAATAATGGCAAACACTGATGTAGAACAGCAATGGGAAACATTTAAAACGGTGTTCAACAGAGTCCAGGAATAATATATTCCGCTAAAAAAAAGAACAGACTAAACAGTAATGGGTCACCATGAATGAATAAAGACATGAGGGACAAATTGAGGGTACGGAAAGAGGCATACACTAAGTACGTGGACAGCAGGGAGGAGCATGACAAGAGAGAATACAAAGAGATTAGGAGAGAAGTCAAAAAAGCAATTAGGAAGGCAAAGAGGAACTATGAAATTAAATTATCATGGAATCTAAAACAAAATAGTAAAATATTCTACAGACACATAAATAAAAAAAAGGAAAGTTGGGATGGAAATAGGGCCACTAAGGGATGGACAGGATAATCTCACAGGCAAAATGGCAGAAATATTAATTACTTTGCTTCAGTATTTATCATGGAGACAGAGCAGGTGGGCATGACATCGGAAACTGTGATTAACATAGAAACATAGAAGATAGGAGCAGGAGTAGGCCATTCAGCCCCTCGAGCCTGCTCCGCCATTTAATGAGATCATGGCTGATCATCTAAATTCAGTACCCTGTCCCTGCTTTCTCCCCATATCCCTTGAACCCTTTAGCCTCAAGAAATATATCCAACTCCTTCTTGAATATATTTAATGAATTGGCCTCAACTGCCTTCTGTGGTAGAGAATTCCACAGGTTCACCACTCTCTGGGTGAAGAAATTCCTCCTCATTTCAGTCCTAATTAGGGCTTACCCCTTATCCTTAGACTGTGACCCCTTGAAGGCTTCGATTATGAGGTCCAGTTGCATAAACTTGGTTTGTATTCCCCTGAGTTTCGAATACTGAGGGGTGATCTGATCCGGGTATTTAAAATGAGAAAGGGATTCCATAATGTCGAAATAAAAAGTATTTTCTCTGGCAGGCGAGTCCAGAACAAGAGGGCATCACCTTCAAATTAAGGCTCGGCCACCTAGGAGTGAAATCAGGAAGCACTTTTTCACAAAAGGGATGCAAGAAAGATAAATCCGAGTGTGAGAGACTGGGAGCTGTGATTAGAAATGATATAACCGTATTTAAAATAAAAAGAGAACTATGAAGTAAACTAATCAAACTCAAAGAAGATAAATCCCCTGGCTTTCATCCGCGCATCTTAAAAGAATCGAAAGAGATAGCAGAGACACTGTTACACATATTTAATAATTCTTTACGAAAAGGTGTAGTGCCAGAGGACTGGCGGATAGCTAACGTAATACCTATATATTTAAGAAAGGAGATAGAATATGTCCAAGGAACAATAGACCAGTCAGCTTAACATCGGTGGTAGGAAAAATAAAAGAATCCCGTTGAGTCGAATAGTGTAGATGCATTTAAGGGGAGGCTAGATAAGCACATGCGGGAGAAGGGAATAGAGGTTTATGCGGATAGAGTTAGATCAGGAAAGACGGGAGGAGGCTCGTGTGGAGCATAAACGCTGGCATGGACTGGCTGGGCCGAATGGCCTGTTTCTGTGCTGTGTATTCTATGTAATTTTTAAAAGATGGATCTACAAGATGCCCAAGTCTGACAGGGCAGAAGATTCTATTATATCACAAAGTCCACTTCAATCACCCTGGGCAGATTTCCACTATCCTTTCGTGAAAAAGTGCTTCCTGATTTCACTCCTAGGTGGCCGAGCCTTAATTTGAAGGTGATGCCTGATGTAAAAAAGGAGTCTCACACATCAAGGAACTTTAAAGTAAGCTTTAAGCAACTTATAATTATTTTATACTATATACAAGAGCGGTCTTCACCATGCCTCTAGGAGAAGCCCTTTTACCATACTGAGCAGTTCAGTATTTATACTAGTCCAAACACAGGAAGTGACATATGCACAGGAAGTGATGTATGCACAGAGTTCACAGTTCACAGGAAGTGATGTGCACATAACTTCATCCGGAAGTTATTTCTTATTATTACAATGCCCTCTTGTTCTGGACTCGCCTGCCAGAGAAAATACTTTCTATTTCGACATTATGGAATCCCATTCTCATTTTAAATACCCAGATCAGATCACCCCTCAATGTTCGAAACTCAGAGGAATACAAACCAAGTTTATGCAACCTGACCTCATAATTGAAGCCTTCAAGCCCCAGTATCATTCTGGTGAATCCGCACTGCACCCCCTCCAAGGCCAGTCTATCCTTCCTGAGGATCAGTGCCCAGTACTGAACACAGTCCTCCAGATGGGCTCTGACCCAGGCTCTGTACAACTGAAGCATCATTTCCCCCCTTTGTATTCCAGCCCCTCGAGATAAAGGACAACATTCCATTACCATTGTCATTACTTTCTGTATCTGTGCACTGGCTTTTAGTGATTTGTGTACATTGACACCCAAATCCCTCTGCTCCTCCACAGTTTCCAGTCTCTCACACTTGGATTTATCTTTCTTGCATCCAAAGTGGGCGACCTCACATTTCCCCACATTGAACTCCATCTGCCACAGTTTTTTCCACTCACTTAATCTGCCTATGTCCCTTTGTAACATCCTGCTCCCATCTACACATCTTACTGTGCCTCCTAATTTAACATCATCTGGAAACTTGGATACAAAACTCTCTATTCCTCCATCCAAGTCATTGGTGCATATGGTGAAAAGCTGAGGCTCCAGTACAAATCCCCAGGGAACACCACTTGTCACATCCTGTCAATCAGAGTACGTTCCCTTTATCCCTACTCTCTGTCTCCTATCTCCCAACCAATTCCCAACCCATGTCACAAGGTGATTTTCAATTTTGTGCACTTTTATTTTTGTTAATAATCTCTTGTGCTGGACCTTATTAAATGCCTTCTGGAAATCCATATAGACAACATCCATAGACACTCCCATGTGTACCATATTAGAGACCTCAGTAATTCTACTAGGTTAGTCAGACATGACCTACTCTTCACAAATCCATGCTGACTTCCTTTGATCAGCTCGTACTTGTTCAAGTGCTCAATCATTTTGTCTGATAGATTCCAGTAACTTCCTCACAACTGACATTCAACTGACAGGTCTGTATTTTCCTGGTTTTTCCTCCCTCCTTTCCTAAATAATGGAGTAACATTATCAGTTTTCATATCCAAAGGCACAATTCCAGAGTCTGGTGAGCTTTTGGGAGTGACCTCTAAACTTGACCATGACAATGCACCCCTGGCTGGCCTCCCATTTTCTCCCCTCCGTAAACTTGAGGTCATCCAAAACTCGGCTGTCCATGTCCTAACTCGAGGCCCTAAGGTCTGAAATTCCCTTCCTAAACCTCTCCCTCTCCTCCTTAAAAAAACCTACCTCTTTGACCAAGCTTTTGGTCACCTGCCCTAATATCTCATGTGGCTCGATGTCAAAGTTTGTTTGATAATCGCTCCTGTGAAGCGCCTTCGGAGATTTTACTACGTTAACGGTGCTACATAAACACAAGTGGTTGTTGCTGCTGTTAATCACATCCGGGACTGAACCACGTTCATTCTGTTGGGGTTTGTTTCAGCTGATGTTAATAACCCCTATAACTGGGCTGGAGATTAAAATTCTGGATATCTGTTAAATAAATCAGCTTTGTTTCAAACACTCAGTGTGACGAATATTTGATTTCTCTTTGATAAGAAGAGATAATTGATGTCCTGTTACCTATTCTTCCATTTTTGAGCCTTTTCTACTTTAACTCGAAATTATTTCAGTTCTCATACCTTCGGTTACTCTCATGGACAAATCCCAGCTCCCCACTGCATTTCCTTTCTCACTACACTGTGTTATTTCCTGAAATAATCCCTGCTGTCTGTCCTGAATGAATCCATTTCACTACCAAATGTTGCAATGTTTGCTCCACACCACAGGGTTTCATCTGTTTAAAGCCACAACAGAAAGGTCCAGCTTTCTCCTGGAGTTTGAGAGAAATGAGCTTTGAAAATGATGCAGAGTTTCAGCCAATGAGGGAGCTCCGGGCTGAACCCCGCCCCTGACACACTCCGATTGGTTGGAGGACCAATCTAGCCCTGCCCCACTCTTCCTATTGATCCGGAGCTCCTGTCAATCACTCAGGCAGTGGGAGCATGCACGGGCGGCGGTGGCGACTGTGGGTGAGGCAGCAAGAGAGAGATGGGCGGAGGGAGCGGGCTAATAAACCCCGGGGGGATGCGGGCTGCACACACCCCGAGTGCGGCCCCAGGCCCCATTATTAAAACACTCAACATTATCTGCTACACACACACCCGGGGTGGGCCTCAGGCCCCGAACAAGAGCCTCCGGGCCAGGCGTTTGCCCCAAGCAGGGCGGCAGCTGCGGGGCTTTCTCCCGGTGACAGGCCCGGGGTAACGGCCGCCATCTTGAGAGGCTCAGGTGGCAGCAGGGCGCATGCGCGGCCCCCTTGGTCAGGAACCAGGAGGAGAGAATCTTGTCAATTTCTATCCTGGACTCACAGTGATGGCTTTTGTAAACTCCTTTTACAGGCTGTGAGAAGGGCAGCATTTACACACCGCAAACTCAAACCAAACATCACATCAAGATCTGACAGAGTCACTCCATTCATCAGGACCCGAATATCATCGGCCTCTGAATGTGGAAGGAGAAATGTTTGTCTGTTCTGTCTGTGGGAAAAGATTTCAAACATCAGTGTGATTGGAAAAGCACCGAGAAATACACACCCGAGTGAGAGTGTTCCAGTGCACTGACTGTGAAAAGAGCTTTAACCAGTTACACAGCCTGAAAAAACATCGCACCATTCACAGCGGGGAGAAACTGTACACGTGTTCTGTGTGTGGACGAGGCTTCAACTGATCGTCCAACGTGGAGAGACACAAGGACACCCACACCAGGTAGAAACCGTGGAAATGTGGGAACTGTGGGAAGGGATTCAATTATCTATCCCCGCTGGAAACTCATCGACGCAGTCACACCGGCGAGAGTCCGTTCACTTGCCCCGTGTGTGGAAAGGGATTCACTTATTCATCCAGCTTTATTGAACATTAACTTGTTCACTCTGATAAAAGACCATTTAAATGTTTTAACTGTGAGAAGAGCTTTAAACGCAGAAGGGACCTGTTGAGACACCAACGCACACACACTGGGGAGAGAGTGTTCACTTTCTCTGTGTGATGGAAGGGATTCACTGATTCATCCATCCTGCTGATACACCAGTGAGTTCACACTGGAGAGGGATCATTCACCTGCTCCATGTGTGGGAAGGGATTCACTTGTTCATCCGATCTTCTGTGACACCAACGCACTCACACTGGGGAGAGGCCATTCACCTGCTCTGTGTATGGGAAGGGATTCACTTGTTCATCCGATCTTCTGAGACACCAGCGCACTCACACTAGGGAGAGGCCATTCACCTGCTCCGTCTGTGGGAAGGGATTCAGTCAGTCATGCAACCTGCTGGGACACCAGCGAGTTCACGACCGACTGCAGGGGTTGGATTCTGCTGTTATTGCTGCTGTTAATCACATCCAGGACTGAACCATGTTCATTCTGACAGTTGGGCTTTGTTTCTGCTGATGTTAATAACCCCAATAACTGGGCTGGAGTTTAATATTCTGTATAAATGTCAAATAAATCAGCTTTGTTTCAAACACACTTTGTGTTGAGTCTGTGATGTCTCCATGATAAGAGGAGACTAATTGATGTCCTGTTACTGACTGCTCCATTTTTGGGCCGTTTCTCCTTTCTTACTCTGGATTATTTCGGTTTGATCTAATTGGCCTTCTACCATCCTGGGAGTCCCATGATACAACGATAATGGAGTTGTTGACTAATCACAGTGATCAATCTCTATCAATGAGTCTACAACAGACCCAGACATGAGGTGAGGAAAACCCCAGTGGTGGAGAGCTTTAGGAGCCATCGGACCAAAGTCACCTCTTCCTCCCGAGCATTCTACACTGACCACACATCATGTCTCAAATTACTCACACACTGTGTCCCCAAATCTTATTCTACGAATGAAATCGATCAAATTTACATTTGAATGAATCAACACTAACTGCTTCCACCATCTCCCTAGGGAGCCGATCCCATAGATTGACCACTCACTCACTGAAATATTGTTTCTGAAAGGGGATAATTCGACTCTACAATATTTAAGGGGTTATTATAAGCTTGCTGACACTGCCTGAATTCTTGGAACCCAATGTGCAGACAAGAAGCACGTATGCATGAATATCAAGAGGATGTGGGTTGAATAGATAAGGGAGAACCAGTGGATGTGGTGTATTTGGACTTTCAGAAGGCTTTCGATAAGGTCCCACATAAGAGATTAGCGTGCAAAATTAAGGCACATGGGATTGGGGGCAAGGTATTGACTTGGATAGAGAACTGGTTGGTGGACAGAAAGCAAAGAGTTGGAATAAAAGGGTAATTTTCCAAGTGGCAGGCAGTGACTAGTGGGGTACCGCAAGGATTGGTCCTAGGACCCCAGCTGTTCACAATATATATTAATGATCTGGACGAGGGAATTGGATGTAATATCTCCAAATTTGCAGACGACACAAAGCTGGGTGGGAGGGTAAGCTGTGAGGAGGATGCCGTGAAACTCCAGTACGATTTGGACAGATTGGGTGATTGGGCAGAAACATGGCAAGTGCACTATAATGTGGATAAATGTGAGTTTATCCACTTTGGTGGCATAAACAGGAAGGCAGATTATTATTTGAATGGCAATAGATTGGGAGAAGGGGAAGTGCAAAGAGACCTGAGTGTTCTTGTGCACCAGTCGCTGAAGGTAAGCATGCAGGTGCAGCAGGCGGTTAAGAAGGCAAATGGTATGTTGGCCTTCGTAGCAAGAGGGTTCGAGTACAGGAACAAGGATGTCTTGCTACAGTTGTACACGGCCTTGGTGAGACCGCACCTTGAGTATTGTGTGCAGTTTTGGTTGCCTTACCTGAGGAAGGACGTTCTTGCCATGGAAGGAGTGCAGCGAAGATTCACCAGGCTGATACCTGGGATGGCAGGAATGACGTATGAGGAGAGATTGTGTCGATTGGGCTTATACTCACTGGAGTTTAGAAGATTGAGAGGGGATCTCATCAAAACCTATAAAATTCTGTCAGGCCTGGACAGACTAGACGCAGGAAGGATGTTTCTGATGGCCGGGGAGTCCAGAACCAGGGGTCATAGTCTAAGGATAAGGGGTAAGTCATTTAGGACTGAAATGAGGAGGAATTTCTTCACCCAGAGAGTGGTGAACCAGTGGAATTCTCTGCCACAGAGGGCGGTGGAGGCCAGTTCATTAAATATATTCAAGAATGAGTTGGATATATTTCTTAAGGCTAAAGGGATCAAGGGATATGGGGAGAAGGCAGGGACCGGGTACTGAATTTGGATGATCAGCCATGATCTCATTGAATGGCGGAGCAGGCTCGAAGGGCCGAATGGCCTACTCCTGCTCCTATCTTCTATGTTTCTATGTTTCTATGAAATAGCAGACGGGAACAAATTCGCTTTCGATTAGAAAGCACAAATGTCAGCTGTGATAAGAACAGATAAGAACGGATGCAGTAACGACCCAATTAGGTCGATGGAATGTATATAACTGCATAACATGCTTGTAAATATGGAGTCTGAATCTCCAAGAGTGGAAGGACGGGCTCCCACGTGTGCAAAATAAAGACTGTTTACACTCTTGCTCCTGACTTGTGTCGAATATTTTGAAATGTTCCACAACACATTGGTGTAGTCGGCAGGATCTCCAAACGGACGGCAGACATACGTGGGCCACGTGCTAGTCAGAGTGGAAATAGAAGGATATTTCAGATGAATACGTGGCTAGAGGAATGGTGCAAGGGGGAGGGTTTCAAATTCCTGGGACATTGGAACCGGTTCTGGGGGAGGTGGGACCAGTACAAACCGGACGGTTTGCACCTGAGCAGGGCCGGGACCGATGTTCTGGGGGGAGTGTTTGCTAGTGCTCTGGGGGAGGGTTTAAACTAAAATGGCAGGGGGTTGGGAACCTGAGCAGGGGGACAGAGGAAAGGGAAACAAGGATATAAGCAAAAGTCAGGAAGGAGAAAAACAAAAGTGTCAGGCAGAGAAATCAAGAGTTTAAATCAAACATGGCCACAGTAAAGAATAATTCTAAAAGATCTAAGAGCGTTAAAAAAATAAGCCTGAAGGCTTTGTGTCTTAATACGAGGAGCATTCATAATAAGGTGGATGAATTAGCTGCACAAATAGAGGTAAACGAATATGATATGATTGGGATTACGGAAACATGGCTCCAGGGTGGCCAAGGCTGGGAACTCAACATCCAGGGGTATTCAATATTCAGGAAAGATAGGCAGAAAGGAAAAGGAGGTGGGGTAGCATTGCTGGTTAAAAAGTGGATTAACACAATTGAAAGGAAGGATATTAGCTCTGATGATGTGGAATCTGTATGGGTAGAACTGAGAAATATCAGGGGGCAGAAAACGTTAGTGGGAGTGGTATATAGACCTCCAAACAGTAATGCAGAGGTCGGGGATGGCATTAAATGGGAAATTAGAGAAGCGTGTAATAAGGGCACAGCAGTTATCATGGGTGACTTTAATCTACATGTAGATTGGGCTAACCAAATTAGTAACAATACTGTAGAGGAGGAATTCCTGGAGTGTATACGGGATGGTTTCCTGGACCAATATGTCGAGGAACCAACTAGAGATCAGGCCATCTTAGACTGGGTATTATATAATGAGAAAGGATTAATTAGCAATCTTGTTATGCAAGGCCCCTTGGGTCGGAGTGATCATAATATGATAGAATTCTTCATTAAGATGGAGAATGAAATCGTTGACTCAGAGACTAGGTTCCTGAATTTAAATAAAGGAGACTACGATGGTATGAGGTGCGAGTTGGGTAGGATTGATTGGGGAATGTCGGTGGATGGGCAATGGCAAACATTCAAAGATCGCATGGATGAACTACAGAATTTGTTCATCCCAGTTTGGCATAAAAATAAAACAAAAAAGGTGACTCAACCGTGGCTAACAAAGGAAATTAGGGATAGCATAAGATCCAAGGAGAGAACATATAAATTGGTCAGAAAAAGCAGTAAACCTGAGGATTGGGAGCAGTTTAGGATCCAACAAAGGAGGACAAAGGGATTAATTAAGAGGGGGAAAATAGAGTATGAGAGTAAGCTTTCAGGAAACATAAAAACTGACTGTAAAAGCTTCTGTAGATATGTGAAGAGAAAAAGATTGGTGAAGTCAAGCATAGGTCCCTTGCAGTCAGAATCAGGGGAATTTATAATGGGGAACAAAGAAATGGCAGACCAATTAAATACATACTTTGGTTCTGTCTTCACAAAGGAGGACACAAAAAACCTCCCAAAGATGTCGGGGAACATAGGGTCTAATGAAAGGGAGGAACTGATAGAAATCAGTATTTGTAGGGAAATGGTGTTAGGGAAACTGATGGGATTGAGGGCCAATAAATCCCCAGGGCCTGATAATCTACATCCTAGGTTACTTAAGGAAGTGGCCCTAGAAATAATAGATGCATTGCTGGGCATCTTCCAAAATTCGATAGACTCTGGAACAGTTCCCATGGATTGGCGAGTAGCTAATGTTACCCCACTGTTCAAAAAGGGTTGTAGAGAGAAAACGGGGAATTACAGACCGGTAAGCCTGACATCGTTAGTGGGGAAAATGCTAGAGTCCATTATAAAGGATGTAATAGCAGAGCACATGGAAAAAAGTGACCGGATCGGACAAAGTCAACATGGCTTTACAAAAGGTAAATTGTACTTGACTAATCTACTGGAATTTTTTGAGGATGTAACTGGTAAAATAGATAAGGGAGAACCAGTGGATGTGGTGTATTTGGATTTTCAAAAGGCTTTCGATAAGGTCCCGCATAAGAGATTAGCGTGTAAAATTAAGGCACATGGGATGGGGGCAAGGTATTGACTTGGATAGAGAACTGGTTGGCAGACAGAAAGCAAAGAGTTGGAATAAACGGCTCTTTTTCCAAGTGGCAGGCAGTGACTAGTGGGGTACCGCAGGGATCGGTCCTTGGACCCCAGTTATTCACAAAATATATTAATGATCTGGACGAGGTAACTGGATGTAATATCTCCAAGTTTGCAGACGACACAAAGCTGGGTGAGCGTGTGTGCTGTAAAGAGGATGCCGAGAAACTCCAGGATGATTTGGACAGGTTGGGTGATTGGGCAGAAGCATGGCAGATGCAATATAACGTGGATAAATGCGAGGTTATCCACTTTGGTGTCAAAAACAAGAAGGCAGATTATTATCTGAATGGCAATAGATTGGGAGAAGGGGAAGTGCAACGAGACCTGGGCGTCCTTGCGCACCAGTCGCTGAAAGTAAGCATGCAGGTGCAGCAGGCGGTTAAGAAGGCAAATGGTATGTTGGCCTTCGTAGCAAGAGGGTTTGAATACAGGAACAAGGATGTCTTGCTGCAGTTGTACAGGGCCTTGGTGAGGCCACATCTTGAGTATTGTGTGCAGTTTTGGTCGCCTTACCTGAGGAAGGATGTTCTTGCCATGGAAGGAGTGCAGTGAAGATTCACCAGACTGATACCTGGGATGGCAGGAATGACGTATGAGGAGAGATTGGGTCGATTGGACTTGTACTCGCTGGAGTTTAGAAGAATGAGAGGGGATCTCATTGAAACTTATAAAATTCTGACAGGACTGGACAGACTAAGTGCTGGAAGGATGTTCCCAATGGTCGGGGAGTCCAGAACCAAGGGTCACAGTCGAAGGATAAGGGGTAAGCCATTTAGGGCAGAAATGAGGAGGAATTTCTTCACCCAGAGAGTGGTGAACCTATGGAATTCTCTGCCAAAGAAGGCAGTAGAGGCCAATTCATTAAATATATTCAAGAAAGAGTTGGATATATTTCTTAAGGCTAAAGGGATCAAGAGATATGGAGAGAAGGCAGGGACAGGGTACTGAATTTGGATGATCAGCGATGATCTCATTGAATGGCGGAGCAGGCTCGAGGGGCCGAATGGCCTACTCCTGCTCCTATCTTCTATATTTCTATGTTTCTATGACACATCACAGGGGTGAGTACGTTAAATATTACCACCCATAGAATAGGATGATAGTCTAGTTTACGTCTTGTCTGCCACCTGAGAGATCCGACCCTGCAAGTCCGGCAAGCAAGAAGACTTACAGTCACGGCCTGAGATCTCATAAGGTAAACCGGTTATAAGTATTGGGATAGAGGAATTCCTGCGGAAACTGGCCGGAGAGCCGAGTCGCCGGTAAATCCCAGGTTAGAGAGATTCCTGTGGACACTGGCCGGAGAGCCGATTCGCTGGTAAATGCCAGGGTAGAGGGATTCCTGTGGACACAAACCAGAGAGCCGATCCACCGGTAAATCCTAGCGTAGAGAGATTCCTGCGGACACTGGCCGGAGAGCCGATCCACCGGTAAATCCTAGCGTAGAGAGATTCCTGCGGACACTGGCCGGAGAGCCGATTCACCGGTATATCCCAGGGTAGAGGGATTCCTGCGGACACTGGCCGGAGAGCCGATTCACCGGTAAATCCCAGGTTAGAGAGATTCCTGTGGACACTGGCCGGAGAGCCGATTCGCTGGTAAATGCCAGGGTAGAGGGATTCCTGTGGACACAAACCAGAGAGCCGATCCACCGGTAAATCCTAGCGTAGAGAGATTCCTGCGGACACTGGCCGGAGAGCCGATTCACCGGTATATCCCAGGGTAGAGGGATTCCTGCGGACACTGGCCGGAGAGCCGATTCACCGGTAAATCCCAGGGTAGAGGGATTCCTGTGGACACTGGCCGGAGAGCCGATTCACCTGTATATCCCAGGGTAGAGGGATTCCTGCGGACACTGGCCGGAGAGCCGATTCACCTGTATATCCCAGGGTAGAGGGATTCCTGTGGACACTGGCCGGAGAGCCGATTCACCTGTATATCCCAGGGTAGAGGGATTCCTGCGGACACTGGCCGGAGAGCCGATTCACCTGTATATCCCAGTGTAGAGGGATTCCTGCGGACACTGGCCGGAGAGCCGATTCACCTGTATATCCCAGGGTAGAGGGATTCCTGCGGACACTGGCCGGAGAGCCGATTCACCTGTATATCCCAGGGTAGAGGGATTCCTGCGGACACTGTCCGGAGAGCCGATTCCCCGGTAAATCCCAGGTTAGAGAGATTCCTGCGGACACTGGCCGGAGAGCCGATTCTCCGGTAAATCCCAGGTTAGAGGGATTCCTGCGGACACTGGCCGGAGAGCCGATTCACCTGTATATCCCAGGGTAGAGGGATTCCTGCGGACACTGGCCGGAGAGCCGATTCCCCGGTAAATCCCAGGTTAGAGGGATTCCTGCGGACACCGGCCGGAGAGCCGATTCCCCGGTAAATCCCAGGTTAGAGGGATTCCTGCGGACACTGGCCAGAGAGCCGATTCCCCGGTAAATCCCAGGTTAGAGGGAATCCTGCGGACACTGGCCGGAGAGCCGATTCTCCGGTAAATCCCAGGTTAGAGGGAATCCTGCGGACACCGGCCGGAGAGCCGATTCCCCGGTAAATCCCAGGTTAGAGGGAATCCTGTGGACACTGGCCAGAGAGCCGATTCCCCGGTAAATCCCAGGTTAGAGGGAATCCTGCGGACACCGGCCGGAGAGCCGATTCCCCGGTAAATCCCAGGTTAGAGGGAATCCTGTGGACACTGGCCGGAGAGCCGATTCCCCGGTAAATCCCAGGTTAGAGGGATTCCTGTGGACACTGGCCGGAGAGCCGATTCCCCGGTAAATCCCAGGTTAGAGGGATTCCTGTGGACACTGGCCGGAGAGCCGATTCACCGGTAAATCCCAGGGTAGAGGGATTCCTGTGGACACTGGCCGGAGAGCCGATTCACTGGTAAATCCCAGGGTAGAGGGATTCCTGTGGACACTGGCCGGAGAGCCGATTCACCAGTATATCCCAGGGTAGAGGGATTCCTGCGGACACTGGCCGGAGAGCCGATTCCCCGGTAAATCCCAGGTTAGAGGGATTCCTGCGGACACTGGCCGGAGAGCCGATTCCCCGGTAAATCCCAGGTTAGAGGGATTCCTGCGGACACTGGCCGGAGAGCCGATTCACCTGTATATCCCAGGGTAGAGGGATTCCTGCGGACAGTGGCCGGAGAGCCGATTCTCCGGTAAATCCCAGGTTAGAGGGATTCCTGCGGACAGTGGCCGGAGAGCCGATTCTCCGGTAAATCCCAGGGTAGAGGGATTCCTGCGGACACTGGCCGGAGAGCCGATTCCCCGGTAAATCCCAGGTTAGAGGGATTCCTGTGGACACTGGCCAGAGAGCCGATTCCCCGGTAAATCCCAGGTTAGAGGGAATCCTGCGGACACCGGCCGGAGAGCCAATTCCCCGGTAAATCCCAGGTTAGAGGGATTCCTGCGGACACTGGCCGGACAGCCGATTCCCCGGTAAATCCCAGGTTAGAGGGAATCCTGTGGACACCGGCCGGAGAGCCGATTCTCCGGTAAATCCCAGGTTAGAGGGAATCCTGCGGACACCGGCCGGAGAGCCGATTCCCCGGTAAATCCCAGGTTAGAGGGATTCCTGTGGACACTGGCCGGAGAGCCGATTCACCGGTAAATCCCAGGGTAGAGGGATTCCTGTGGACACTGTCCGGAGAGCCGATTCACCTGTATATCCCAGGGTAGAGGGATTCCTGCGGACACTGGCCGGAGAGCCGATTCCCCGGTAAATCCCAGGGTAGAGGGATTCCTGTGGACACTGGCCGGAGAGCCGATTCACCTGTAAATCCCAGGTTAGAGGGATTCCTGCGGACACCGGCCGGAGAGCCGATTCCCCGGTAAATCCCAGGTTAGAGGGATTCCTGTGGACACTGGCCAGAGAGCCGATTCCCCGGTAAATCCCAGGTTAGAGGGAATCCTGCGGACACCGGCCGGAGAGCCGATTCCCCGGTAAATCCCAGGTTAGAGGGATTCCTGTGGACACTGGCCGGAGAGCCGATTCACCGGTAAATCCCAGGGTAGAGGGATTCCTGTGGACACTGGCCGGAGAGCCGATTCACCTGTATATCCCAGGGTAGAGGGATTCCTGCGGACACTGGCCGGAGAGCCGATTCCCCGGTAAATCCCAGGTTAGAGGGATTCCTGCGGACACTGGCCGGAGAGCCGATTCCCCGGTAAATCCCAGGTTAGAGGAATTCCTGCGGACACTGGCCGGAGAGCCGATTCACCTGTATATCCCAGGGTAGAGGGATTCCTGCGGACACTGGCCGGAGAGCCGATTCTCCGGTAAATCCCAGGTTAGAGGGATTCCTGCGGACAGTGGCCGGAGAGCCGATTCCCCGGTAAATCCCAGGTTAGAGGGATTCCTGCGGACACTGGCCGGAGAGCCGATTCCCCGGTAAATCCCAGGTTAGAGGGATTCCTGCGGACACTGGCCGGAGAGCCGATTCACCTGTATATCCCAGGGTAGAGGGATTCCTGCGGACACTGGCCGGAGAGCCGATTCCCCGGTAAATCCCAGGTTAGAGGGATTCCTGCGGACACTGGCCGGAGAGCCGATTCACCTGTATATCCCAGGGTAGAGGGATTCCTGCGGACACTGGCCGGAGAGCCGATTCCCCGGTAAATCCCAGGTTAGAGGGATTCCTGCGGACACTGGCCGGAGAGCCGATTCCCCGGTAAATCCCAGGTTAGAGGGATTCCTGCGGACACTGGCCGGAGAGCCGATTCACCTGTATATCCCAGGGTAGAGGGATTCCTGCGGACACTGGCCGGAGAGCCAATTCCCCGGTAAATCCCAGGGTAGAGGGATTCCTGCGGACACTGGCCGGAGAGCCGATTCCCCGGTAAATCCCAGGGTAGAGGGATTCCTGCGGACACTGGCCGGAGAGCCGATTCCCCGGTAAATCCCAGGTTAGAGGGATTCCTGCGGACACTGGCCGGAGAGCCGATTCTCCGGTAAATCCCAGGTTAGAGGGAATCCTGCGGACACCGGCCGGAGAGCCGATTCTCCGGTAAATCCCAGGTTAGAGGGAATCCTGCGGACACCGGCCGGAGAGCCGATTCCCCGGTAAATCCCAGGTTAGAGGGATTCCTGTGGACACTGGCCGGAGAGCCGATTCACCGGTAAATCCCAGGGTAGAGGGATTCCTGTGGACACTGGCCGGAGAGCCGATTCACCTGTATATCCCAGGGTAGAGGGATTCCTGCGGACACTGGCCGGAGAGCCGATTCCCCGGTAAATCCCAGGGTAGAGGGATTCCTGTGGACACTGGCCGGAGAGCCGATTCACCTGTAAATCCCAGGTTAGAGGGATTCCTGCGGACACCGGCCGGAGAGCCGATTCCCCGGTAAATCCCAGGTTAGAGGGATTCCTGTGGACACTGGCCAGAGAGCCGATTCCCCGGTAAATCCCAGGTTAGAGGGAATCCTGCGGACACCGGCCGGAGAGCCGATTCACCGGTAAATCCCAGGTTAGAGGGAATCCTGCGGACACCGGCCGGAGAGCCGATTCCCCGGTAAATCCCAGGTTAGAGGGATTCCTGTGGACACTGGCCGGAGAGCCGATTCACCGGTAAATCCCAGGGTAGAGGGATTCCTGTGGACACTGGCCGGAGAGCCGATTCACCTGTATATCCCAGGGTAGAGGGATTCCTGCGGACACTGGCCGGAGAGCCGATTCCCCGGTAAATCCCAGGTTAGAGGGATTCCTGCGGACACTGGCCGGAGAGCCGATTCCCCGGTAAATCCCATGTTAGAGGAATTCCTGCGGACACTGGCCGGAGAGCCGATTCACCTGTATATCCCAGGGTAGAGGGATTCCTGCGGACACTGGCCGGAGAGCCGATTCTCCGGTAAATCCCAGGTTAGAGGGATTCCTGCGGACAGTGGCCGGAGAGCCGATTCCCCGGTAAATCCCAGGTTAGAGGGATTCCTGCGGACACTGGCCGGAGAGCCGATTCCCCGGTAAATCCCAGGTAGAGGGATTCCTGCGGACACTGGCCGGAGAGCCGATTCACCTGTATATCCCAGGGTAGAGGGATTCCTGCGGACACTGGCCGGAGAGCCGATTCCCCGGTAAATCCCAGGTTAGAGGGATTCCTGCGGACACTGGCCGGAGAGCCGATTCACCTGTATATCCCAGGGTAGAGGGATTCCTGCGGACACTGGCCGGAGAGCCGATTCCCCGGTAAATCCCAGGTTAGAGGGATTCCTGCGGACACTGGCCGGAGAGCCGATTCCCCGGTAAATCCCAGGTTAGAGGGATTCCTGCGGACACTGGCCGGAGAGCCGATTCACCTGTATATCCCAGGGTAGAGGGATTCCTGCGGACACTGGCCGGAGAGCCGATTCACCTGTATATCCCAGGGTAGAGGGATTCCTGCGGACACTGGCCGGAGAGCCGATTCACCGGTAAATCCCAGGTTAGAGGGATTCCTGTGGACACTGGCCAGAGAGCCGATTCCCCGGTAAATCCCAGGTTAGTGGGAATCCTGCGGACACCGGCCGGAGAGCCAATTCCCCGGTAAATCCCAGGTTAGAGGGAATCCTGCGGACACTGGCCGGAGAGCCGATTCCCCGGTAAATCCCAGGTTAGAGGGATTCCTGCGGACACTGGCCGGAGAGCCGGTTCTCCGGTAAATCCCAGGTTAGAGGGATTCCTGCGGACACCGGCCGGAGAGCCGATTCCCCGGTAAATCCCAGGTTAGAGGGATTCCTGCGGACACTGGCCGGAGAGCCGGTTCTCCGGTAAATCCCAGGTTAGAGGGATTCCTGCGGACACCGGCCGGAGAGCCGATTCCCCGGTAAATCCCAGGGTAGAGGGATTCCTGCGGACACTGGCCGGAGAGCCAATTCCCCGGTAAATCCCAGGTTAGAGGGAATCCTGCGGACAGTGGCCGGAGAGCCGATTCCCCGGTAAATCCCAGGGTAGAGGGATTCCTGCGGACACTGGCCGGAGAGCCGATTCACCGGTAAATCCCAGGTTAGAGGGAATCCTGCGGACACTGGCCGGAGAGCCGATTCCCCGGTAAATCCCAGGTTAGAGGGATTCCTGCGGACACTGGCCGGAGAGCCGATTCCCCGGTAAATCCCAGGGTAGAGGGATTCCTGCGGACACTGGCCGGAGAGCCGATTCTCCGGTAAATCCCAGGGTAGAGGGATTCCTGTGGACACTGGCCGGAGAGCCGATTCTCCGGTAAATCCCAGGGTAGAGGGATTCCTGCGGACACTGGCCGGAGAGCCGATTCCCCGGTAAATCCCAGGGTAGAGGGATTCCTGCGGACACTGGCCGGAGAGCCGATTCCCCGGTAAATCCCAGGTTAGAGGGATTCCTGCGGACACCGGCCGGAGAGCCGATTCCCCGGTAAATCCCAGGGTAGAGGGATTCCTGCGGACACTGGCCGGAGAGCCGATTCCCCGGTAAATCCCAGGGTAGAGGGATTCCTGTGGACACTGGCCGGAGAGCCGATTCCCCGGTAAATCCCAGGTTAGAGGGAATCCTGCGGACAGTGGCCGGAGAGCCGATTCCCCGGTAAATCCCAGGTTAGAGGGATTCCTGTGGACACTGGCCAGAGAGCCGATTCTCCGGTAAATCCCAGGTTAGAGGGAATCCTGCGGACACTGGCCGGAGAGCCGATTCCCCGGTAAATCCCAGGGTAGAGGGATTCCTGCGGACACTGGCCGGAGAGCCGATTCACCGGTAAATCCCAGGTTAGAGGGAATCCTGCGGACACTGGCCGGAGAGCCGATTCCCCGGTAAATCCCAGGTTAGAGGGAATCCTGCGGACACTGGCCGGAGAGCCGATTCCCCGGTAAATCCCAGGTTAGAGGGATTCCTGTGGACACTGGCCGGAGAGCCGATTCTCCGGTAAATCCCAGGGTAGAGGGATTCCTGTGGACACTGGCCGGAGAGCCGATTCCCCGGTAAATCCCAGGGTAGAGGGATTCCTGTGGACACTGGCCGGAGAGCCGATTCTCCGGTAAATCCCAGGTTAGAGGGAATCCTGCGGACACTGGCCGGAGAGCCGATTCCCCGGTAAATCCCAGGGTAGAGGGATTCCTGCGGACACTGGCCGGAGAGCCGATTCCCCGGTAAATCCCAGGTTAGAGGGAATCCTGCGGACACTGGCCGGAGAGCCGATTCTCCGGTAAATCCCAGGTTAGAGGGAATCCTGCGGACAGTGGCCGGAGAGCCGATTCCCCGGTAAATCCCAGGTTAGAGGGAATCCTGCGGACACCGGCCGGAGAGCCGATTCTCCGGTAAATCCCAGGGTAGAGGGATTCCTGCGGACACTGGCCGGAGAGCCGATTCCCCGGTAAATCCCAGGGTAGAGGGATTCCTGCGGACACTGGCCGGAGAGCCGATTCTCCGGTAAATCCCAGGGTAGAGGGATTCCTGCGGACACCGGCCGGAGAGCCGATTCTCCGGTAAATCCCAGGGTAGAGGGATTCCTGTGGACACTGGCCGGAGAGCCGATTCCCCGGTAAATCCCAGGGTAGAGGGATTCCTGCGGACACTGGCCGGAGAGCCGATTCACCGGTAAATCCCAGGTTAGAGGGAATCCTGCGGACACTGGCCGGAGAGCCGATTCCCCGGTAAATCCCAGGTTAGAGGGATTCCTGCGGACAGTGGCCGGAGAGCCGATTCTCCGGTAAATCCCAGGGTAGAGGGATTCCTGCGGACACCGGCCGGAGAGCCGATTCTCCGGTAAATCCCAGGGTAGAGGGATTCCTGCGGACACTGGCCGGAGAGCCGATTCTCCAGTAAATCCCAGGGTAGAGGGATTCCTGCGGACACTGGCCGGAGCGCCGATTCTCCAGTAAATCCCAGGGTAGAGGGATTCCTGTGGACACTGGCCGGAGAGCCGATTCCCCGGTAAATCCCAGGGTAGAGGGATTCCTGCGGACACTGGCCGGAGAGCCGATTCCCCGGTAAATCCCAGGTTAGAGGGATTCCTGTGGACACTGGCCGGAGAGCCGATTCTCCGGTAAATCCCAGGTTAGAGGGAATCCTGCGGACAGTGGCCGGAGAGCCGATTCCCCGGTAAATCCCAGGGTAGAGGGATTCCTGCGGACACTGGCCGGAGAGCCGATTCTCCGGTAAATCCCAGGGTAGAGGGATTCCTGCGGACACCGGCCGGAGAGCCGATTCTCCGGTAAATCCCAGGGTAGAGGGATTCCTGCGGACACTGGCCGGAGAGCCGATTCTCCAGTAAATCCCAGGGTAGAGGGATTCCTGCGGACACCGGCCGGAGAGCCGATTCTCCGGTAAATCAGATATCCCGAACAAGCACAATGCTTGGTGTGATAAGGAAAAGAAGATAAGGAGGAGAAGGCGATGGTAATAGTGACGCGTAGTTACTTGGAGTTAAGCCACAAGATGAGGGAGACTATCGCCCGAATGACCAAAGAAAACAAGGAACTTAAGGGATGAGAGTTCCCCAGGGGTTCCATAACAGCCCGGGAATCTTTCAGCGAGTGATGAGCAGAGCCCTGGAGAAACTAGATCTGACACAGTATAACAGCAATAACAACAGAAAACGCTGGGTAAACTCAGCAGGCCAGGCAACATCCGCAGAGAGAGAAACAGTCAACGTTTCGTGTCGAAAGTCTTCTACAGAACTGTCGACGACATACTGACTGCCTCAGAAAGCCCAGAGGGACACATGGGAGCGCTGATCGCCACCCTACAACCCCTCCAGGACCCTGGATTTAAAGCTAACCCCAAGAAAGCACAGATAGGGCAAACCCAGGTGCGATATCTGGACCATGAAATTAGTCAAGGATACAAACCCTTACCAACAGATAGGAAACTAGCAATAGGAAATATGCCCAGGCCGACCAACGTAAGGGGAGTGAGGAAGGTGCTGGGACTGTTTAACGGCCGTAAGAACTTTATCCAAAACTTCACTGCCATGGCAGAACCCATCCAACAGCTAGTCAATGGAGGAAAAGCATCCTCTGAATCAGTAGATTGGGGCCCAGAGCAGGAACAGGCAGATGCCCACCTGAAAGTGGCCTTAACTGCTGCACCGGCTCTGGGTCTCCCCGTAATAGGGAGGCCGTTCCCCATACACTGTAGTGTCAATGGAGACTATTACAATGCAGTAATAACCCAACAACATGGCGACAGAATGAGGCCGGTGGCATATCATTCAACCCGACAATCACCGGTGGTCGCCGGACTAGCCCGCTGTTTGGCCGCTTTAGATTGCGCCACCTGGGTGGTAAAGGTCAGCGAGCCGGTGGTAATGTCGGGACAAATGATATTGCTCACCAGATACACCACAGTAGGGTTATTGAACACTGGGAAACTGAGAACAGTCTCAGACAGCAGACGAGCAGCATGGGAAGCCATCCTGTTACCTAGCGATAAATCGATTTTGCTAGTGAAAGACAGTAGGGTTAACCCAGCGGAAGGTATGTTAACAGAAGGAGAGGAGCACAACTGTGTGACAGAATTAGAAACGGACTTCTACAGTATACTGAAGGAGGAGGAATTAGAAGAGGCAGAAATGACATTGTTTGTCAGTGGGTCCAGACGGTATGTGGACGGCCACATACCAGATGGGGAATCGTAAACAGAGAAGGAGAAATAATATTAACATAACATAAGAACATAAGAAATAGGAGCAGGAGTAGGCCAATCGGCCCCTCGAGCCTGCTCCGCCATTCAATAAGATCATGGCTGATCTGATCCTAACCGCCAATCTACTATCACAGAACCATCTCCTGAATCTAACAGAATTAGACACACGAAATAGGAGCAGGATCAGGCTACACGGCCCCTGGGCCCGCTCCGCTACCCACAGGGCCATGACCGATCCGAACCTAGACTCATGTCCAAATTCCTGCCCGCTCCCCGTAACCCTTAATTCCCTTTACTTCTAGGAAACTGTCTATTTCTGTTTTAAATTTATGTAATGATGTAGCTTCTACAGTTTTTTGGGGCAGCATATTCCATGGACCTACCACCCTCTGAGTGAAGTAGTTCCACCTCATCTCAGTTTTGAAAGAGCAGCCCCTTATTCTAAGACTATGCCCCCTAGTTCTAGTTTCACCCATCATCGGGAACATCCTCCCCGCATCCACCCGATCCAACTCCTTCACAATCTTATATGTTTCAATAAGATCGCCTCTCATTCTTCTGAACTCCAATGAGTAGAGTCCCAATCTACTCAACCTCTCCTCATATGTGCATCCCCTCATCCCCGGGATTAACCGAGTGAACCTTCTTTGTACTGACTCGAGAGCAAGTATGTCCTTTCTTAAGTATGGACACCAAAACTGTACGCAGTATTCCAGGTGCGGCCTCACCAATACCTTGTACAACTGAAGCAATATTGCAAGGAAAACTGCCGGGGGAAATGTCAGCCCAAGTAGCAGAATTGATAGCGCTCACAGAAGCCCTGAAACTGACCGAGGGCAGGACAGCTAATATTTATACAGACAGTAGATATGCCTTTGGAGTGGTACCTGACTATATGACAGCCTGGAGTAGGAGAGGGCACATCAGCTCAAGTGGAGGAGCGGTACAGCATGAGCAGTAAAACTACCTCAACAAGCAGCAGTAATTAAGGTGAAAGCTCATCAGAAGGGAAGCGATCCCCTACAAATAGGCAACAGAAATGCCGATGTAGCAGCAAGAGGAGCGGCGCTAGAGGCACCCATGTGTCGGGTGGCAGCGGCCGCCATAGGACCAGAGGAAGTTAACACAGTAAAATTACACAAAGGTACCCCAGAGGGGGAAGTTCAGGAATGGGAACATATACAGATAGACTTTACAGGACCCTTACCCCACTAGTCAGGGAAAGAATTATTGCCTGGTAATTATTGACCAATTTACACGATGGGTGGAGCTTTTTGCCACCCGAGACTGCTCAGCTAATACCGTAGCATGGATATTAGCTGAAGAAATCATCCCATGGTGGGGAGTACCTTTGCAGATAGATTCAGACAGGGGAACACATTTCACAGGGCAAGTGGTAAAGGCAGTGTGCCAACTAATGGGGATAAAACACAAATTCCACATACCCTACCACCCCCAGAGTTCGGGGATGGTGTAACGCATGAATCAGACCCTAAAAAGAGCATTAGCCAAGGCCATAACAGAGACAGGTAAAGGATGGGCGGACTTACTGCCAAGTATATTGATGGCACTGAGGGCCACACCAAATAGGACTGTAGGACTAACACCCTACGAATTGATGAGTGGGCGAGCAATGAGACTGCCAGGGGATGTTGTGACAGGGAGTGAGGATGTAGGGCCAGCCCGAGAACGAGTCAAGAGGTTTGTGAGGGATCTATCCCGGCAGCTGCATGGTTTACGAACAGGCGATCCGCGATTTGGAAACCGATGTGATGGAGGATAAAGCTAAGGTGCCAGAAGTAGGAGAAAAGGTAATGGTCAAAATACCAGGAAAGCCAGAGTTTGCACCAAAATGGATAGGCCCATATGAAGTAATCATGACAAGTGACACCTGCGCTACATAGAAACATAGAAGATAGGAGCAGGAGTAGGCCATTCGGCCCTTCGAGCCTACTCCACCATTCAATGTGATCATGGCTGATCATCCAAATTTAGTACCCTGTCCCTGCCTTTTCCCCATATCCCTTGATCCCTTTAGCCTCAAGAAATATATCCAACTCTTTCTTGAATATATTTAATAAACTAGCCTCCACCGCCCTCTGTGGCAGAGAATTCCACAGGTTCACCGCTCTCTGGGTGAAGAAATTCCTCCTCATTTCAGTCCTAAATGGCTTACCCCTTATCCTTAGACTATGACCCCTGGTTCTGGACTCCCCAGCCATCAGAAACATCCTTCCTGCATCTAGTCTGTCCAGACCTGACAGAATTTTATAGGTTTCGATGAGATCCCCTCTCAATCTTCTAGACTCCAGTGAGTATAAGCCCAATCAACACAATCTCTCCTCATACGTCATTCCTGCCATCCCAGGTATCAGCCTGGTGAATCTTCACTGCACTCCCTCCATGGCAAGAACGTCCTTCCTCAGGTAAGGTGACCAAAACTGCACACAATACTCAAGGTGCGGTCTCACCAAGGCCCTGTACAACTGTAGCAAGACATCCTTGTTCCTGTACTCGAACCCTCTTGCTACGAAGGCCAACATACCATTTGCCTTCTTAACCGCCTGCTGCACCTGCATGCTTACCTTCAGTGACTGGTGCACAAGGACGCCCAGGTCTCTTTGCACTTCCCCTTCTCCCAATCTATTGCCATTCAAATAATAATCTGCCTTCCTGTTTTTGCCACCAAAGTGGATAACCTCACATTTATCCACATTATAGTGCATTTGCCATGTTTCTGCCCAATCACCCAACCTGTCCAAATCGTACTGGAGTTTCCTGACATCCTCCTCGCAGCTTACCCTCCCGCCCAGCTTTGTGTCGTCTGCAAATTTGGAGATATTAGATCCAATTCCCTCGTCCAGATCATTAATATATATTGTGAACAGCTGGGGTCCTAGGGCCGATCCTTGCGGTACCCCACTAGTCACTGCCTGCCACTCGGAAAATGACCCGTTTATTCCAACTCTTTGCCTTCTGTCCGCCAACCAGTTCTCTATCCAAGTCAATACCTTGCCCCCAATCCCATGTGCCTTAATTTTGCACGCTAATCTCTTGTGTGGGACCTTATCGAAAGCCTTCTGAAAGTCCAAATACACCACATCCACTGGTTCTCCCCTATCTATTTTACCAGTTACATCCTCAAAAAATTCCAGTAGATTAGTCAAGCATGATTTACCTTTTGTAAATCCATGTTGACTTTGTCCAATCCTGTCACTAGTTTGGATATGCAGGGAAAGGACCGATGGAAACATTGACAACCCTATAAGGGGTAAGATTATAAGTAAATAACTGGGTCCCGGTGATGACCGGATACCCGTATGCATTTTTGCTTTCCAGATATCACCAGGATGAACCAACGAGCGCTGTTGCTTCTGCTGTGCCACGTGGCTTTCGCTGAAGGAGCATGTATGACTTATTTTACAAGCACCGTGCATGGCAGGTTTGGTGTTATGGACACCTACGAGGAACTCGCCTTTAAACAAACAGGGACTGGGAAAGGAATAATGGTGCAACAAGTAGTATCTGTGGCCGTGAGTAACATTGTATGTATTGAGTGTCCATTCGGGCACAAGCATCCCACAACAGCAGGAGGCGCAGATCTGTGGTGTACATGGCATTGGATCCAGGACAGGATTGGACATTCTGAATGTGATAATGTGACAATGTTCGCTCGGCCGGTCGGAGGGATTGGAGAATGGATTTGTGTTAGTAAAGGAAGATAAGATTTTACATGAGAATGTACACCATGAGTATGTACACCATGAGTTGGTACCCATAGTGTTGAACATTACAGATGTAGGGTTACCGTCCTGGTGCTCGGGAAAAAACAGAGCATTATACACCGCCCTGTTGGGCAGGGTAATGCACTAACGAACAGCTTATCAAGCTTACAAGGAAAACAGGGTCCAACACAACTGGTTGCCAACTCAGGGGATTAGTGCATGTGTATTCTACTAATACTGATTGCATTGTAAAAGAAGGAATGTTACTGGGAATGGTACTTGCTATACCAGTGCTTGCCGACTCAATCCCACCTCGAGAGGTCTATAGAGTAGAGAACATGGGGTGATCAGGGAAGGGTATAGTGTTAAACATCACAGCACACTCCCATATGCAATGAAGATGCTAGGAAAGATATTAGGGACCTCACTGGAAGGGTGTAGCATCGGTGGCTCCACAATTGTGTGCCCTCACCCGATCTATGAGACAGAGGCAGCGAAGTGCGGATTTAATTCCACAGCCAATTGTACCATGGAGGCCATGCCAACCAACATAGAACCAACTGGAGTAGCCTACATGGGTAAAGGCCAATACTGCATCACCACATCCCAGACATTTTTCTGGCATGGGTATACCTGATGCCAGCTGGGAAACCAAACCATGTGCTTTAAACCACAGTTGCCATTACGGGTGGGTAGGGTAGAGCTGGTGGACATACATCAACGAGAAGTAGTTAACCTGGATGCCAAGGAGGACATTCGAGATGAGCTCGAACAGTACATTAACCAGTTCACCTACCTGATACTCCCACTGCCTGAGCACTTGGATAAAATCAAGGCAGTGTTAGATAACGCCTACAAGACCTATTATACCCTCCGTCAGAAGAGCGAGGATATAAAGGATCAGGTCGAGGAAATCCAAGTCACAACTTGGTGGGAGGACTTGTGGAACTGGGGGCTTAATGTACAAATTCACCCCTGAATCAGAATAGTCTCCCATGTTTTGGTGGTGGTACAACTGGTGGTGATGATATACATGAATTGTCTCACCGGCACGCTCCGGAGAAAGAAGAAGAATAAGGACTTGGCCAAAGCCCTACGGAAGGCTGAAGTAGAACTGTTGAGAAATAAGGGAACAGATTGGGAGCAACCGGTGTGAAGCTACATATGAGTACAGGGAAAAGTTAGGCTTAAGTTGCTATTTGCTGGCATTATACCCAGACCTCACGGAGGCTAGTAGAGCCAAAGCGAAGTCGTTAGAGGCTTAGAGTTAGTAGAATCCAAAGCTTATGGAACCCAGAGGATCCCTGGGACACTCCATAGGCGGAGGAACTATGGGTATAGCTGCCTTGGGCCAGGAGCTGGCCAAGGGCCAAAAGGGGGGATTGTTAAGGTATCACAAATAACTGAAGCTAAAAATGCAGAGAATGCTGGGAAGCTTGATCTGAACTGTTAAGCTGAGTCTTAACATTGTAACCCAGATAACAGAAACCACAAAGTGTGTAGATGAGTGTAGCCATGGAGACAATCTCTGAACAGAGGATGTGGGTAGCTTACAGAGGTCAGGTGACAGACAGTAACTTCTGAAAATATAGAGCCACCTTTCTGTGGTTTTTCTAAGTAAATGTGTACGTGCGAAACAACATGTTCACTTTTGTGGTTTTCGAGCATAAAAACAGTTGCTTCTTGCTGTAAAATCAGAGAATTCTTTCGACCTCTGATGGAAGAAGGATCTGTCCGTGTGCACTTGAATAAAGCGATCGTTGTACCGTACCGAAGTCTCGACTGAGTCCTTTTCAACCACAACAGAAGAGATTTGCTCAATCATCAACCCTGATGACACACCAGCAAGTTCACTCTGATAAGAGACCTTTTAAATGTTCTGACTGTGAGAAGAGCTTTAAAAGAAGAAATGCTCTGCTGACACACCAACGCACTCACACTGGGGAGAATCTGTTCACCTGCTCTGTGTGTCAGAAGGGATTTACTGATTCATCCTACCTGCTGAGACACCAGCGAGTTCACACTGGGGAGAGGCCGTTCATCTGCTTTGTGTGTGGGAAGAGATTCACTGAATCATCCGACCTACTGAGACACCAGCGAGTTCACACTGGGGAGAGACCGTTCACCTGCTCCAAGTGTGGGAAGGGATTCACTCGATCATCAACCCTGCTGAGACACCAGCTAGTTCACACTGGAGAGAGGCCGTTCACCTGCTCCGAGTGTGGGAAAGGATTCACTTGCTCATTCAACCTCACTACACACCAGCGAGTTCACACTGGGGAGAGGCCATTCACCTGCTCCGTGTGTGGGAAGAGATTCACTCTGTCATCCAGCCGCCAGAAACACCAACTCACTCACACTGGTGAGAGGCCGTTCATCTGCTCCGTGTGTGGGAAGAGATTCGCTCAGTCATCCACCCTGCTGAGACACCAGCTAGTTCACTCTGATAAGAGACCTTTTAAATGTTCTGACTGTGAGAAAAGCTTTAAAAGCAGCAATGATCTGCTGACACACCAACACACTCACACCGGGGAGAGGCCGTTCAGCTGCTCCATGTGTGGGAAGAGATTCACTGAGTCATCTGGCCTCCAGAGACACCAACTCACTCACACTGGAGAGAGGCGGTTCACCTGCTCTGTGTGTGGGAAGAGGTTCACTCAATCATCAACCCTGCTGAGACACCAGCAAGTTCACTCTGATAAGAGACCTTTTAAATGTTCTGACTGTGAGAAGAGCTTTAAAAGAAGTAATGATTTGATGACACACCAACGCACTCACACTGGGGAGAACTTGTTCACCTGCTCCATGTGTGGGAAGGGATTTATTGATTCATCCCGCCTGCTGACACACCAGCGCACTCACACTGGGGAGAGGCCGTTCACCTGCTCCGTGTGTCAGAAGAGATTCAGTGATTCATCCTACCTAAAGAGACACCAGCGAGTTCACACTGGAGAGAGGCCGTTCACCTGCTCAGTGTGTGGGAAGAGATTCACTCAGTCATCCCACCTGAGGACACACCAGCGAGTTCACACGTTACTGCCGAAATTGGATTCTGCTGTTATTGCTGCTGGTAATCACATCCAGGACTGAACCATGTTCATTCTGACAGTTGGGGTTTGTTTCTGTTGATGTTAATGACCCCTATAACTGGGCTGGAGATTAATATTCTGGATCAAAGTCAAATAAATCGCCATTGTTTCAAGCACAATGTGTGTCGAGTAGTTGTTTCCTCCAATTTAAGAGATTAATTGATATCCTATTACCAACTCTTCCATTTATGGGCCTTTTCTCCTTTCTAACTCTAGATCATTTCAGTTCTCATACCTTCGGTTACTCTCATGACAAGTCCCAGCTTCCCATACCTTCCAGAGTGCCTCTCCTAGCCTTGGTATCCAGGGAAGGTATCAGTAACACGCCCGGGATCAATAAACACAAAACCCAGTCTGTTAATGACTTTCAGCTACTGGGCTTAGCGTGTGACCCACAGCATCTCTCTCACCTTCGATGTGTGAATAGAACATCACGCCTCAGAACCTGGTTTTAAATGTAAATGCACTCAGCAAATGTATTGAACAAGAGATGAACAAGTAAACAAATCACGGCCCATCCTCCAGCTCTATATTGTAGGCCGATGAGACTCTGTTAAGGTGCCATGTGCTGCTGGACCGCTCTGCATTTTGCCTGTAATGGAAAATAACTGAAGATTTGTCCCAGTGTAGCCTTTGCTGTCATGAAATGAGTGTGTCTTTTAATGAGCCTCACGTCCTTGCTCACGTCAGCTGCAATTGTGTAGAAAGGGGGTGTGTAAAGAGATGGTCTGTGTATGGAGATGTGAAAGAAGGAAACGGTGTGTGTGTGTGATAGTGACACAGCCTTGTGGTCACAGTCAGAACAATGACAGATATCCTTGTGGTTATGGTTTGGGCAGGGCCAGGTCAATAATGTAGTAAACAAGTTAAATATAAATATCGCCAGTGTAGTCGCAGCTTGTTAGAATAGAACTGGGGAGAAGAGAGCTCTGAATCCACTGTATTATCCCTGTTCTCCGGATCGGGTAATTATACTCTGTCTGTATTTTTGCAGTGCTGTTAATAAAGTCAGTGAAAGACAATCTGTTGTTGTGAGCTTGATTATCTGGTGTCTGAAACCACAAGGCTCAATTTTTAGAGTCAACAAGATGAATAACTAAACACATCATGGCCCAATGCTCCAGCTCTATATTCACAGGAGAAAGTCTGTTACCACACTCATCGAGTGGACAGAATACAGAAAGATCCCAACTCAAAGAGCCTCCAGAATCATTTGTAAATATTTTTCAAATAATGACATAGCAATTTTCAGTGTACGTTCCATTGATGTCAATGGAAAATGAGAGGGTTGGGGTGAAAGACTGGAGAGTAGGGGTGAAAGAGGAGTTGGGGGTGAGGGGGGTTAGAGAGTAGCGGTGAAAGAGGAGTTGGGGGGGAGAGGGGTTGGAGAGAAGGGGTGAAAGAGGTGTTGGGGTGAGGGGGGTTGGAGAGTAGGGGTGAAAGAGGAGTTGAGTTGAGGGGGTTGGAGAGTGGGGGTGAAAGAGGAGTTGGGGTGAGGGGGTTGAAGAGTAGGGGTGAAAGAGCAGTTGGGGTGAGGGGGTTGGAGAGTAGGGGTGAAAGAGGAGTTGGGGTGAGGGGGGTTGGAGAGAAGGGGTGAAAGAGGTGTTGGGGTGAGGGGGGTTGGAGAGTAGGGGTGAAAGAGGAGTTGGGGTGAGGGGGTTTGGAGAGTAGGGGTGAAAGAGGAGTTGGGGTGAGGGGGTTGGAGAGTAGGGGTGAAAGAGGAGTTGGGGTGAGGGGGTTGGAGAGTAGGGGTGAAAGAGGAGTTGGGGTGAGGGGGGTTGGAGAGTAGGGGTGAAAGAGGAGTTGGGGTGGGGGGGGTTGGAGAGTAGGGGTGAAAGAGGAGTTGGGGTGAGAGGGTTGGAGAGTAGGGGTGAAAGAGGAGTTAAGGTGAGGGGGGTTGGAGAGTAGGGGTGAAAGAGGAGTTGGGGTGAGGGGGGTTGGAGAGTAGGGGTGAAAGAGGAGTTGGGGTGAGGGGTTGGAGAGTAGGGATGAAAGAGGAGTTGGGGTGAGTGGGGTTGGAGTGTTGGGGTGAAAGAGGAGTTGGGGTGAGGGGGGTTGGAGAGTAGGGGTGAAAGAGGAGTTGGGGTGAGGGGTTGGAGAGTAGGGGTGAAAGAGGAGTTGGGGTGAGGGGTGTTGGAGAGTAGCGGTGAAAGAGGAGTTGGGGTGAGGGGGGGTTGGAGAGTAGGGGTGAAAGAGGAGTTGGGGTGAGGGGGGTTGGAGAGTAGGGGTGAAAGAGGAGTTGGGGTGAGGGGGGTTGGAGAGTAGGGGTGAAAGAGGAGTTGGGGTGAGGGTGGTTGGAGAGTAGGGGTGAAAGAGGAGTTGGGGTGAGGGGTGTTGGAGAGTAGGGGTGAAAGAGGAGTTGGGGTGAGGGGGTTGGAGAGTCGGGGTGAAAGAGGAGTTGGGGTGAGGGGGGGTTGGAGAGTAGGGGTGAAAGAGGATTTGGGGTGAGGGTGGTTGGAGAGTAGGGGTGAAAGAGGAGTTGGGGTGAGGGGGTTGGAGAGTAGGGGTGAAAGAGGAGTTGGGGTGAGAGTGGTTGGAGAGTAGGGGTGAAAGAGGAGTTGGGGTGAGGGGGTTGGAGAGTCGGGGTGAAAGAGGAGTTGGGGTGAGGGGGTTGGAGAGTAGGGGTGAAAGAGGAGTTGGGGTGAGGGGTTGGAGAGTAGGGGTGAAAGAGGAGTTGGGTTGGAGAGTAGGGGTGAAAGAGGAGTTGGAGTGAGGGGTTTGGAGAGTAGGGGTGAAAGAGGAGTTGGGGTGAGGGGGTTGGAGAGTCGGGGTGAAAGAGGAGTTGGGGTGAGGGGGTTGGAGAGTAGGGGTGAAAGAGGAGTTGGGGTGAGGGGTTGGAGAGTAGGGGTGAAAGAGGAGTTGGGTTGGAGAGTAGGGGTGAAAGAGGAGTTGGGGTGAGGAAGGTTGGAGAGTAGGGGTGAAAGAGGAGTTGGGGTGAGGGGGCTGGAGAGTAGGGGTGAAAGGGAAGTTGGAGTGAGGGGTTTGGAGAGTAGGGGTGAAAGAGGAGTTGGGTTGAGGAAGGTTGGAGAGTAGGGGTGAAAGAGGAGTTGGGGTGAGGGGGTTGGAGAGTAGGGGTGAAAGAGGAGTTGGGGTGAGGGAGGTTGGAGAGTAGCGGTGGAAGAGGAGTTGGGGTGAGGGGGGTTGGAGAGTAGGGGTGAAAGAGGAGTTGGGGTGAGGGAGGTTGGAGAGTAGGGGTGAAAGAGGAGTTGGGGTGAGGGGTAGGTAGGTGTTAAGGAATGTCTTGAAGGAGGAACGAGAGGTAGAGAGGTGGAGAGGTTTCGGGAGGGAATTCCAGAGCTTGGGGCCTCGACAGCTGAAGACACGGCCGCCAATAGTGGAGCGATTAAAATTGGGGATGCGCAAGAGGCCAGAATTGGAGGAGTGCAGAGATCTCAGAGGTTGTAGGGCTGGAGGAGTTTCCAGAGATAAGGAGAGGGGAGGCCATGGAGGATTCCTCTGGTGCTGGAATCAAGAACAAGAGGCCTTAATCTTAAAATTAGAGCTCGGCCATCCAGGGGTGAAATCAGGCAGCACTTTTTCACACACATGGTAGTAGAAATGTGGAACTCTCTCCCCCAAAAGGCTGTGGATGCTGGGGGTCGATTGGAGCTTTCAAGACTGAGATGATCGATTTTTGTGAGGTAATTGTTCCAAGGGATGTGGAATAAAGGCGGGTAAATGGAGTTAAGATACGGATCAGCCTGATCTAATTGAATGGTGGAGCAGGCTCGAGGGGCTGAATGGCCTCCTCCTGTTCCTAATGTTCCTGTGACACACTCAGAAATACCCCGGAGCAGTGAAATCCCACTGGGCCCCAGCACACGGTCAATGGAAAGCCCGGGTCAAGGGCAAACCCAGCGTGCCCTCTCTGAACCTGGTTTGCTGCTCCCTCTGTGCCCAGCACTGCCTGCACCCCCGGCGCATGGCAGTGGAATTTCAAAAGAAGGAAGGTGTCAGCGTGTGAAAGGCTTTTAGAAAGAATTCAAGGTGTTTTCAGAGAGTTGGGATCTTTCTCTATTCTCGGGGAGTTAGATATCAGCCTTTCTCCTGTGAATATAAAGCCCCCTTATAGGGTCGTGATCATCTTTGAAAGAGCTGCCAATTAATCCCACTCCCCGGCCCTTTCCCCAGAGCCCTGTAAACTTTTCCTTTACGCAGATCCAAGTCTCTTTTGAAAGTTACTATTGAATCTGCGTCCGCCCCTTTCAGACAGTGCATTCCAGATCACAACAACTCACTGAGTGAAAAATGGCTCATCTCCCCTCTGGCTTTTTGTCCATTATTTGATGTGATGTGTTTACTTGTGAAATATATCTTCTGAGTGGATTTAAATTTAAAACCAGGTTCTGAAGCGTGATGCTCTATTCACACATCGAAGGTGAGAGAGATGCTGTGGGTCACACACTAAGTCCAGTAGCTGAAAGTGATTAACAGACTGGGTTTTGTGTTTAGTGATCCCGGGCATGTTACCGATACCTTCCCTGGATACCAAGGCTAGGAGAAGCACTCTGGAAGGTTTGGGGAGCTGGGACTTGTCCATGTGAATAACCAAAGGTATGAGAACTGAAATGATCTAGCGTTAGAAAGGAGAAAAGGCCCAAAAATGGAGCAGTCGGTAACAGGACATCAATTAGTCTCCTCTTAACTTGGAGAAATCAAGGACTCGACACACTGTGTGTTTGAAACAAAGCTGATTTATTTGACAGATAACAAAATATTAAACTCCAGCCCAGTTATAGGGGTTCTTAATATCAGCAGAAACAAACCCCAACTGTCAGAATGAACATAGTTCAGTCCTGGATGTGATTAACAGCAGCAATAACAGCAGAATCCAACTTTTGCAGTAACGTGTGAACTCCCTGGTGTTTCAGTTGGTGGGATGAATCAGTGACTCTCTTCACACACACACGGAGCAGGTGAACGGCCTCTCCCCAGTGTGAGTGCGTTGGTGTGTCAACAGCTCATTACTTCTTTTAAAGCTCTTCTCACAGTCAGAACATTTAAAAGGTCTCTTATCAGAGTGAACACGTTGGTGTTCATGGAAGTGGGTTGACTGAGCGAATCTCTTCCCACACACAGAGCAGGTGAATGGCCTGTCCCTGTTGTGAGTGAGTTGGTGTCTCTGGAGGTTGGATGACTGAATGAATCCCTTCCCACAGACTGAACAGGTGAAAGGCCTCCCCCAGTGTGAACTCGCTGGTGTGTAAAAGGTGAACTGAACGAATGAATCCCTTCCCACACACGGAGCAGTAGAATGGCAAATCCCCAGTGTGAATACTCTCATGTGTCATAAATTGGACTGAAACATAGAAGATAGGAGCAGGAGTAGGCCATTCGGCCCCTCGAGCCTGCTCCGCCATTCAATGAGATCATGGCTGATCATCCAAACTCAGTACCCTGTTCCTGCCTTCTCTCCATATCCCTTGATCCCTTTAGCCTTAAGAAATATATCCAACTCCTTCTTGAATATATTTAATGAATTGGCTTCTATTGCCTTCTGTGGTAGAGAGTTCCACAGGTTCACCACTCTCTGGGTGAAGAAACTCCTCCTCATCTCTGTCCTAAATGGCCTACCCCTTATCCTTAGACTGTGACCCCTGGTTCTGGGCTCCCCGACCATCGGGAACATCCTTCCTGTGTCTAGTTTGTCTAGTTCTGTTATAATTTTATAAGTTTCGATGAGATCCCCTCTCATTCTTCTAAACTCCAGCGAGTATAAGCCCAATCGACCCAATCTCTCCTTATACTTCATTCCTGCCATCCCAGGTATCAGCCTGGTGAATCTTCGCTGCACTCCTTCCATGGCAAGGACATCCTTCCTCAGGTACGGTGACCAAAACTGCACACGATACTCAAGATGTGGTCTCACCAAGGCCCTGTACAACTGCAGCAAGACATCCGCCTGCTGCACCTGCATGCTTACCTTCAGCGACTGGTACACAAGGACGCCCAGGTCTCGTTGCACTTCCCCTCCTCCCAATCTATTGCCATTTAGATAATAATCTGCCTTCCTGTTTTTGACACCAAAGTGGATAACCTCGCATTTATCCACGTTATATTGCATCTGCCATGCTTCTGCCCAATCACCCAACCTGTCCAAATCATCCTGGAGTTTCTCGGCATCCTCTTCACAGCACACACGCCCACCCAGCTTTGTGTCATCTGCAAACTTGGAGATATTACATCTATTTCCCTCGTCCAGATCATTAATATATATTGTGAATAGCTGGGGTCCAAGGACCGATCCCTGCAGTACCCCACTAGTCACTGCCTGCCACTCGGAAAAAGAGCCGTTTATTCCAACTTCTGCTTTCTGTCTGCCAACCAGTTCTCTATCCAAGTCAATACCTTGCCCCCAATCCCATGTGCCTTAATTTTACATGCTAATCTCTTATGCGGGACCTTATCGAAAGCCTTTTGAAAATCCAAATACACCACATCCACTGGTTCTCCCTTATCTATTTTACCAGTTACATCCTCAAAAAATTCCAGCAGATTAGTCAAGCACGATTTACCTTTTGTAAAGCCATGTTGACTTTGTCCGATCCGGTCACTTTTTTCCAAGTGCTCTGCTATTACATCCTTTATAATGGACTCTAGCATTTTCCCCACTACCGATGTCAGGTTTACCGGTCTGTAATTCCCCGTTTTCTCTCGACCACCTTTTTTGAACAGTGGGGTAACATTAGCTACTCTCCAATCCATGGGTACTGTTCCAGAGTCTATCGAATGCTGGAAGATGATTGAGCGAATGAATCCCTTCCCACACACGGAGCAGTTGAACGGTCTCTCCTTGGTGTGAACTCGCTGGTGTTTAATCAGCTCCTCAGAGGTTTTAAAGCTGTTCCCACAGTCAGAGCATTTAAAAGGTCTCTCATTAGTGTGATCAATTTGGTGTGCAGTGAGGTGGGATGAACAAGTGAATCCCTTCCCACACACGGAGCAGGAGAACGGCCTCTCCCTATTGCGAGCTCGCTGGCGTGTCAGCATGCTAGACAATTGAGTAAATCCCTTCCGAGAGCGAGGTGAACAGCCTCTCCCCAGTTTCCAGCAGGGCCAGTTAATTGAATCCCTTCCCACATTCCCCACATTTCCATGGCTTCTCCGTGGTGCGGGTGTCCTTGTGTCTCTCCAGGTTGAACGATCAGTTGAAGCCTTGTCCACACACACAACATGTGTAGTTTCTCCCCGCTGTGAACGGTGCGATGTTTTTTCAGGCTGTGTAACTGGTTAAAGCTCTTTCCACAGTCAGTGCACTGGAACACTCTCACTCGGGTGTGTGTGTCTCAGTGCTTTTCCAGTCACACTGATGTTTGAAATCTTTTCTCACAGACAGAACAGACAAACATTTCTCCTTCCACATTCAAAGGCCGATGATATTCAGGTCCTGATGAATCGAGTGACTCTGTCAGATCTTGACATGATGTTTGGTTTCAGTTTCCTGTCTGTAAATCCTCCCCTTCTAATACCTTGTAAAAGGACTTTACGAAAGTCTTCACTGTAAGTAGGCTAGAAATTCAGAACAGACAATTCTAGTTTCTATGGAACATTCTTTCCTCTCTTGTTCCCCCAACGCTGTAAATCCCCGTCCCACACACTCTCCCTCCTCCCTGTGCTGAAATCCAAACCCATCGCACCATCGCCAACATTTCTTTCCTCCACTCCCAGTTTTCCCCCTCCCTCTACTCTGGTTGGGTTCAGTTCTCCACCCGTTCTGTGCAGAGTGAGAATAAAATCAATGAGCTGCTGATTTTCTCTGCGGGTCACTGGGCCTTTTTGGATGGACCAATAGGGTGAGACTGGGTTGTCCCAGGGTCACCAAACAAGAATCAGCCCAACAAGGCTCCCTTTCAGGGGCCACTAATGTGGGAGAAACATGTGGACCAATCAAACTTATATTTGTTCAATTTATATTACTGATTTAGACTTTGGAATCAAAAACACAATTTCTAAATTTGCGGACGACACCAACTTGGGGGGCATAGCCAATACTGAGGAGGACTGCAACAAATTACAGGAATTGAAGAAGCATTTGGATGAGCACTTGAAATGCCATAACATACAAGGCTACGGACCAAATGCTGGAATATGGGATTAGATTAGACAGGGCTTGATGGCCGGCACGGACACGATGGGCCGAAGGGCCTCTATCCGTGCTGTATGACTCTAAGACATTAATAAACTTGAAGAATGAGCATATAATTGGCAAATGAAATTCAACACAGATAAATGTGAGGTATTACATTTTGGTGAGTAAAATAGGGAGGTCACATATTACTTGGAAAATAAGAATCTAAATGGGGTAGAGGAGCAAAGGGATCTCGGAGTACAAATACACAAATCACTAAAAGTATCGACACAGGTTAACAAGGCCATAAAAAAGCAAACCAAGCACTAGGGTTTATTTCTAGAGGGATAGAATTGAAAAGTAGAAAAGTTATGTTAAACTTATATCGAACCTTGGTTAGACCACACTTGGAGTACTGCGTACAGTTCTGGTCACAATGTTATAAAAAGGATATAGAGGCACTGGAGAGGGTGCAGAGAAGATTTACAAGGATGATACCAGAAATGCGAGGTATACAGATCAGGAAAGGATGAACAGGCTGGGTCTCTTTTCTCTTATATTTGGCGCCATATAAATCCAAGTTGTTGCTGTTGCTGTAAAGGAGGAGGTAGTAGTGACATTGGATAGGATAAAAATAGAGGGATATACATAAAAGTTTGGCGGTCCTCAAAGTAGATAAGTCACCTGGTCCGGATGGGATGCATCCTAGGTTACTGAGGGAAGTAAGGGTGGAAATTGTGGAGGCTCTGGCCACAATCTTCCAATCCTCCTTGGATATGGGGGCGGTGCCAGAGGACTGGAGGATTGCAAATGTTACCCCCGTTTATAAAAAGGGGAGAGGAATAAACCCGGCAACTACAGACCAGTCAGCCGAACATCGGTGGTGAGACAATAATCCGGGACAAAATTCATTCACATTTGGAAAAGGCTGGGCTAATAAATGAAAGTCAGCACAGATTTGTTAAAAGCAAATCATGTTTGATGAACGTGATCAAGTTTTTTGATGAAGTATCGTGGAGGGTTGAGCCTTGTTAGCAGAATTAAAGCCCACGGGATTAAAGGGACAGGGGCAGCATGGCTCAGAGACAGAAAGCAGAGAGTGGTGGTGAACGGTTGTTTCTCAGACTGGAGGGACGTACACAGTGGTGTTCCCCAGGGGTCAGTATTGGATTAAAGGGACAGAGGCAGCGTGGCTCAGAGACAGAAAGCAGAGAGTGGTGGTGAACGGTTGTTTCTCAGACTGGAGGGACGTACACAGTGGTGTTCCCCAGGGGTCAGTATTGGATTAAAGGGACAGAGGCAGCATGGCTCAGAGACAGAAAGCAGAGAGTGGTGGTGAACGGTTGTTTCTCAGACTGGAGGGACGTACACAGTGGTGTTCCCCAGGGGGTCGGTATTGGATTAAAGGGACAGTAACAACATGGCTCAGAGACAGAAAGCAGAGAGTGGTGGTGAACGGTTGTTTCTCAGATTGGAGGGACGTACACAGTGGTGTTCCCCAGGGGATCAGTATTGGGACCACTGCTCTTTTTGATATATAGTAATGACCTGGACTTGGGTATATTATATACTTGGGACAAAGTCCCGCATGGGAGACTGGTCAAGAAGGTAAGAGCCCATGGGGTCCAGGGCAATTTGGCACATTGGATCCAAAATTGGCTTAGTGGCAGGAGGCAGAGGGTGATGGTTGAAGGTTGTTTTTGTGACTGGAAGCCTGTGTCCAGTGGTGTACCGCAGGGATCGGTGCTGGGTCCCTTGCCGTTTGTAGTGTACATTAATGATTTAGATATGAATGTAGGAGGTATGATCAGTAAGTTCGCAGATGACACGAAAATTGGTGGAGTGGTAAATAGCGAGGAGGGTAGCCTCAGGCTACAGGACGATATAGACGGGTTGGTCAGATGGGCAGAACAGTGGCAAATGGAATTTAACCCTGAAAAGTGTGAGGTGATGCATTTTGGGAGGACTAACAAGGCAAGGGAATACACAATGAATGGTAGGACCCTCGGAAGGACAGAGGATCAGAGGGACCTTGGTGTACATGTACATAGATCCCTGAAGGCAGCAGGACAGGTAGATAAGGTGGTTAAAAAGGCATATGGGATACTTGCCTTCATTAGCCGAGGCATAGAATATAAGAGCAGGGAGGTTATGATGGAGCTGCACAAAACGCTGGTGAGGCCACAGCTGGAGTACTGTGTGCAGTTCTGGTCGCCACACTATAGGAAGGATGTGATTGCATTGGAGAGGGTGCAGAGGAGATTCACCAGGATGTTACCTGGGCTGGAGCGTTTCAGCTATGAAGAGAGACTGGACAAGCTGGGGTTGATTTCCTTAGAGCAGAGAAGGCTGAGGGGGGACCTGATTGAGGTGTACAAAATTATGAGGGGCATAGATAGGGTAGATAGAAAGGAACTTTTCCCCTTAGTAGAGGGGTCAATAACCAGGGGGCATCGTTTCAAGGTAAGGGGCAGGAGGTTTAGAGGGGATTTGAGGAAAAACTTTTACACCCAGAGGGTAGTTGGAATCTGGAACTCGCTGCCTGAAAGGGTGGTAGAGGCAGGAACCCTCACATCATTCAAGAAGCATTTAGATGAGCACTTGAAACGCCACAGCATACAAGGCTACGGACCAAGTGCTGGAAAATGGGATTAGAATAGTCAGGGCTTGATGGCCGGCGCGGACACGATGGGCCAAAGGGCCCCTTTCTGTGCTGTATAACTCTATATAATTTCAATGTTTGCAGATGACACAAAACTTGTAAATGTAGTAACAGTGAGGAGGATAGTAACATACTTCAGAAGGACACAGACAGACTGGTAAAATGGGCAGACACATGGCAGATGAAATTTAATGCAGCGATGTGTGAAGTGATACATTTTAGTGGGAAGAATGAGGAGAGGCAATATAAACTAAAGGGTACAATTTTAACAGGAGTGCAGGAACAGAGAGACCTGGGGGTTTCTGTACACAAATCTTTGAAGGCGGCAGGACAAGTTGAGAAGGCTCTTAAAGAACCAGACGGGATCCTTGACTTTATTAATAGAGGAATAGAGTGCAAAAGCAAGGAAGTTATGGTAAACCTTTATAAAACACTGGTTCGGCCTCAGCTGGAGTATTGTGTTCAATTTTGGGAACCGCACTTTAGGAAGGATGTCAAGGCCTTGGCGAGGATGCAGAAAAGATTTACTAGACTGGTACCAGGGGTGAGGGTTTTCAGTTATGTGGAGAGACTGGAGAAGCTGGGATTGTTCTACTTAGAGCAGAGAAATTTAAGGGGAGATTTAATTCAGATGTTCAAAATTATGAGCAGTTTTGATAGAGTAAATTAGGAGAAACTGTTTCCACTGGCAAGAGACACAGATTAAAAATAATTGGCAAAACAATCTGAGGGGCGATGAGGAGAATTTTTTACGCAGCGAGTTGTTGTGATCTGGAATGCACTGCCTGAAAGGGCGGTGGAAGCAGATTCAATAACTTATAAAAGGGAATACTTGAGAAGGAAACATTGCAGGGCAATGGGGAAAGAGCTGGGGTGTGGGAATAATTGGATAGCTCTACCAGAGAGCCAGCACAGGCACAATGGACCGAATGGCCTCCTTCTGTGCTGTAAGAGTCTATGAAACTCCAGCCCAGTTATAGGGTTATTAACATCAGCAGACACAAATCCCAACTGACAGAATGAACATGGTTCAGTCCTGGATGTGATTAACAGCAGCAACAACAGCAGAATCCAACCTCTGCCATCACTTGTGAACTCGCTGGTGTCTCAGCAGGTGGGATGACCGAGTGAATCCCTTCCCACACTCGGAGCAGGTGAACGGTCTCTCCCCAGTGTGAACTCTCTGGTGTCTCAGCAGGTGTGATGTCCAAGTGAATACCTTCCAACACACAGAGCAGGTGAACAGCCTCTTCCCAGTGTGAGTGCGCTGGTGTCTCAGCAGGTGGGATGACCGAGTGAATCCCTTCCCACACTTGGAGCAGGTGAACAGTCTCTCCCCAGTGTGAACTCGCTGGTGTGCCAGCAAGTTGGGTGACTGAGTGAATCCCTTCCCACACACGGAGCAGGTGAACGGTCTCTCCCCAGTGTGAACATGCTGGTGTTCAATGAAACGAGAAGAACTAATGAATCTCTTCCCACACACAGAGCAGATAAAAGGCCTCTCCCCAGTGTGAAGTTGATGATGTGTGTGCAGGTTGGATAAATGGGCAAATCCCTTCCCACACGTGGAGCAGATGAACGGTCTCTCCCCAGTGTGAGTGCGTTGGTGCCTCAGCAGATCCTTTGTTGTTTTAAAGCTCTTCTCACAGTCAGAACATTTAAAAGGTCTCTTACTGGCGTGAACAAGTTGGTGTTCAGTGAGGTGGGATGATTGAGTGAATCCCTTCCCACACATGGAGCAGGTGAACGGCCTCTCTCCAGTGTGAACTCGCTGGTGTGTCAGCAGGCTGGAGTGCTGAGTGAATCCCTTCCCACATACGGAGCAGATGAATGGCCGCTCCCCAGTGTGAAGTCGCTGGTGTGTCAGCAGGCTGGCGTGCTGAGTGAATCCCTTCTCACACACGGAGCAGGTGAACGGCCTTTCCCCGGTGTGAACTCGCTGGTGTGTCAGCAGGTGGGATGACTGAGTGAATCCCTTCCCACACACGGAGCAGGTGAACGGCCTCTCCCCAGTGTGACTACGTCGATGAGTTTCCAGCTTCGACGGGTAATTGAATCCCTTCCCACAGTCCCCACATTTCCATGGTTTCTCAATGGTGTGCATGTCCATGTGTGTCTCAAGGTTGGAAGATCGGTTGAAGCCTCGTCCACACACAGAACACGTGTACGGTGCCTCCCCACTGCGAATGGTGAAATGATTTTTCAGGCTGTGCAACTGGTTAAAGCTCTTTCCACAGTCAGTGCACTGGAAAACTCACACTCGGGTGTGTGTGTCTCGGGGTTTTTCCAGTCACAACGATGTTTGAAAAATTTTCCCACAGACAGAACAGACAAACATTTCTCCTTCCACATTCAAAGGCCGATGATATTTAGGTCGTGATGAATCAAGTCAAACCGTCAGATCTTCACGTAATGTTTGGTTTGATCTTCTCGTTTGCAAATCCTCACCTTTTAATACCCTGTAAAAGGAGTTTACAAAAGTCATCACTGCAAGACAAGGTTAGAAAATCGGAACAGACAATTCTAGGTGCTGACTCTGGCTGGGTTCAGTTCTACACTCACTGGTTCCCCTCTCTCTCCTCCCCTGAAGGTGCTGACTCTGGCTGGGTTCAGTTCTACACTCACTGGTTCCTCTCCCTCTCCTCCCCTGAAGGTGCTGACTCTGGCTGGGTTCAGTTCTACACTCACTGGTTCCCCTCCCTCTCCTCCCCTGAAGGTGCTGACTCTGGCTGGGTTCAGTTCTACACTCACTGGTTCCCCTCTCTCTCCTCCCCTGAAGGTGCTGACTCTGGCTGGGTTCAGTTCCACACTCACTGGTTCCCCTCCCTCTCCTCCCCTGAAGGTGCTGACTCTGGCTGGGTTCAGTTCTACACTCACTGGTTCCCCTCCCTCTCCTCCCCTGAAGGTGCTGACTCTGGCTGGGTTCAGTTCCACACTCACTGGTTCCCCTCCCTCTCCTCCCCTGAAGGTGCTGGCTCTGGCTGGGTTCAGTTCTACACTCACTGGTTCCCCTCTCTCTCCTCCCCTGAAGGTGCTGACTCTGGCTGGGTTCAGTTCCACACTCACTGGTTCCCCTCCCTCTCCTCCCCTGAAGGTGCTGACTCTGACTGCGTTCAGTACTGCACTCACTGGTTCCTCTCTCCTCCCCTGAAGGTGCTGACTCTGGCTGGGTTCAGTTCTACACTCACTGGTTCCCCTCCCTCTCCTCCCCTGAAGGTGCTGACTCTGGCTGGGTTCAGTTCTGCACTCACTGGTTCCCCTCTCTCTCCTCCCCTGAAGGTGCTGACTCTGGCTGGGTTCAGTTCTACACTCACTGGTTCCCCTCTCCTCCCCTGAAGGTGCTGACTCTGGCTGGGTTCAGTTCTACACTCACTGGTTCCCCTCCCTCTCCTCCACTGAAGGTGCTGACTCTGGCTGGGTTCAGTTCTACATTCACTGGTTCCCCTCTTCTGAAGGTGCTGACTCTGGCTGGGTTCAGTTCCACACTCACTGGTTCCCCTCTCCTCCCCTGAAGGTGCTGACTCTGGCTGGGTTCAGTTCTACACTCACTGGTTCCCCTCCCTCTCCTCCCCTGAAGGTGCTGACTCTGGCTGGGTTCAGTTCCACACTCACTGGTTCCCCTCCCTCTCCTCCCCTGAAGGTGCTGACTCTGGCTGGGTTCAGTTCTACACTCACTGGTTCCCCTCCCTCTCCTCCCCTGAAGGTGCTGACTCTGGCTGGGTTCAGTTCCACACTCACTGGTTCCCCTCCCTCTCCTCCCCTGAAGGTGCTGACTCTGGCTGGGTTCAGTTCCACACTCACTGGTTCCCCTCCCTCTCCTCCCCTGAAGGTGCTGGCTCTGGCTGGGTTCAGTTCTACACTCACTGGTTCCCCTCTCTCTCCTCCCCTGAAGGTGCTGACTCTGGCTGCGTTCAGTACTGCACTCACTGGTTCCTCTCTCCTCCCCTGAAGGTGCTGACTCTGGCTGGGTTCAGTTCTACACTCACTGGTTCCCCTCCCTCTCCTCCCCTGAAGGTGCTGACTCTGGCTGGGTTCAGTTCTGCACTCACTGGTTCCCCTCTCTCTCCTCCCCTGAAGGTGCTGCCTCTGGCTGGGTTCAGTTCTACACTCACTGGTTCCCCACCCTCTCCTCCCCTGAAGGTGCTGACTCTGGCTGGGTTCAGTTCTACACTCACTGGTTCCCCTCCCTCTCCTCCCCTGAAGGTGCTGACTGTGGCTGGGTTCAGTTCTACACTCACTGGTTCCCCTCCCTCTCCTCCCCTGAAGGTGCTGACTCTGGCTGGGTTCAGTTCTACACTCACTGGTTCCCCTCCCTCTCCTCCCCTGAAGGTGCTGACTCTGGCTGGGTTCAGTTCCACACTCACTGGTTCCCCTCTCCTCCCCTGAAGGTGCTGACTCTGGTTGGGTTCAGTTCTACACTCACTGGTTCCCCTCCCTCTCCTCCCCTGAAGGTGCTGACTCTGGCTGGGTTCAGTTCTACACTCACTGGTTCCCCTCCCTCTCCTCCCCTGAAGGTGCTGACTCTGGCTGGGTTCAGTTCCACACTCACTGGTTCCCCTCCCTCTCCTCCCCTGAAGGTGCTGGCTCTGGCTGGGTTCAGTTCTACACTCACTGGTTCCCCTCTCTCTCCTCCCCTGAAGGTGCTGACTCTGGCTGCGTTCAGTACTGCACTCACTGGTTCCTCTCTCCTCCCCTGAAGGTGCTGACTCTGGCTGGGTTCAGTTCTACACTCACTGGTTCCCCTCCCTCTCCTCCCCTGAAGGTGCTGACTCTGGCTGGGTTCAGTTCTGCACTCACTGGTTCCCCTCTCTCTCCTCCCCTGAAGGTGCTGCCTCTGGCTGGGTTCAGTTCTACACTCACTGGTTCCCCACCCTCTCCTCCCCTGAAGGTGCTGACTCTGGCTGGGTTCAGTTCTATACTCACTGGTTCCTCTCCCTCTCTTCCACTGAAGGTGCTGACTCTGGCTGGGTTCAGTTCTACACTCACTGGTTCCCCTCTCCTCCCCTGAAGGTGCTGACTCTGGCTGGGTTCAGTTCTACACTCACTGGTTCCCCTCTCCTCCCCTGAAGGTGCTGACTCTGGCTGGGTTCAGTTCTACTCACTGGTTCCCCTCTCCTCCCCTGAAGGTGCTGACTCTGGCTGGGTTCAGTTCTACACTCACTGGTTCCCCACCTTTTGTGAAGTGCTTCGGGCACTTTATTAAACACATACACATCAGAAGCACATTAAACTGATCGGAGATCACTTACACACAAGCAGTTAGCAGTCGTGAATGGTGGTGGACCATTAAAAAACTAACGGGAGGAGGAGGCTCCATGAATATCCCCATCCTCAGTGATGGTGGAGCCCAGCATGCGAGTGCAAAAGACAAGGCTGAAGCGTTTGCAACCATCTTCAGCCAGAAGTGCCGAGTGGATGATCCATATCAGCCTACTCCTGAGGTCCCCACCATCACAGAAGCCAGTCTTCAGCCAATTCGATTCACTCCACGTGATATCAAGAAACGGCTGAGCGCACTGGATACAGCAAAGGCTATGGGCCCTGTCAACATCCCGCTATCGTGCTGAAGACATGTGCTCCAGAATTAGATGCGCCTCTAGCCAAGCTGTTCCATTATAGCTACAACACTGGCATCTATCTGACAATGTGGATAACTGCCCAGGTATATCCTGTCCACAAAAAGCAGGACAAATCCAATCCGGCCAATTACCGCCCCATCAGTCTACTCTCAATCGTTAGCAAAGTGGTGGAAGGCGTCATCGACAGTGCTATCAAGCGGCACTTATTTACCAATAACCTGCTCACTGATGCCCACTTTGGGTTCCGCCAAGACCACGCTGCTCCCGACCTCATTACAGCCTTGGTCCAAACATGGACAATGGAGCTGAATTCCAGAGGTGAGGTGAGAGTGACTGCCCTTGACATCAAGGCAGCATTTGACCGAGTGTAGCATCAAGGAGCCCCAGTAAAACTGAAGTCAATGGGAATCAGGGGGAAAACACTCCACTGGCTGGAGTCATACCTAGCAGAAAGAAAGATGGTTGTGGTGATTGAAGGTCAATCATCACAGCCCCAGGACATCGCTGCAGGAGTTCCTCATGGCAGTGTCCTAGGCCCAACCATCTTCAGCTGCTTCATCAATGACCTTCCCTCCAACATAAGGTCAGAAATGGGGATGTTCGCTGATGACTGCACAGTGTTCAGCGCCATTCACAACTCCTCAGATAATGAAGCAGTGCATGCCCGCATGCAACAAGACCTGGACGGCCTGATAAGTGGCAGGTAACATTCGTGCCACAGAAGTGCCAGGCAATGACTATCTCCAACAAGCGAGAGTCTAACCACCTCCCCTTGACATTCAATGGCATTACCATCGCCGAATCCCCCACCATCAACATCCTGGGGGTCACCATTGACTAGAAACTTAACTGGACCAGCCATATAAATACTATGGCAACAAGAGCATGTCAGAGGTTAGGTATTCTGCGGTGAGTGTCTCACCTCCCGACTCCCCAGAGCCTTTCCACCATCTACAAGGCACAAGTCAGGAGTGTGATGGAATACTCTCCACTTGCCTGGATGAGTGCAGCTCCAACAACACTCAAGAAGCTCGACACCATCCAGAACAAAGCAGCCCGCTTGATTGGCACCCCATCCACCACCTTAAACATTCACTCCCTCCACCACCGGCGTACCGTGGCTGCAGTGTGTACCATCTACAAGATGCACTGCAGCAACTCGCCAAGGCTCCTTCGGCTTCACCTCCCAAACCTGCGACCTCTTCCACTGAGAAGGACAAGGGCAGCAGGCGCATGGGAGCACCACCACCTCCAAGTTCCCCTCCAAGTCACACACCATCCTGACTTAGAAATATATCGCCAATCCTTAACCTGCATCGTCGCTGGATCAAAATGCTGGAACTCCCTACCTAACAGCACTGTGGGAGTACCTTCACCACACATATTACAGTGATTCAAGAAGGCGGCTCACCGCCACCTTCTCAAGGGCTACTAGGGATGGGCAATAAATGCTGGCCTTGCCATATGCGAATAAAAAAAGTGTGGAGCCTCCCGATAGTCTGGCCCCTTTGAGGAGCGACTGAGTAGACTAGGCCTATATTTTCTAGAGTTTAGAAGAATGAGAGGTGATTTCATTGAAACATACAAAATTCTTACGGGGTTTGAAAGGGCTGGGGAGTCCAGAACCAGGGGTCACAGTCTCAGAATAAGGGGTTGGCCATTTAGGACTGAGATGAGGAGAAACTCAAAGGATGGTGAATCTTTGGAATTCTCTAACCCAGAGCTCTGTGGAGGCTCAGTCGTTGAGTATATTCAAGACAGAGATCGATAGATTTTTGAATATTAAGGGAATCAAGGGATGGGGGATAGTGCAGGAAAGTGGAGATGAGGTAGAAGATCAGCCATGATCTTATTGAATGGTGGAGCAGGCTCAAAAGCCCAAATGGCCCACTCCTCCTATTTCTTATGTTCTTATGTTACAGCCAGTATTTACAGGAGCTGAGACACAGAAAAGAGTCTCATTAAAATCAGTGATATATTTGTTCACACAAACCAACCCCCAAAATCCTGTCTCATTTCTCCTTCATGACCAGTCACCATTTCTCCCTTCATTTACAGATGGCCCCTGACCAGTCACCATTTTTCTTCTATTTACAGATGCTCCCTGACCAGTCACCATTTCTCCTCCATTTACAGATGGTCCCTGACCAGTCACCATTTCTCCTCCATTTACAGATGCTCCCTGACCAGTCACCATTTCTCCTCCATTTACAGACGCTCCCTGACCAGTCTCCATTTCTCCTCCATTTACAGACGCTCCCTGACCATTCACAGACGCTCCCTGACCATTCACCATTTCTCCTTCATTTACAGATGCTCCCTGACCAGTCTCCATTTCCCCTTCATTTACAGATGCTCCCTGACCAGTCCCCTTCATTTACAGACGCTCCCTAACTAGTCCCCATTTCTCCTCCATTTACAGATGCTCCCTGACGAGTCTCCATTTCCCCTTCATTTACAGACGCTCCCTGACCAGTCCCTTTCATTTACAGACGCTCCCTGACCAGTCCCTTTCATTTACAGACGCTCCCTGACCAGTCCCCGTTCTCCTCCATTTACAGACTCTCCCCGACTTCCTACGATAGCAAAATACTGCAGATGCTGGAAATCCGAAATAACAACAGAAAATGCTGGAAAAACTCAGCAGGCCAGGCAACATCCGTGGAGAGAAATTAGAGTCAACGTTTCGGGTGAAAACCCTTTGTCAAGACTAAAGAAGCACAGGAAATGAAATAGATTAAGAGGCCAGGCTGGGAGAGAACAAAAGAGAAGAGACATTAAGAGGTATTCAAAACGAGACGAGATGGTGAGAGGACTAGTGGAGACAAAAGACGGCTCAGATTAGGTGTGAAATGCACTGGCAGAATGAGAGACAGCTGCCATGTGGGAGAGAGAAAAAGGGGGGTGGGGGGCGGGAGGCCAAAACAAAGGTGTGGATAAAAAAATAAGTAAAAATGTAATAGGGGCCGAGGTTATGATCTGAAATTGTCGAACTCGATATTGAGTCCGAAACTTTACAGCCTTCCGGACTCAATATCAAATACTCAATGTTGAGTCCAGGAGGCTGTAAAGTGCCTAATAGAAAGATGAGGTGCTGTTCCTCGAGCTTCCGTTGAGCTTCATTGGAACAGTGTAAGAGGCCGAGGACAGAGTGGGAGTGGAGTGGAGAATTAAACTGACAGGCGACCGGAAGCTTGGGGTCACCCTTACGGACTGAACGGAGGTGTTCCGCAAAGCGGTCACCCAATCTGTGTTTGGTCTCCCCGATGTAGAGGAGACCGCATCGTGAGCAGCGAATACAGTATACTAAATTGATAGAAGTACAAGTAAATCGCTGTTTCACCTGGAATGAGTGTTTGCGGCCCTGGACAGTGGGAAGGGAGGAGGTAAAAGGGCAGGTGTTGCATCTCCTGCGCTTACATGGGAAGATACTGTGGGGAGGGGAAGGGCTGTTGTGGGTGATTGAGGAGTGGACCCGGGTGTTGCGGAGGGAGCGGTCCCTTCAGAATGCTGAAAGGGGAGGGGAAGATGTGTTTGGTATTGGGATCACGCTGCAGGTGGCAGAAATGGCAGAGGATAATCCGTTGAATGTGGAGGCTGGTGGGGTGAAAGGTGAGGACAAGGGGAACCCTATTGTGGTTCTGGGAGGGAGGGGAAGGGGTGAGAGCAGAAGTGCAGGAAATGTCAACCACGATAGAGGGGAATCCTTGGTTGAGGAAAAAGGAAGACATGTCGGAAGCACTAGTATGGAAGATGGCATCGTCAGAGCAGATGTGACAGAGACAGAGAAACTGGGAGAATGGAATAGAGTCCTTACAGGAGGCGGGGTGGGAGGACGTGTAGTCCAGATAGCTGTGGGAGTCGGTGGGCTTGTAGTGGATGTTTGTCGATAGCCCATCCCCAGAAATGGAGACAGAGAAGTCGATGAAGGGAAGAGTCAGAAATGGACCATGTGAAGGTGAGCATGCACGGCGCCGAGAAAGTTCCATCGATAGTGGCGTATGCACGTTGTCAGCATCAACTTAGCGTGGCGGCTGGAGCGCGGGGGCAGGAAATGGAATAGATTAAGAGGCCAGGCTGGGAGAGAACAAAAGAGAAGAGACATTAAGAGGTATTCAAAACAAGGCCCCAGAGACCAGGTAGGCCTCAGAGCGGCGGCGGCGGAAGGAATCTCGGCGGCGGCGGCGGTGATATAAAAAGGCCCCAGAGACCAGGTAGGTTTACTAATCTCCAATCTCAGAGAGGGAGAGAAGTAAAAAGTAATCAAAGTGTGACGTCCCCAGAAAGCAGGTAAGTGATTGGTTGGTGAGTATTTCTCTCCTTTTAAACTTTAAATCTGTGGTTTATAGTTTCTAAGCTCTCTGTGGTGTAGCGGGGACTGTTTATAAACCAGGGCCCATAAATATACCATTTAACTGTAGTGTAATTGGTGGGATTGATTTGATTAAATTTAATTGCAATTAATTAAAGGGTAAGTCATGGCAGGACAACCCGGTGCCGTGGTATGCTCCTCCTGCGCTATGTGGGAACTCAGGGACACTTCCTGTGTCCCTGGCAACTATGTGTGCAGGAAGTGTGTCCAGCTGCAGCTACTGGCAGACCGCATTGCAGCGCTGGAGCTGCGATTGGATTAATACTGGACCATTCGCGAGGCTGAGGACGTCATGGATATCACGTTTGATCAGTTGGTCACACCGCAGGCAAAGGTTGGACAGGCAGAAAGGGAATGGGTGACCAACAGACAGAGTACTAGGCACAGGCAGGTAGTGCAGGGATCCCCTGTGGACATCACCCTCTCAAACAGATACACCACTTTGAGTACTGTTGGGGGGGATGGCTTATCAGAGGAAGGCAGCAGCAGCCAACTTCCTGGCACCAGGGGTGGCTCTGCTGCACAGGACAGGAGGAAAAAAAGGGGTAGAGCTATAGTAATAGGGGATTCTATTGTAAGGGGAATAGATAGGCGTTTGTGGCCGCAAACGAGACTCCAGGATGGTGTGTTGCCTCCCTGGTGCAAGGGTCAAGGATGTCTCAGAGCGGCTGCAGAACATCTTGGAAGGGGAGTGTGAACAGCCAGTTGTCGTGGTGCATATAGGTACCAACGATATAGGTAAAAAGCAAGATGAGGTCCTAAAAGCTGAATATAGGGAGTTAGGAGGTAAATTAAAAAATAGGACCTCAAAGGTAGTAATCTCAGGATTGCTACCAGTGCCACGTGCTAGTCAGAGTGGAAATAGAAGGATATTTCAGATGAATACGTGGCTAGAGGAATGGTGCAAGGGGGAGGGATTCAAATTCCTGGGACATTGGAACCGGTTCTGGGGGAGGTGGGACCAGTTCAAACCGGACGATTTGCACCTGGGCAGGGCCGGGACCGATGTCCTAGGGGGAGTGTTTGCTAGTGCTCTGGGTGAGGGTTTAAACTAAAATGGCAGGGGGTTGGGAACCTGAGCAGGGGGACAGAGGAAAGGGAAACAAGGATAAAAGCAAAAGATAGGAAGGAGAAAAACAAAAGTGGCAGTCAGAGAAATCAACGGTTTAAATCAGACATGACCACAGTAAATAATAATTCTAATAGGTCTAAGAGCGTTATAAAAACAAGCCTGAAGACTTTGTGTCTTAATGCGAGGAGCATTCGTAATAAGGTGGATGAATTAGCTGCACAAATAGAGGTAAATGAATATGATTTGATTGGGATTACGGAAACGTGGCTCCAGGATGGCCAAGGCTGGGAACTCAACATCCAGGGGTATTCAATATTCAGGAAAGATAGGCAAAAAGGAAAGGGAGGTGGGGTAGCATTGCTGGTTAAAGAAGGGATTAACACAATTGTAAGGAAGGATATAAGCTCTGATGATGTGGAATCTGTATGGGTAGAACTGAGAAATACCAAGGGGCAGAAAACGTTAGTGGGAGTGGTATATAGACCCCCAAACAGTAATGCAGAGGTTGGGGATGGCATTAAAAGGGAAATTAGAGAAGCGTGCAATAAGGGCACAGCAGTCATTATGGGTGACTTTAATCGACATATAGATTGGGCTAACCAAATTAGTAACAATACTGTGGAGGAGGAATTCCTGGAGTGTTTACGGGATGGTTTCCTGGACCAATATGTCGAGGAACCAACCAGAGTCACACCACCATCTACATCAATGGGGCTGTGGTGCAAAGGGTGGACAGCTTTAAGTTCCTCGGAGTCCACATCACGGAAGACCTCTCCTGGTCCCTCAATACCTCCTCTCTGGTGAAGAAGGCCCAGCAGCGCCTATATTTCCTAAGGAGGCTGAAGGGATGTAACCTGTCACCCCTGATCCTCTCTAACTTTTACCGCTGCACAATAGAGAGCATCCTGACAAACTGTATCACAGTACGGTATGGCAGCTGTAGCTACTATGACCGTAAAGCCCTGCAACGGGTAGTCAAAACTGCCCAACGCATTACCGGCATCCGGCTACCGACCATAGAGCACATATACCAGAAACGCTGTTTACGGAGGTCACGGTCCATCATCAAAGACCCTACCCACCCCAGCCACAGTCTGTTCACCCTCCTGCCATCTGGGAGACGCTACAGATACAGTCGCACCCGTACGACCAGATTTAGGAACAGCTTCTTTCCCAGGGCTGTCATCCTATTGAACTCCACAAATAAACTCTAAAGCCTGCACATCTGCCAATGCACTTTTATTATGGTTATGCTTATGTTAATGTATTACAAGCCAAATGTATGTCGAATGTTTAAATATCTTAATCTAAATGTACACTCTCGGGAGCCGCAAGCGTACATTTCGTTGTACTGCACTTGTGCACTAACAATGACAATAAAGTTGATTTGATTTGATTTGATTTGAGATCAGGCCATCTTAGACTGGGTATTATGTAACGAGAAAGGATTAATTAGCAATCTTGTTGTACAAGGCCCCGTGGGTCGGAGTGATCATAATATGATCGAATTCTTCATTAAGATGGAGAATGAAGTAGGCGACTAAGAGACTAGGGTCCTAAATTTAAATAAAGGAAACTGCGATGGTCTGAGGCGCGAGTTGGGTAGAATTGATTGGGGAATGTCACTCAAAGGGCTGACGGTAGATAGGCAATGGCAAACATTCAAAGACCGCATGGATGAACAACAGAATTTGTTCATCCCAGTTTGGCATAAAAATAAAACAAAACAGGCGACTCAACCGTGGCTAACTAGGGAAATTAGGGACAGCATAAGATCCAAGGAGAGGACATATAAATTGGCCAGAAAAAGCAGTAAACCTGAGGATTGGGAGCAGTTTAGGATTCAACAAAGGAGGATAAAGGGATTAATTAAGAAAGGGAAAATAGAATACGAGAGTAAGCTTGCAGGGAACATAAAAACTGACTGTAAAAGCTTTTATAGATATGTGAAGAGAAAAAGATTGGTGAAGTCAAGCGTAGGTCCCTTGCAGTCAGAATCAGGGGAATTTATAATGGGGAACAAAGAAATGGCAGACCAATTAAATATATACTTTGGTTCTGTCTTCACAAAGGAGGACACAAATAACCTCCCAGAGATGTCGGGGAACATAGGGTCTGATGAAAGGGAGGAACTGAAATAAATCAGTATTTGTAAGGAAATGGTGTTAGGGAAATTGATGGGATTGAAGGTCAATAAATCCCCAGGGCCTGATTATCTACATCGTAGGGTACTTAAGGAAGTGGCCCTAGAAATAGTAGATGCATTGCTGATCATCTTCCAACATTCGATGGAATCTGGAACAGTACCCATGGATTGGAGGGTAGCTAATGTTACCCCACTATTCAAAAAAGGTGGTAGAGAGAAAACGGGGAATTACAAACCGGTAAGCCTGACACCGGTAGTGGGGAAAATGCTAGAGTCCATTATAAAAGATATAATAGCATAGCACTTGGAAAACAATGACAGGATCGGACAAAGTCAACATGGATTTACAAAAGGTAAATCATGCTTGACTAATCTACTGGAATTTTTTGAGGATGTAACTGGTAAAATAGATAAGGGAGAACCAGTGGATGTGGTGTATTTGGACTTTCAGAAGGCTTTCGATAAGGTCCCGCATAAGAGATTATCGTGTAAAGTTAAGGCACATGGGATTGGGGGCAAGGTATTGACTTGGATAGAGAACTGGTTGGCAGACAGAAAGCAAAGAGTTGGAATAAACGGGTCTTTTTCCGAGTGGCAGGCAGTGACTAGTGGGGTACCACAGGGATCGGTCCTTGGACCCCAGCTATTCACAATATATATTAATGATCTAGACAAGGGAACTAGATGTAATATCTCCAAATTTGCAGACGACACAAAGCTGGGTGGGCGTGTGTGCTGTGAGGAGGATGCCGAGAAACTCCAGGATGATTTGGACAGGTTGGGTGATTGGGCAAAAGCATGGCAGATGCAATATAACGTGGATAAATGTGAGGTTATCCACTTTGGTGGCAAAAACAGGAAGGCAGATTATTATCTGAATGGCAATAGATTGGGAGAAGGGGAAGTGCAACGAGACCTGGGTGTCCTTGTGCACCAGTCGCTGAAGGTAAGCATGCACGTGCAGCAGGCGGTTAAGAAGGCAAATGGTATGTTGGCCTTCGTAGCGAGAGGGTTTGAGTACAGGAACAAGGATGTCTTGCTGCAGTTATACAGGGCCTTGGTGAGACCACATCTTGAGTATTGTGTGCAGTTTTGGTCGCCTTACCCGAGGAAGGATGTTCTTGCCATGGAAAGAGTTCAGCGAAGCTTCACCAGGCTGATACCTGGGATGGCAGGAATGACGTATGAGGAGAGATTGGGTCGATTGGGCTTCTACTCGCTGGAGTTTAGAAGAATGAGGGGGGATCTCATTGAAACTTATAAAATTCTGACAGGACTGGACAGACTAGATGCAGGAAGGATGTTCCCGATGGTCGGGGAGTCCAGAACCAGGGGTCACAGTCTAAGGATAAGGGGTAGGCAATTTAGGACAGAAATGAGGAGGAATTTCTTCACCCAGAGAGTGGTGAACCTGTGGAATTCTCTACCACAGAATGCAGTAGAGGCCAATACATTAAATATATTCAAGAAGGAGTTGGATATATTTCTTAAGGCTAAAGGGATCAAGGGGTATGGGGAGAAAGCAGGGACCGGGTACTGAATTTGAATGATTAGCCATGATCGCATTGAATGGCGGAGCAGGCTCGAGGGGCCGAATGGCCTACTCCTGCTCCTATCTTCTATGTTTCTATGTATTGCGGCCACCATTACTCTTGACCCAGCAGCTGGAGCGTGAAAATCAGCCTCACTGCCCCTGGGCTGGGAAAGGGGAACACGGGCAACATTCCCCCTCTTACCCCTTTCTAAACTTATTTTACAGGGTTTTAGAAGTGGACATTTACAGACAGGAAGCTCAGACCAAACATCACGTAAAGGGGCAGTTACACTGCTGGGACCTCCAAATAGACAGAGGGAGATAGAAGAGAAAATAATTAGGCAAATTTCTGAGAAGTGCAAAAACATTCGGGCAGTAATAGTAGGAGATTTCAACGATCCTAACATTAACTGGGATAGAATCAGTATAAAAGGTACAGAAGGCGCAAAATTCTTAAAATGCATTGAGGAGAACTTTTTTAACCAGTACGTAGCAAGCCCAACAAGGGAGGGGGTGGGTCTGGACTTAGTTTTAGGGAATGAAGCTGGGCAGGTGGAATGGGTATCAGTGCGAGTGCATTTTGGTGGTAATGATCATAATTCAGTTAGATTTAGCGTAGTTATGAAAAAGGACAAAGATAGATCAGGAGTAAAAGTTCTTGATTGCGGAAAGGCCAATTTTACTAAGCTGAGATGTGATTTAGCCAAAGTGGACTGGAAACAGCTACTTGAAGGTAAATCAGTGTCAGGGCAGTGGGAGGCAGTCAAGGAGGAGATAGTGAGGGTTCAGAGCAAATATGTTCCCACAAAGAAAAAGGGTGGGACTCCCAAATCTGTACAGGGTTTGATGAGGCAAAAAAGGGAAGCTTATGTCAGATACTGAGAGCTAAATACTGCAGAAAGCCTAGAGGAGTATAGAAAGCGTGGGGTGAAATTAAAGGGAAATTAGGAAAGCAAAGAGAGGGCATGAAAAAATATTGGCAAGTAAAATCAAGGAAAACCCAAAGATGTTTTATAAATACATAACGAGCAAGCGGATAACTAAAGAAAGATTAGGGCTTATTAGAGACCAAAATGGAAGCTTGTGTGTGAAGGCGGAAGACGTGGGTATGGTTCTTAATGAATACTCTGTGTCTGTCTTCACAAAAGAGACGATGCAGACATTGTAGATAAGGAGGAGGAATGTGAAAAATTAGATGAGATAAACATAGTGAGAGAGAAAGTATTAAGGAGTTTAGCATCTTGGAAAGTAGATAAATCGCCAGGCCCGGGTGAAATGTGCCCCAGGCTGTTAAGAGAAGGTCGATGAGGGTAGCGCGTTTGATGTAGTCTACATAGATTTTAGCAAGACTTTTGACAAGTTCCCACATGGCAGACTGGTCAGAAAAGTAAAAGCCCATGGGATCCAAGGGAAAGTGGCAAGTTGTATCCAAAATTGGCTCAGTGGCAGGAAGCAAAGGGTAATGGTCAACAGGTATTTTTGTGACTGGAAGGCTGTTTTCAGTGGGGTCCTGCAGGGCTCAGTACTAGGTCCCTTGCTTTTTGTGGTATATATCAATGACTTAGACTTCAATGTAGGGGGTATGATTAAGAAGTTTGCAGACGATGCAAAAGTTGGTCGTGTGGTTGATAGTGAGGAAGAAAGCTGTAGACTGCAGGAAGATATCCTTGTCAGGTGGGCTGAAAAGTGGCAAATGGAATGAGTAATGCATTTGGGGAGGGCTAACAATCTAAGGGAATACACAATAAATGGTAGGATACTGAAGTGCAGAGGGACAGCAGGACCTTGGAGTGCATGTCCACAGATCCCTGAAGGTGGCTGGACAGGTAGATGTGGTGGTTAAGAAGGCATTTGGGATACGTTCCTTTATTACCTGAGGCATAGAATACAAGAGCAGGGAGGTTATGCTAGAACTGTATAAAACACTAGTTAGGCCATAGCTAGAGTACTGTGTACAGTTCTGGTCACCACATTATAGGAAAGATGTGAATGCACTAGAGAGGGTACAGAGGAGATTTACGAGGATGTTGCCGGGAGTAGAGAATTTCAGCTATGTGGAAAGATTAGACCAGCTGAAGAAGTTGTTTTCTTTGGAATAGAGGACACTGAGGGGAGATTTAATTGAGCTGTATAAAATTATGAGGGGCTTAGATAGAGAGGATAGGAAGGACCTATTTCCCTCAGCAGTAGGGTCAAAGACCAGGGGGGCAAAGATTAAAAGTAACTGGTGGAAGGATTAGAGGGGAGCCGAGGAGAAATGTTTTCACCAAGAGGGTGGTGGGAGTCTGGAACTCACTGCCTAAAAGGGTGGGAGAGGCAGAAACACTCATCGCATTTTAAAAAGGACTTGGATATGCACTGGAAGTGCCGTAACCTCCAGGGCAGAGTTGGAAAGGGGAATTAGGCTGGATAGCTCTTTTCGGCTGGCTCAGACACGATGGACAGAATAGTCTCCTATGATTCTATGACACCAATCTCCTCCTGTCTGATATAAACCAGCCCCACAGTCACTGACACCAATCTCCTCCTATCTGATATAAACCAGCCCCACAGTCACTGAGACCAATCTCCTCCTCTCTTATATAAACCAAACCCACACCACTGACACCAAACTCATCCTGTCTGATATAAACTAACCCCACAGACACCGACACCAATCTCCTCCTGTCTGATATAAACCAAACCCACAATCACTGACACAAATCTCCTCCTGTCTAATATAAACCAGCCCCACAGTCACTGACACCAATCTCCTCCTGTCTGATATAAACCGACCCAACAGTCACTGACACCAATCTCCTCCTGTCTGATATAAACCAACCCCACAGTCACTGACACCAATCTCCTCCTGTCTGATATAAACCGACCCCACAGTCACTGACACCAATCTCCTCCTGTCTGATATAAACCAACCCCACAGTCACGGACACCAATCTCCTCCCGTCTGATATAAACCAACCCCATAGTCACCGACACCAATGTCCTCCAGTCTGATATAACCCAATCCCACAGTCACTGACACGAATCTCCTCCTGTCTGATGTAAACCAACCCCCCAGTCATTGACACCAATCTCCTCCTCTCTGAAATAAACCAGCCCCAGTTACTGACACCAATCTCCTCCTGTCTGATATAAACCAACCCCACAGTCACTGACACCAATCTCCTCCTGTCTGATATACACCAACCCCAGTCACTAATCTCCTCCTGTCTGATATAAACCAACCCCAGTCACTGACACCAATCTCCTCCTGTCAGATATAAACCAATCCCAGTCACTGACACGAATCTCCTCCTGTCTGATGTAAACCAACCCCCCAGTCATTGACACCAATCTCCTCCTCTCTGAAATAAACCAGCCCCACAGTTACTGACACCAATCTCCTCCTGTCTGCTTTAAACCAGCCCCAGTCACTGACACGAATCTACTCGCATCTGATATAAGCGAACCCCACAGTCACCGACACCAATCTCCTCCTGTCTGATATAAACCAACCCCACAGTCACTGACACCTATCTCCTGTTGTCTGATATAAACCAGCCCCACAGTCACTGTCACCAATCTCCTCCTGTCTGATATAAACCAAACCCAGTCACTGACACCAATCTCCTCCTCTCTGATATAAACCAACCCCAGTCACTGACACCAATCTACTCCTGTCTGATATAAACCAACCCCACAGTCACTGACACCAATCTCCTCCTGTCTGATATAAACCAACCCCAGTCACTGACACCAATCTCCTCCTGTCTGATATACACCAACCCCACAGTCACTAATCTCCTCCTGTCTGATATAAACCAACCCCACAGTCACTGACACCAATCTCCTCCTGTCAGATATAAACCAATCCCAGTCACTGACACCAATCTCCTCCTGTCTGATATAAACCAACCCCACTGTAACTGAGACCAATCCCCTCCTGTCTGATATAAACCAGCCCCACAGTCACTGACACCAATCTCCTCCTGTCTGATATAAACCAACCCCAGTCACTGACACCAATCTCCTCCTGTCTGATATAAACCAATCCCACAGTCACTGACACCAATCGCCTCCTTTTGATATACACCAACCCCAGTCACTGACACCAATCTCCTCCTGGCTGATATAAACAAAACCCACAGTCACTGACACCAATCTCTTCGTGTAAATTAATAATTTTATTATAAACTAATTTCTGACGAGGGTCTCTGAATTAAGGGGAAAGATCACAGACAGCACTTCTAAAAGCAGCCCCGCGATATCAATCAGCTTTATATCCAGGATAGTAAACTCCAGCCCAGTTATACGGGTTATTAACATCAGTAGAAACAAACCCCAACTATCAGAATGAACATGGTTCAGTCCCAGTTGTGATTAACAGCAGCAGCAACAGCAGAATCCAACCCCTGCAGTTACTTGTGAACTCGGCAGTGTCTCAACAGGTTGGATGAATAAGTGAATCTCATCCCACACACGGAGCAGGCGAAAGGCCTGTCTCCAGTGTGAACTCGCTGGTGAATCAGTAGGTTGGATGACCGACTGAATCTTTTCCCACACACGGAGCAGGTGAATGGTTTCTCCCCAGTGTGAGTCTCTTGGTGTCTCAGCAGTTCCCTTTTGCATTTAAAGCTCTTCTCACAGTTAGAACAGTTAAAAGGTCTCTTATCAGAGTGAACACGTTGGTGGTCCATGAGGTGAGAGGACTGATTGAATCCTTTCCCACACTCAAAGCAGGTGAACGGCCTCTCCCCAGTGTGAACTCGCTGGTGTCTCAGCAGATTATTGTTGCTTTTAAAACTCTTCTCGCAGTCAGGACATTCAAAAGGTCTCTTATCAGAGTGACTGCGTCGATGAATTTCCAGCTCACATGGGTAACTGAATCCCTTCCCACAGTCCCCACATTTCCACGGTTTCTCCGTGGTGCGGGTGTCCTTGTGTCTCTCCAGGTTGGACGATCAGTTGAAGCCTCGTCCACACACAGAACAGGTGTACGGTTTCTCCCCGCTGAGAACGGTGCGATGTTTTTTCAGGCTGTGGAACTGGTTAAAGCTCTTTCCACAGTCAGTGCACTGGAACACTCTCACTCGGGTGTGTGGGTCTCGGTGCTTTTCCAGTCACACTGATGTTTGAAATCTTTCCCCACAGACAGAACAGACAAACATTTCTTCTTCCACATTCAGAGGCCGATGATATTCAGGTCCTGATGAATCGAGTGACTGTCAGATCTTGATGTGATGTTGGGTTTGAGTTTCCTGTTTGCAAATCCTCCCCTTCTAATGTGCTGTAACAGCAGTTTTCAAAAGTCTTCACTGTGAGTACAGGATAGAGAATCAGAAGAGACAATTCTAGGTGCTGACTCTGGCTGGGTTCAGTTCTACACTCACTGGCTCCCCTCTCTCCTCCCCTGAAGGTGCTGACTCTGGCTGGGTTCAATTCTACACTCACTGGTTCCCCTCCCTCTCCTCCCCTAAAGGTGCTGACTCTGGCTGGGTTCAGTTTTACACTCACTGGTTCCCCTCCCTCTCCCTCCCCTGAAGGTGCTGACTCTGGCTAGGTTCAGTTCTACTCTCACTGGTTCCCCTCCCTCTCCTCCCCTGAAGGTGCTGACTCTGGCTGGGTTCAGTTCTACACTCACTGGTTCCCCCCCTCCTCCCCTGAAGGTGCTGACTCTGGCTGGGTTCAATTCTACACTCACTGGTTCCCCTTCCTCACCTCCCCTGAAGGTGCTGACTCTGGCTGGGTTCAGTTCTACACTCACTGGTTCCCCTCCCTCTCCTCCCCTGAAGGTGCTGACTCTGGCTGGGTTCAGTTCTACACTCACTGGTTCCCCTCTCTCTCCTCCCCCGAAGGTGCTGACTCTGGCTGGGTGTCTGTGATCTCTCCCCCTCTTTCCAACACTCTGGCTCTCCCTGTCCATCTGTAATATCTCCCTGTTTTGATGCTGGACTCTCCCTGACCCACTCTCCATTTCGCCTTCTTCTACAGACACTCTCTGACCGTCACCATTTCACAGAATCATACAGCACAGAAGGAGGCCATTCGGGCCATCGTACCTGTGCTGCTCTCTGAAAGTGCCATTCAATTAGTCCCACTTCCCGGTTCTTTCCCCATAGACTGGAAAATATTCCTTTGGATGTATTTATCCAATTCCCTTTAGAAAGTTACTATTGAATCTGCTTCCACCAGCCTTTCAGGCAATGCATTCCAGATCACAACAAGTCACTGATTTAAAAAGTCTCTCCCCATCTCCCCCTGGCTTTTTGCCCAATTATTTTAATTCTGTGTCCTCTGATTACCGACCCTCCTGCCAGTGGAAACATCTACTATCCTATCGACTCCATGAAAACCCCTCATAATTCTGAACACCACTATTAAATCTCCCCTTAACCTTCTCTGCACAAAGGAGAACAATCTTAGCTTCTCCAGTCTCTCCAGCTAACTGAAACCCCTCATCCCTGGCACCATTCGAGTAAATCTCCTCTGCACCCTCTCCAAGGCCTTGAGGTCTTGTCTGAAGTGTGGTGCCCAGAATTGGACACAATACTCGAACTAGAGATTTATAAAGGTTTAGCATAACTTCCTCGCTTATGTACTCTATGCTTCTGTTAATAAAACCAAGCATCCCGTATGCTATTTTAACAATTAACTTGTCCTGCCATCTTCAAAGATTTGTGTACACACAATCCCAGGTCTCTCTGTTCCTGCACCCGATTAAAATTGTACCATTTAGTTTATATTGCCTCTCCTCTTTCGACCTTCCAAAATGCATTGCTTCACACTTCTCTGCATTAAATTTCATTTGTTACATGTCTGTCCACTGCACCAGTCTGCCTATGTCCTCCTAACTGTTTACTATTTCTACTTCCTTTACACACGTTTCAGATTTGTCACCAGTTCTCTTTCATTTACAGACATTCCCTGACCAAAAAAACAAAATAATAGACAGACTTGTATTTATATAGCGCTTTTCACGACCAGCGGAAGCACCTTGGGACGTTTTACGACGTTAAAGGCGCTATATAAATACAAGTTGTTGTTGACTTCAAAAAGAGCTTTACAGCCAATGAAGTACTTTTTGAAGAGTAGTCACTGTTGTAATGTAGTCCCCATTTCCCTTCCATTTACAGACTCTCCCTGACCAGTCTCTATTTCTCCTTCATTTACAGACACTCCCTGACCAGTCCCCATTTCTCCTCCATTTACAGACGCTCCCTGACCAGTCACCATTTCTCCTCCATTTCCAGACGCGCCCTGACCAGTCACCATTTTGCCTTTTTACAGACGCTCCCTGACCAGTCACCATTTCTCCTCCATTTACAGTCACGCCCTGACCAGTCACCATTTCTCCTCCACTTACAGATGTTCCCTGACCCGTCAACATTTCTCCTTCATTTCCAGACGCTCCCTGACTCACTTCCAGTATGTCCCGGGTACTCCTCCATTTACAGACGCTCCCTGACCAGTCTCCATTTCTCCTTCATTTACAAACGCTCCCTGGCCAGTCACCATTTCTCCTCCATTTACAGATGCTCCCTGACCCGTCACCATTTCTCCTTCATTTCCAGACACTCCCTGACTCACTTCCAGTATGTCCCGGGTTCTCCTCCATTTCCAGACGCTCCCCGACCACTCACCATTTCTCCCTCATTTCCAGACGCTCCCTGACCAGTCCCCATTTCTCCTTCATTTACAGATGCTCCATGACCTGTCACCATTTCTCCTCCATTTATAGACGTTCCCTGACCAGTCACCATTTCTCCTCCATTTACAGACGCTCCCTGACCAGTCACCATTTCTCCTCCATTTACAGACGCTCCCTGACTCACTTCCTGTCTGTCCCGGAGTTTGGCGCTTTGTTGAGATTCAGGCCGGAGCGAAACGGGAACCCACGGGTGGAGGCGGATAATGTTCACTGCTCTTATAATCGGGCCTGGGGCCGCTCTTGGTGTGTGTGAAGCCCGCGTCCCCCCGGGGTTCATTAACCCGCCTCCTTCTTACCTGCTGCAACCTCTTGGCTTCCGCCTCGCCACCCGCGCATGCTCAGCTCACACTGCTCTACAATCAGCCTCTCCCGCGCATGCTCAGCTCACACTGCTCCACAATCCGCCTCGCCACCCGCGCATGCTCAGCTCACACTGCTCTACAATCAGCCTCTCCCGCGCATGCTCAGCTCACACTGCTCCACAATCAGCCTCTCCCGCGCATGCTCAGCTCACACTGCTCCACAATCAGCCTCTACTGCGCATGCTCAGCTCACACTGCTCCACAATCAGCCTCTCCCGCGCATGCTCAGCTCACACTGCTCTACAATCAGCCTCTCCCGCGCATGCTCAGCTCACACTGCTCCACAATCAGCCTCTACTGCGCATGCTCAGCTCACACTGCCCAACAATCAGCCTCTCCTGCGCATGCTCAGCTCACACTGCCCAACAATCAGCCTCTCCCGCGCATGCTCAGCTCAAATTGCCCAACACTCAACCTCTCCCGCTCATGCTCAGCTCACTCTGCCCAACAACCAACCTCTCCTGCACATGCTCAGCTCACACTACCCAACAACCAACCTCTCCCGCGCATGCTCAGCTCACTCTGCCCAACAACCAACCTCTCCTGCACATGCTCAGCTCACACTACCCAACAACCAACCTCTCCCGCGCATGCTCAGCTCACACTACCCAGGTATGTCCTGTCTACAAAAAGCAGGACAAATTCAACCTGGCCAATTACCGCCCCATCAGTCTACTCTTAATCATCAGCAAAATGATGGAAGGTGTCATCAACAGTGCTATCAAGCGGCACTTACTAATAACCTGCTCACTGATGCTCAGTTTGGTTTCCGCCAACACCACTCGGCTCCAGACCTCATTACAGCCTTGGTCCAAACATGGACAATGGAGCTGAATTCCAGAGGTGAGGCGAGAGTCACTGCCTTTGACATCAAGGCAGCATTTGCCCGAGTGTGGCATCAAGGAGCCCCAGTAAAACTGAATGTCAATGGGAATCAGGGGGAAAACGCTCCACTGGCTGGAGTCATACCTAGCACAAAGGAAGATGGTTGTGGTGATTGAAGGTCAATCATCACAACCCCAGGATATCGCTGCAGGAGTTTCTCAGGGCAGTGTCCTACGCCCAACCATCTTCAGCTGCTTCATCAATGATCTTCCCTCCAACATAAGGGCAGAAATGGGTATGTTCGCTGATGACTGCACAGTGTTCAGCGCCATTCACAAGGCACAAGTCAGGAGTGTGATGGAATACTCTCCACTTGCTTGGATGAGTGCAGCTCCAGCAACACTCAAGAAGCTCGACGCCATACAGGACAAAACAGACCGTTTGATTGGCACCCCATCCACCACCTTAAACATTCACTCCCTCCCCCACCGGCGCACCGTGGCTGCAGTGTGTACCATCTACAAGGTGCACTGCAGCAACTCGCCAAGGCTTCTTCGGCAGCACCTCCCAAGCCCCCGACCTCTTCCACCTAGTAGGACAAGGGCAGCAGGCACATGGGAACACCGCCACCTCCAGGTACCCTGCCAGGTCAGACACCATCCTGACTTGGAAGTATATCGCCGATCCTTCATCGTCGCTGGCTCAAAATCCTGGAACTCCCTCCCTAACAGCACTGTGGGAGTACCTTCACCACACGAACTGCAGCGGTTGAAGAAGGCAGCTCACCACCACCTTCTTGAGGGGCAATTAGGGATGGGCAATAAATACTGACCTTGCCAGTGATGCCGAAATCCCATGAACAAATTAAAAAAAAAAACTCTATGAATTCCTCATCCATCAAAAACTGTTTCTTGGGCATGTCTGACAGTCAATATTAGTCAAGACTGAACCAATCGCACAGCTCGGTGCCAGACTGAATGATTCCTCTCTCCAGCCTGTAACCGATGAAACTTGTAACACTGAGGCTGAAATTCCACTGCCGTGTGCCGGGGGTGCAGGCAGTGCTGGGCACAGAGGGAGCAGCAAACCGGGTTCAGAGAGCGCACGCTGGGTTTGCCCTTGACCTGGGCTTTCCGTTGAGCATCTGCTGGGGCCCAGTGGGATTTCACTGCTCCGGGGCATTTCTGAGTGTGTCACAGGAACATTAGGAACAGGAGGAGGCCATTCAGCCCCTCGAGCCTGCTCCACCATTCAATTAGATCAGGGCTGATCCGCATCTTAACTCCATTTACCCGCCTTTATTCCACATCCCTTGGAACAATTACCTCACAAAAATCGATCATCTCTGTTAGATCCGTGGTTCAGTGGATAAATAATTACACGGATGCTGTACATAAACAAATAACAGGTCTTTACTGGAGGAGGGCAATCTCTAGACTGGAGTACAGAGCCATGCGCACAGCTTATATACCGGTGTGGTTACTGCCGGTACTACAGTATACAGGAGCTGTAAAAAGTAGTTCTGACTTAAAGCACATACACTACAATTCCTCCCTTTTTAGATTAATAATACCCCCTTAATATTCAAATAACAATTACATTCAATAACAAAAGTCCATTTATAGATTCAGTCTTTGGGGCGGCTTCCTGACCCTTTCGGGATAGCGCCTTTCCGGAGGTTCTTGTTCTTGGTGCAGAGGCGATTCTGACCCCCTTTCATCGGGTAGTTCATCGGGTTCCACTGCTACTGGGTCTGAAGTAGATACTACCGGTATGTCGGGTTCATCCCCAGGTACTCGAGACATGGGGTTGACGCATTCCTGTGATGCTAAGATCTGATCGACGTGGCGTCTCACAATGTTCTCCCCGACATCCACTGTGTACATTAATGGCCCCTGCCTTGTACATATTGTTCCGGGTTGCCACTTCTCTGTTCGATAGTCCCGGGCCAAGACTGGTTGCCCTACATTGAAACTCCTTGTCGGCTTCTCGTTGATGTGCTGGAATTGTTTGTCCTCAACATTTCTTCGCACATTTGGTCTGAGCAAGTCCAGACGAGATCTCAACCTTCGGTTAAAGAACATCATGGCCGGGGTCTGGTTGGTAACTGCATGTGTCGCGTTTCGGTAGGCTAATAAGAAATTGTCCATCTTATGCTGTAGTGGAATTTCCTCGTCGCATATGGCCTTTATCGCCTTCTTAAAGGTTTGTACGAACCCCTCAGCCAATCCATTGGTGGCTGGATGATACAGGGCAGATGTGTAATGCCTTACCCCATTCCTTTTCATGAATTTTTGGAACTCATCGGACACAAACTGTGGTCCATTATCAGAGCAGATCTGCTCTGGCAACCCGTTTCTGGCAAATATGGTCCGTAGGACTGCAATCGTTTTCTCTGTAGTGGCTGAAGACATCTTTATCACCTCAGGCCACTTTGAATGAGCATCCACTGCTATTAAGAACACTGAGTCCATGAATGGACCAGCGAAATCAATGTGCACCCGTTGCCATGGAGAGGAGGGCCACTCCCATGGGTGTAGAGGGGCATGTGGTGGTACATTTTGGACCTTCTGCCATCCTAAGCAGCTCTTAGTTAGGTCTTCAATTTGTTGATCGATTCCCGGCCACCACACATAAGCCCTAGCTAGGCTTTTCATTTTCACTCCCCCCAGATGACTTTCATGTAGCTCATTTAGCACTCTCTCCCTTAACTTGGGCGGAATCACCACTCTGGATCCACACATCACTGTCCCCTGGCATACTGACAGCTGTTCTCCTCTGGATGAGAATGCTGGCAACAGTGAGTCGCCATGTGTTGGCCAGCCCCTCACCGTCAATTCATATACCCGTGACAGTGTCGGATCATTGCGGGTCTCCTTCTCTATATCCGCATTTGTTGCTGGCAATCGTTCAATTATCGACGAATAAAATATCTCGATAGGGTCCACTGTTGGTGCTTCCTCCACAGTAGGCAGTGGCAGGCGCGATAGCCCATCAGTGTTCCCATGCTGTCTCATGCCTTTATATTCTATTTCATATTGATTCGCCCCTAGAAACAGGGACCATCTTTGTAACCGCTGTGCAGTCATTACTGGCACGCCCTTCTTAGGATTAAAGATGGAGACAAGTGGTTGGTGGTCAGTCAGCAAGGTGAACTTCTGTCCATGCAGATAGTGGTTGAATTTTTTTACTCCCCATACTAGGCTGAGGGCCTCCCTGTCAATCTGGGCGTAGTTGCGCACGGCTGAGGTTAGTGACCGAGACGCAAAGGCTACTGGCCTCTCCAAACCATCCGGGAATTTGTGCGACAGCACCGCTCCAATGCCGTAGGGTGATGCATCACATGCCAAACGAATTGGTAGTGCTGGGTTGAAATGGGCCAACACCTCTTTTGATGTGATCAATTCTTTACACTTCTGGAAAGCTCGTCTACGTTCGTCATCCCACTTCCATGTTTGCAGTAGGGTGTTCAGCGGGTCTAATACCGTAGACAAATTTGGTAAGAACTTGTGGTAATAGTTTACCAGCCCGAGGAACGACCTCAGTTGTGACACATTTTCCGGTGCTGGAGCCTTGACTACTGCCTCTATCTTGTCAGGGGACTTATGTAACCCCTCTTCATCGATGACGTGGCCGCAATACGAGATCTGTTTCTGGAAAAACTCGCACTTGTGGCGATTAGCTCGTAGCCCATATTCCTTTAATCTGGCGAGCACCTTCTCCAAGTTAGCGAGGTGATCACTGTCATTTTCGCCCGTGACCAAGATGTCGTCCAAATAACACTGGGTCCCTGGAATCCCTTGCAGGACCTGATCCATCGCCCTTTGCCAGATAGCCGGAGCCGAGGCTACTCCAAACACCAGCTGGTTGTATTGATAGAGACCTTTATGGGTGTTGATCGTAAGGTAATGTTTCGAAACTTCTTCTACCTCCATTTGCAAGTACGCCTGGGCTAGATCAAATTTTGTGAAGCGCTTACCACCAGATAGCGAGGCGAAAATATCCTCAATTCGTGGAAGCGGATATTGCACCGTGTGAAGGACTGGGTTCACTGTCACCTTAAAATCCCCACAGATGCGGACCTTCTTTGGTTCCCCAGGCGTATTACTCAACGACCTCTTCATTACAGGAACGATGGGTGTAGCCCACTCGCTCCAGTCCACTTTGGACAGTACTCCTGAACGTTCCAACCCTTCCAGCTCTGCTTCAACCGCTGGTCTGATCGCATAAGGCACTGGTCTGGCCTTCAGAAACTTTGGGCTTGCATTATCCTCGATTTTAATTGTTGCTGTTATTCCTTTTAGTGTTCCTAGTCCCTCCCGGAACACTTCTTTTGCGTCAGTTAGCATTTTTGACAGTCGTCCAGGCGTGACGTCGTCATCCTTTTTGGCCTCCACCTTCAGTGTCTGTATGGAATGCCAATCTAAATGTATCTTCCGGATCCATTCACGTCCTAGCAGTGGTGGTCCTCCATTTGGCAATACATATATATCCATTTTAGGTATTTCCTGACCTTTATATGTCACTTTCACCCTTATTTTTCCTTTGGGGTAGACTTTTTGCCCCGTATACGTCTTCAAGACAATCTCTGTAGCTTTCAAGGGTATGTGTGAAAATAGCCGCTTGTAGTCTCTTTGATTTATGACTGTTAGAGCTGACCCTGTGTCCAATTCCATTTCCACTTGGACTCCGTCTATCTTGAGTGTAACCCAGATAGTCTGGTAATCCTCCATTTCGGTTACATTATGTAGTTTCAGACAACCCAGCTCCTTGCTTTCGGAGTCTGTGTCACTTTTCTGTTCGTCTGGACCACTGTCCATCACCTGGTGTACCTTTTTGTACTTCTCCTGTGGAGATTTCTTACTGTTGGTTTTCTTCCCAGACCTGCAGACTCTTGCTATGTGTCCTGCTTTCCCACACTGTCTGCACACTTGGTCCTTGAGCCAACAATCTTTCTGGTCATGTGTTGTTCTGCCACAGCGATAGCACTTCCCTGTTCCATAGGTCATTTCGTTGGTGCCATATTCTTGCGGTCTCCGTTGTATCTCTGCAGCGCCCCTTGTGGCTGCTTCGTGTGATACTGCCATACTGAAAGCTTTGTCCAGCGTAAGGTCCTTTTCTGATAGAAGCCGTTTCTGGGTTCCTTCACTTTGTAGCCCACACACAAACTTGTCCCTTGACGTGTCTGCTGGTCCCGCTCCAAACTGGCAGTATTTCGATATCTTGCACAGTTCCGTTAGGTACTCAGCATTGCTTTCGTCTTTGTGTTGGTTCCTTTTATGGAACTTAAATCGTTCTGCTATCAGCAGCGGTGTGGGGTTTAAGTGGTCCTGTAGGATTTCTACTATGCTTTCAAAATTCTTGTTTACCGGCTTCTCTGGGGTTATTAGATTTCACAGTAAGTTTTTGCACCCATGGAATTTAACAGAACCAGTGCTTTATTAGCATCTGGCACTTCATTCGCCCTGCAGTACACCTCAATACGTTCCACATATGTCGCCCAATCTTCGACTTTATTGTCGAACGTAGAGATACTGCCACTCTTCGGCATCCTTGGGTGTGCGTTAACTATCACCAATGGCGCCTCCCGCGCTTCCCCGTCTTCTCCGCTGCGGCTTCGCAAAATGGCGTCTCCCGCGCTCTTCCTTCTTCTCCGCGGCTCAATGGCGCCTCCCGCGCTCTCCCTGCTTCTCCGCAGCTCAATGGCGTCTCCCGCTCTCTCCCTGCTTCTCCGCGGCTCAATGGCGTCTCCCCTTGCTTCGCCCCGCGGACCCTGATCAGCCCGTGATCCCTGGCTGTGCTCTGCGCGTTCTTCTCTTGATATTTGTCGACGCCGCTCAGTCTAGAACCCGGCTGTTTCTTACCCTCTCTCTCTCCGGTTTTGCAGTATTTTTCCTCGACGCCGCTCGGCGATCAACCCCCGGCTGCGCCCTGCTCTCTTCACCCATTTTCTTACCCCGTCGACGCTGCCCGGCTCTCTCTCTCTGCCGTTGGTCGGCTCCAGCCGCCGCTGCTTGGGAAGGGTCTGCTCTGGACCTGTCGTCGGTCTCTTACTGCTTGTTGTGGCTGGGGAACCAAGCCTGGCTCTCCACAGCCTCCCCAGTGAAGTTGGATCTCTGCCTGACTGCTGGGCGGTTGCTCGCGGTCGACGCCCGTGCTCCTGGACTCGACTATTTTTTTTTTGTTTTTTTTGTTTAATGTTGCAGGTAGATTCGCATCAACACTCGTCGCCACTGTTAGATCCGTGGTTCAGTGGATAAATAATTACACGGATGCTGTACATAAACAAATAACAGGTCTTTACTGGAGGAGGGCAATCTCTAGACTGGAGTACAGAGGCATGCGCACAGCTTATATACCGGTGTGGTTACTGCCGTACTACAGTATACAGGAGCTGTAAAAAGTAGTTCTGACTTAAAGCACATACACTACAATCTCAGTCTTGAAAGCTCCAATCGACCCCCAGCATCCACAGCCTTTTGGGGGAGAGAGTTCCACATTTCTACTACCCTGTGTGTGAAAAAGTGCTGCTTGATTTCACCCCTGGATGGCCGAGCTCTAATTTTAAGATTAAGGCCTCTTGTTCTTGATTCCAGCACCAGAGGAATCCTCCATGGCCTCCCCTCTCCTTATCTCTGTAAACTCCTCCAGCCCTACAACCTCTGAGATCTCTGCGCTCCTCCAATTCTGGCCTCTTGCGCATCCCTGATTTTAATCGCTCCACCATTGGCAGTCGTGCCTTCAGCTGTCGAGGCCCCAAGCTCTGGAATTCCCTCCCTAAACCTCTCCGCCTCTCTACCTCTTATTCCTCCCTTAAGATATTCCTTAAAACCTACCTCTGTGAACAAGGTTTTGGTCATCGGCCCTAATATCTCCTCATGTGGCTCAGAGCCAAATTTAGTTTGATAACGCTACAGTGATGCACCTTGGGATATTTTGCTATGTTAAAGGCGCTACCTAAATGCAAATTGTTGTTGTTACTCTCCAACCCCCCTGTGGTAAACCACTGTTTGTTATTGTTGTTGTTGTTGTTGTTGTTGTTGCACACTGTTGTGCCTATGCATGCCTCAGCTGACTCCGCCCCTGGCTCCACCCACATGCCCGGGTATAAAGGTGACTGCTCTGCAGCCCCCTGCCCTTTTGGATACCAGGCAACCACGAGAGGCATGCTCTGTTCTTTGCTAATAAAAGCCTATTAATTACTCTCTGCCTTTTATGAGGAATTGATAGCGCATCAATTTTATTAGCAAAACAAAATGTCGGGTCCAAATGCTGAACAGCAGGAGCTGCATCAACCGACGGTGCCAAACGCTGAGCAGCAGGCGCTGCTGCGAGCCCTCAGACCAACATGCCTGGACCTAGACCCCCAAGAAGCGGGTTCGGCTACCAAATTCGCACAATGGCTGCGTTGCTTCGAGGCTTACCTGGAAGCCTCAACTGTGACCCTAGACGAAAACAAGCTGAAAATCCTGGCCTCAAAGGTGAGCCACCAAGTTTATACACTAATCCAGGACGCGACGACCTACGCGGCGGCTATCGATCTGCTTAAAGGGCAGTACGCACGCCCGGTAAATACGGTCTATGCCAGGCACCTCTTAAGATCCCGCAGACAGCAGCCCGGGGAATCGGTGGAGGCTTTCCTACGGGCACTACGGATACTCGGCCGAGGCTGCGATTGCAAAGAAGTATCAGCCGCAGCACACACGGAGGGACTGATCTGAGATGCTTTCGTTGCGGGTCTACGGTCCGACTACTCCCGGCAGAGACTGTTGGAGAAGGGAGAAATAGACCTGAAAAAGGCAGTGTCCCTCGCGCTCTCGCTCGACGCGGCCCACAGGAATATGGACGCTTTCTCCCCTAACCGCTCCGCACCATGGACGCCGCAACCTTGGGTCATGGGACCGCCACCTCCAACTGCTGCAGCGATGTCCAAGGCACAGAAATGTTATTTTTGTGGCCAGGCAAAACACCCCAGAGCACGCTGCCCGGCGAAAAACGCTACCTGCTCTGGCTGCGGGAAGAAAGGACACTATGTCAGCGCCTGCAAAGGTAAAACCGCTAACGCCAGCAGCGTCGCGTGCGAACCGTGGGGGCAGCCATCTTGTCCGCCATCTTGGGCTCCCCCAGCCGCGTGGGGATCGGGATCATGGGCGCCGCCATTTTGTCCGCCATCTTGGACGCCTCCAACTTCAATCACGGGGGACCCGGACTCAACCACCGCCTCATCTGACGACCACATCGACTCGCTTGACCATACGCTGGCCTCCGTGACGCTGGACCAATCTCTCCCTCATCAACTGTCCAGGTCCATGATGGACATTACGGTAAACGGCCGCGCCACTACCTGCCTTTTCGACAGCGGGAGCACGGAGAGCTTTATCCACCCCGACACGGTGCGCAGTTACTCTCTCCCGGTCCTGCCAACGCGCCATCGGATCTCTATGGCTTCCAAATCCCATTCAGCAGACGTCGGTGGCTACTGTGTAGTGACCCTTTCAGTACGGGGCACAGAATACAAAAATTTTAAACTTCTGGTCCTGCCCCATCTCTGCGCTGCCGTTCTACTGGGGTTGGATTTTCAGTGCCACTTTAAAAGTGTCACATTAGCGTACGACGGACCCCTCCCCCCACTCACAGTCTGCAGCCAGCAGCTTTTAAATCGCCTGCCGCGCACCATTTGCAGCCTCTCCACCCTTAAAGTCTCCCCCCCTCCTTGTTCGCTAACCTCACCCGCGACTGTAAGCCCATCGCTACCAAAAGCAGACGTTACAGTGCCGGGGATAGGAGCTTCATTAAATCCGAAGTAGCGAGACTCCTGAAGGAAGGGATTATTGAAAGTAGCACCAGCCCATGGCGAGCACAAGTGGCGGTAGTGAAGACTGGCGGAAAACAGCGCCTAGTTATTGACTACAGCCAGACGATCAATCGCTACACCCAGTTGGATGCATACCCACTCCCCCGCATATCTGACATGGTCAATCAGATAGCACAATACCGGGTGTTCTCGACGATTGATCTGAAGTCGGCATACCACCAGCTCCCCATTAGGGCTGAGGACCGCCAGTACACAGCTGTTGAAGCTGACGGTCGTCTCTACCACTTCCTCAGAGTTCCCTTCAGCATCACCAACGGGGTTTCAGTCTTCCAACGGGAGATGGACCGGATGGTTGACCAGAACGCGCTCCAGGCCACTTTCCCCTATCTAGACAACGTCACCATCTGCGGCCACGACCAGCAGGACCATGATGTTAACCTAGAGAAATTCCTCCGTACGGCCCAGCGGCTGAATCTAACATACAACAAGGACAAATGTATGTTTCGTACCACGCGCCTTGCCATTCTTGGCTGCGTAGTGGAGAACGGAGTCATCGGCCCCGACCCCGACAGAATGCGCCCCCTTATGGAGCTCCCCCTCCCCCCCTGCCAAAAAGCACTGAAGAGATGCCTAGGGTTTTTCTCTTACTATGCTCAGTGGGTGCCCAACTATGCGGACAAAGCCAGACCCCTCATCAAGTCCGCCTCCTTCCCCCTGACAGCAGAGGCATGTGCAGCCTTCACTCTCATAAAAAGAGATATTGCGAAGGCCACAATGCACGCAGTGGATGAGTCCATCCCTTTCCAAGTGGAGAGCGACGCATCCGACTTTGCCCTATCTGCAACCCTTAACCAGGCGGGGAGACCCGTGGCCTTTTTCTCAAGGACCGTCCAGGGCCCCGAGATTCGACACTCCTCTGTCGAAAAGGAGGCCCAGGCCATTGTGGAAGCTGTGCGACATTGGAGGCATTACCTGGCCGGAAAACGATTTACCCTGCTCACTGACCAGCGTTCAGTAGCTTTTATGTTTAATAATAAGCAGAGGGGCAAAATCAAGAATGACAAGATCTTGAGGTGGAGAATCGAACTCTCCACCTACAATTACGATATCTTGTACCGGCCCGGGAAACTCAATGAGCCCCCAGATGCCCTATCACGTGGTACATGCGCCAACGCGCAGGTTGATAGACTGAAGACCCTCCAGAATGACCTCTGCCACCCGGGGGTCACCAGGTTCTTCCATTTCATCAAATCCCGTAACCTGCCCTACTCCATCGAGGAGGTCAGGACCTTGACCAGGACCTGCCAAATCTGTGCCGAGTGCAAACCGCATTTTTATAGGCCAGACAGAGCGAGCCTGATCAAAGCCACGCGCCCCTTCGAGCGGCTGAGCGGCGATTTTAAAGGGCCCCTCCCCTCCTCTGACCGCAATGTGTACTTCCTCAATATAATTGATGAGTACTCCCGTTTCCCGTTTGCCATCCCTTGCTCAGACATGACCAGTACCACGGTCATTAAATGTCTGAATGACCTCTTCGCCTTGTTCGGTTTCCCTAGCTATATTCATAGCGACAGGGGCTCATCCTTTATGAGCGACGAACTTCATCAGTACCTGCTCGCGAGAGGTATCGCTACAAGCAGGACCACCAGCTACAACCCCCGGGGGAATGGCCAGGTGGAAAGAGAGAATGCGACGGTCTGGAAGGCAGTCCTTTTAAACTTGAAATCTAAGGGCCTTCCGACCTCTCGCTGGCAGGAGGTCCTCCCTGCGGCGCTCCATTCCATTCGGTCACTGCTCTGTACAGCCACCAATGCCACCCCTCATGAGAGAATGTTCTCCTTCCCCAGGAAGTCCACATCGGGGATCTCGTTACCGACATGGCTGACTTCTCCAGGACCCGTCCTACTGCGGAAGCACGTGAGGTCCCATAAGACGGACCCCCTGGTCGAGAGGGTGAGCCTCCTCCACGCCAACCCTCAGTATGCTTACGTGGTGTACCCGGACGGGCAGGAGGACACAGTCTCCATACGAGACCTCGCACCTTCGGGTGCTCCCGAAACACTCCCTTCGCCACCCACCACTACCCACGCCTACCCCCAGTATGCTTACGTAGCGTACCCGGACGGGCGGGAGGACACAGTCTCCACACGAGACCTCGCACCTTCGGGTGCCCCTGAGACACCACCATCGCCACCCACCACTACCCACACCCCGACCCCTGTAGACGGCATGCCGCAGCCCCAGGACCCACCATTGACTACATAACCTCTCAACGAGATGCCAGGTTCGGCGTTGGATGCTGCACCATCACCGCCGCTGCTACGACGATCAGGACGGCATACAAGGCCACCTGATAGACTTAATTACACGGACTTTTAGTTTACACGAACTTTTAGTACACTTCAGCCCGCCGGACTCAATTTTAAACAAGGGGTGAATGTGGTAAACCACTGTTTGTTATTGTTGTTGTTGTTGTTGTTGTTGTTGTTGTTGCACACTGTTGTGCCTATGCATGCCTCAGCTGACTCCGCCCCTGGCTCCACCCACATGCCCGGGTATAAAGGTGACTGCTCTGCAGCCCCCTGCCCTTTTGGATACCAGGCAACCACGAGAGGCATGCTCTGTTCTTTGCTAATAAAAGCCTATTAATTACTCTCTGTCTTTTATGAGGAATTGATAGCGCATCACCCCCCTCACCCCAACTCCTCTTTCACCCCTACTCTCCAACCACCTCACCCCAACTCCTCTTTCACCCCTACTCTCCAACACCCTCACCCCAACTCATCTTACACCCCTACTCTCCAACCCCCCCTCACCCAAACTCCTATTTCATCCCAACTCCTCTTTCACCCCTACTCTCCAACCCCCTCACCCCAAATCCTCCTTCACCCCAACCTCCAAACCCCCCTCACCCCAACTCCTCTTTCACCCCTACTCTCCAACCCCCTCACCCCAACTCCTCTTTCACCCCTACTCTCCAACCCCCCTCACCCCAACTCCTCTTTCACCCCTACTCTCCAACCTCCTCACCCCAACTCCTCTTTCACCCCTACTCTCCAACCCCCCTCACCCCAACTCCTCTTTCACCCCTACTCTCCAACCCCCTCACCCCAACTCCTCTTTCACCCCTACTCTCCAACCCCCTCACCCCAAATCCTCCTTCACCCCAATCTCCAAAGCCCCCTCACCCCAACTCCTCTTTCACCCCTACTCTCCAACCCCCTCACCCCAACTCCTCTTTCACCCCCACTCTCCAACCCCCCTCACCCCAACTCCTCTTTCACCCCTACTCTCCAAACTCCCTCACCCCAACTCCTCTTTCAACCCAATCTCCAAACCCCCCTCACCCCAACTCCTCTTTCACCCCTACTCTCCAACCCCCTCACCCCAACTCCTCTTTCACCCCAACTCTCCAACCCCCTCACTCCAACTCCTCTTTCACCCCTACTCTCCAACCCTCCCTCATCCCCAACTCCTCTTTCACCCCTACTCTCCAACCCTCCCTCATCCCCAACTCCTCTTTCACCCCTACTCTCCAAACCCCCTCACCCCAACTCCTCTTTCACCCCTACTCTCCAAACCCCCTCACCCCAACTTCTCTTTCACCCCTACTCTCCAAACCCCCTCACCCCAACTCCTCTTTCACCCCTACTCTCCAACCCCCTCACCCCAACTCCTCTTTCACCCCTACTCTCCAAACCCCCTCACACCAACTCCTCTTTCACCCCTACTCTCCAACCCTCCCTCATCCCCAACTCCTCTTTCACCCCTACTCTCCAACCCTCCCTCACCCCCAACTCCTCTTTCACCCCTACTCTCAACCATACTCTCATCTTCCATTGACTGTAATGGAAACTGACAGGTGGAACCTGTCAGGATTTTAAAGGTGTTTACAAATGATTCTTGAGGCTCTTTGAGTTGGGATCTTTCTTTATTCTGTCCGCTCGAGGAGTGTGATAACAGACTTTCTTATGTGAATATAGAGCTGGAGTATTGGGCCATGATGTGTTTACTTGTTCATCTTGTTGAGTCTAAAAATTGAGTCTTGTGGTTTCAGACACCAGATAATCAAACTCACAACAACAGATTGTCTTTCACTGACTTTATTAACAGCACTGCAAAAATACAGACAGAATATAGTTACCCGATCTGGAGAACAGAGATAATACAGTGGATTCAGAGCTCTCTTCTCCCCAGGTCTGTTCTAATAAGCTATGTTTTACGAAATGTTTAGCCTAACATCAGAGGTAGTGAAAATGCTAGAGTCTATTATAAAGGATGTGATAACAGGACACTTAGATATTATCAATGGGATTAAACAAAGTCAACATGGATTTATGAAAGGGAAATCGTGTTTGACAAACCTACTGGAGTTTTTTGAGAATGTAACTGGTAGAATAGATAAGGGAGAACCAGTGGATGTGGTGTATTTGCATTTTCAGAAGGCCTTTGGTAAAGTCCCACATAGGAGGTTAGTGTTGTAGGATTTCGCAATAATTTCAAAATTTCCTACAGCTCCGAAGATTAATTTTGATTAAAGAATCCCTGGGTGATATGCCTTTAAAATTCCAGGGACCAAAATGGCCATCAGACCACATGGCCGAAGACAAAAGGACTTGGAAAGAGCAGCCTGGGTCTGTGGAAAAAGGTTCCAATCTGCCAATCAAAGGGGAGTTCCCACCCCCGACAACAGACAATCGACGTGTTTGCAGAAACTGATACTATGTTTACAAACCACTTAGGCTGCGGTTTCAGCCTGACCACAAGAACAATGGCTTCTGTTTACACTAGCCTCCCAAGCTGTTTATTCAGCAATCACAGAAAGACATGCTTTTTTTCAAACCCATCATGATGAATGGAAATACATTCAAAGCTCATCACAGACAATTGAAGAGACATTTAAACTGAGAAAAGGAACAGTTTAAAACGAATGGGTAATTCATCCAAACCCATCATGGACAATGGGGCAGTTGGATCCATTTTGTTTGGCCCAGATACATCCAGATCTGGATGGGCCCCAAAAGGGGGTATAAGAGATAGCTTCTCAGAAGCCAGCTCTCTCTGTGGCCTCGCCTCCGTGTCCCTCTACAGCGTGGGAGCCTGCCTGAAGAAGTGGAACACCAGCAGTTTACTTTTAAAACACTGGGGTGTTTTTTTACTTCGGGGCAGTGAAGATCTAAGATCACAGGACACGGAGCAGGCATTTCCATTGGTGAGCATACATTTTTCTGGCCTTCCACAAGGCAACTTAGAATAGGTATAGGGGTGGGAGTAAAGTGGGAATTTCGTTAGAACTGTGATTTTAGTCAATTTTCCCTCGTTGTGCCCGTTCTCTCCTCCCCTATTTAAGTAAGACAGTGTTGCACTGGCAGAGAACTGCTATAGTGAACACTGAATTCGGTATTGAAACTGTATTTAAAGGAGTGTATTAAAGTGCTGTTTTTAAGTAAAAGCCACTAAGCTAAGGTGCTGTAGTGAGCAAGGTGTTTCTATTTAAAAAGTGCTGGATTTTAAAATAAAGGAGTGTTGCACTGAGCAGGGAGCCCTCTAGTGGACACTAAGTGTACTGCGTTAAGCAAAAGTGCTGTACCAGGCATAAGGGGTGTTGTATCATTTCTTTTCAATTGTTTCTTTCTTTTGTTTCAAGAAATACTGATCTGTTTTGCACCCAAACCACGAGTCACGTTTTTCTGTCTACATCGCTACCGAATAAGTCTGGCGGTCAGAACCAGGAATAGGGGAGCGCTTCGAAACCGCACGGGGGTCCCTGGAGCAGCTCAGAGGCTTCTGACTGGCCAGAGACAAATAACCCCAACCCCGCTATTAATTCCTACAGTGTGCAAAATTAAAGCACATGGGATTGGGGTAATATACTGGCATGGATTGAAAATTGGTTAACTGACAAGAAACAGAGAGTAGGAATAAATAGGTCTTTTTAGTGGTGTACCAAAGGGATCAGTGCTTGGGCCCCAGCTATTCACAATATATATCAATGATTTGGATGAGGGAACCAAATGTAATATTTCCAAGTTTGCTGATGACACAAAACTAGGTGGGATTGTGAGTTGTGAGGAGGATGCAAAGAGGCTTCAAGGCGATTTAGACAAGTTGAACAAGCGGGCAAATACATGGCAGATGCAGTATAACGTGGATAAATGTGAAGTTATCCACTTCGGTAGGAAAAACAGAAAGGCAGAGTATTATTTAAATGGTGATAGATTGGGAAATGTTGATGTACAGAGGGACCTGGGTGTCCTTGTACACCAGTCACTGAAAGCAAACATGCAAGTGCAGCAAGCAGTTAGGAAGGCAAATGGTATATTGGCCTTCATTGCAAGAGCATTTGAGTACAGGAGCAAGGATGTCTTAATACAGCTATACAGGGCCTTGGTGAGACCACACCTGGAGTACTGTGTGCAGTTTTGGTCTCCTTACCTAAGAAAGGATATACTTGCCATAGAGGGAGTGCAGCGAAGGTTCACCAGACTGATTCCTGGAATGGCAGGACTGTCGTATGAGGAGAGACTGGGTCGGCTAGGCCTGTATTCATGAGAGTTTAGAAGAATGAGAGGGGATCTCATTGAAATGTATAAAATTCTGACAGGGCTAGCCAGACTGGACACAGGGAGGATGTTTCCCATGGCTGGGGGGTCTAGAACGAGGGGTCACAGTCTCAGGACTGAGTGTGATGAAATATTTCCATTCATCACTGCCTGTGACTGAGATCAGTTTCAGTGTCATTTCCCTTCCCCCAGACCTCATTGTATTGTGTACTGGAGTGTGCTGTATTGTATACTGGAATGTGCTGTGTGTAGGGCTCCGCCCATACCTGGCCCCGTTTGTAAGCTAGCTTCAGTCTAGCCCCAGTCTCCAGAAGGACGACATCTCTCTCGCTTACGTGTTTCGTTCTAAGTTAATAAAAGCCTTGTTTTGTTCTGCTACCTTCGAGTCTCGGAATTATTGAGGCACATCAATTTTATTAACTTATTTTCAACACTATGGATCAACTCCTGAAACCCGAACGTTTGGATTTGGATCAACATGCTCCGGACGCATCAGCACGCTCCGGACACTGGTTTGAGTGTATGGAATTCTTCCTGGACAATTCCGCAGCCGTCAAAGACGCTACGGACGCTGCAAGGATGAGACTCGGAATTCTGCGGAATTGGGTAAGCCACCGGGTTTACCCCCTCATCCAAGACGCCGAGACGTACCTGGCCGCCTGCGACATCTTAAAGGCGCATTACCAGCAGCCTACGAATGAGGTGTATGCTAGGCACCTGCTCGCCACCCGCGCACAGTGACCTGGGGAATCGGTGGAGGAGTTCCTAAGCACCCTGAAAATGCTTGGCAAAGACTGCAAGTGCCGAGATGTAAAAGCCGCAGTGTACACTGACGAGCTTGTTTGCGATGCCTTCATCACAGGCCTCAGCTCCACTTACATCCGGCAAAGACTGCTGGAAAAAACGGGGTTGGACCTGAAACAGGCTGCAGACACCGCGCGATCCCTGGATGTGGCCCAGAGAAACTCGGACGCCTACTCTTCAGCCCGCGCCGTCCACGCCGCCACGTGTGCACCGAGGGCGCCGCCATCTTGGAAGGCATCTTCCCCGCCCGGCAGCCCGACACCGGCGGGGCCCCGCTCTCCCCCCAGAAGCCCTACGACAGCCGCGATGCGTCAGGGACCCAACTGCTACTTCTGCGGGCAGCCAAAGCACACCAGAAACCTGTGCCCGGCGAAAGGCACCACCTGCTTTAAGTGCGGTAAGAAGGGGCACTTCGGGAAGAGGTGCAGGGGGAACCCCGCCGGAAAACCAACCGCCGGAAAACCCGCCACCGCCACGTGTGCGCCGTGGGAGCGGCCATCTTGGACGCCATCTTGCCCGACCTCGTGGGGTCCGCCATCTTGTGAGCAGACAGCGTGGACGCCATCTTGTATCGATCAGGGCCCTACAGTGGCATCGGTCACAATGGACCAGACCAGGCCGCACCCGCTATCCAGATCAATGGTGGACATCGAGGTAAACGGGTGCCGGGTTAAATGCTTAATTGACAGTGGAAGCACGGAGAGCTTTATCCACCCAGAACTGGCACAACAACTCTCCCTAAAGGTGGTCCCTACTCAGGGTACCATCTCTATGGCTGACAAAACCCAGACATCGACCATTCTGGGCTACTGCACGGTACAATTGTGCGTTAACGGAACTGTATATGATAATTTTAAAGTATTAATCATGAAGAACCTATGTGCGAGCGTGATCTTGGGCCTGGATTTCCAGTGCAACCACCAAAGCATCACGCTCAAGTACGGTGGGTCCCAGCCGCCCCTCACAGTGTGCGGTCTGGCTACCCTGAAGGTAAAGCCGCCTTCGCTATTCGCGAACCTTACCCCTAACTGCCGGCCAATAGCGACCAAAAGCAGGAGGTACAGCTGGGAGGACAGGCGGTTTATCGCGACCGAGGTAGACAGGCTCCTGAAAGAGCGCATTATTGAACGCAGCAACAGCCCGTGGCGCGCCCAAGTGGTAGTGGTAAGGGGTAGCGAGAAGAAACGGATGGTGATCGACTATAGTCAAACGATCAACAGGTACACCCAACTAGACGCCTACCCGCTACCCCGCATATCAGAAATGGTGAACCAAATCGCCCAATACCGGGTGTTCTCCACCATCGACCTCAAGTCAGCGTACCACCAGCTCCCTATCAGACCAGAGGACCGCCCGTACACCGCCTTCGAGGCGAACAGACGCCTCTACCAATTCCTCAGAGTCCCCTTTGGGGTGACGAATGGGGTCTCGGTCTTCCAGAGGGAGATGGACCGCATGGTCGATGACCACCACTTGCAGGCAACCTTCCCCTACCTCGACAACGTCACCATCTGCGGTCACAACCAGCAGGATCACGACTCGAACCTCGAGAGGTTCCTGAAAACCGCAGAAAAACTCAACCTCACCTACAACGAGGACAAGTGCGTTTACAACACCATGCGCCTCTGCATACTAGGCAGCGTGGTGGAGAATGGGGAAATCGGACCAGACCCCGACCGATTGCGCCCCCTACGGGAGCTGCCCCTGCCCAACACTCCCAAAGCCCTGAAAAGGTGCCTGGGGTTATTTTCTTATTATTCCCAATGGGTCCCCAACTACTCCGACAAAGCCCGCCCCCTCTTGAAAGCATCCTCTTTCCCGCTCTCTGCTGAGGCCCACGCCGCCTTCAAAAGCATTAAGCAGGATATTGAGCGGGCCACGCTACAGGCAGTGGACGAGAACACTCCATTTCAAGTGGAAAGTGATGCGTCTGACTTCGCCTTGGCGGCCACCCTCAACCAGGCGGGGCGGCCCGTAGCTTTCTTCTCGAGGACCCTCCAAGGGCCCGAGATCAGACACTCCTCCGTGGAAAAGGAGGCCCAAGCCATCGTGGAGGCAGTGCGCCACTGGCGCCACTACCTAGCCGGCAAACGCTTCACCCTACTTACCGACCAGCGGTCGGTAGCGTTTATGTTCAATAATAAACAGAGGGGGAAGATTAAAAATGATAAGATTCTTAGGTGGCGGATCGAGCTCTCCACCTTCGAGTACGACATCATTTACCGGCCAGGGGCCCTTAACGAATCCCCTGACGCCCTCTCACGAGGGATGTGTGCCAGCACCACCGGGGATCGGCTACAGACCCTCCACAACGACCTCTGCCACCCAGGGGTCACACGACTGTTCCACTTCATAAAGTCCCGTAACTTACCCTACTCGATTGAGGAAGTTCGGTCCCTGACCAGGAACTGCCGCACTTGCGCTGAGTGCAAGCCTCGGTTCTACCGCCCAGATAGAGCCCACTTAATCAAAGCTACACGGCCCTTTGAGCGGCTCAGCTTAGATTTCAAGGGCCCCCTCCCGTCCGTCGATCGCAATGTTTACTTCCTGAACATTGTGGACGAATACTCCCGGTTCCCATTCGCCTTCCCCTGCCCAGACATGACCAGCGCCACGGTCATTAAATGCCTCAACAGCCTGTTCTGCCTGTTCGGTATGCCGAGCTACATCCATACGGATAGGGGGGTCGTCCTTCATGAGTGAAGAGCTACGCCAGTACATGCTGTCCAGGGGGATCGCCACGAGCCGTACCACCAGCTACAACCCCCGGGGTAACGGCCAAGTGGAGCGAGAGAACGGGACAGTATGGAAAGCAGTCACTCTAGCTCTAAGGACCAAGGGCCTCCCTATCTCCCGCTGGCAGGAAGTCCTCTCGGATGTGCTCCATTCGATACGGTCGCTATTGTGTACGGCCACTAATACCACGCCTCATGAACGAATGTTTGTCTTTCCCCGGAAATCCACCTCAGGCGTATCCATGCCGTCATGGCTCTCCACCCCAGGTCCGGTACTCGTGCGAAGGCATGTGAGGGGCCACAAGATGGACCCTCTCATGGAGCCAGTACACCTACTCCACGCCAACCCCCAATACGCATATGTCCGGCACGCCGACGGAAGGGAGGACACCGTGTCCATAAAAGACGTCGCCCCAGCCGGCATCGACAACAACCACGGCAATAGCGGCAACGACGATCACAGCAACTCTTACCCACCCTCTACTCTTTCATCACCCCCGGAAGAACACCGACCAACGGCACCCCCACCAACTACCCCTTCAACAACCCTGGCGGCACCCCCGGCAGAGACCCAGGAGGCTACCGGGGACACCCAGCCGACACCCGCGGCACCGCAACAGCCACGTCGGTCGCAGAGGACTATCAAACCCCCGAACAGACTAAATCTATAGAAGGGGTGAATGTGATGAAATATTTCCATTCATCACTGCCTGTGACTGAGATCGGTTTCAGTGTCATTTCCCTTCCCCCAGACCTCATTGTATTGTGTACTGGAATGTGCTATATTGTATACTGGAATGTGCTGTGTGTAGGGCTCCGCCCATACCTGGCCCCGTTTGTTAGCTAGCTTCAGTCTAGCCCCAGTCTCCAGAAGGACGACATCTCTCTCGCTTACGTGTTTCGTTCTAAGTTAATAAAAGCCTTGTTTTGTTCTGCTACCTTCGAGTCTCGGAATTATTGAGGCACATCACTGAGATGAGGAGAAATTTCTCCACTCAGAGGGTGATGAACCTGTGGAATTCTCTACCACAGAAGGCTGTGGAGGCCAAGTCACTGAATATATTTAAGAAGGAGATAGATAGATTTCTAGACACAAAAGGCATCAAGGGGTATGGAGAGAGAGCGGGAATATGGTATTGAGATGGAGGATCAGCCATGATCATATTGAATGGCAGAGCAGGCTCGAAGGGCCGAATGGCCTACTCATGCTCCTATTTTTCTATGTTTCTCTATGTTTCTAAGCTGTGACTACACTGGCGATATTTATAGTTAACTTGTTTACTACATTATTGACCTGGCCCTGCCCAAACCATAACCACAAGGATATCTGTCATTATTCTGACTGTGACCACAAGGCTGTGTCACTATCACACACACACACCGTTTCCTTGTTTCATATCTCCATACACCATCTCTTTACATATCCTCTTCCATCCTCAATCAACGTCATTGAAAAATAGATTATCTGGTCAATATCACATTGCTGCTTGTGGGAGCTTGCTGTGCACAAATTGGCTGCTGCTTTTCCTACATTAGAACAGTGACTACACTTCAAAAGCACTTCCTTGTCTGTAAAGCGCTTTCGGATGTCCTGAGGTTGTGAAAGGTGCGATAGAAATACAAGCCTTTTTCCTTGGATAACAGCAATAGTTACACTGGGATAAATCTTCAGTCATTTTCTATTACAGGCTTTCTGGAAGGTGGGGGGAGCTGGGACTTGAGAGTAACTGAAGGTGTTAGAACTGAGATAATCTAGAGTTAGAAATGAGAAAAGTCCCCAAAAATGGAACAGTCGGTAACAGGACATCAATTACTCTCCATAATAGCAAAATACTGCGGATGCTTCTCTGTTGTTATATCAATTAGTCTCCTCTTACCTTGGAGGAAAGAAATACTGGATGTTGTGTATTTGACATTTATCCAGAATATTAAACTCCAGCCCAGTTACAGGAGTTATTCTCATCAGCAGGAACAAACCTCACCTGTCAGAATGAACATGGTTCAGTCCTGGATATGATTATCAGCAGCAAAAACAGCAGAATCCAACCCCTGCAGTCACTTGTGAACTCGCTGGACTGTCAGCAGCTGGGGTGACCGAGTGAATCCATTCCCACACACCGAGCAGGTGAACGGCCTCTCCCCAGTGTGAACTCGCTGGTGTCTCAGCAGAGTGGATGAATCAATGAATCCCTTCCCACACACGGAGCAGGTGAATGGCCTCTCCCCAGTGTGAGTGCGCTGGTGTGTCAGCAGTTGGGATGACTGATTGAATCCCTTCCCACACACCGAGCAGGTGAACGGCCTCTCCCCAGTGTGAACTCGCTGGTGTCTCAGCAGGGTGGATGAATCAGTGAATCCCTTCCCACACACGGAGCAGGTGAATGGCCTCTCCCCACGGTGAGTGTGTTGGTGTGTCAGCAGATCGCTTGTGCTTTTAAAGATCTGCCCACACTTAGAACATTTGAAGGGTCTCCTTTCAGTGTGAACAAGTTGGTGTTTAGTGAGGCTGGTTAATCGAGCAAATCCCTTCCCACACACGGAGCAGGTGAACGGCCTCTCCCCAGTGTGAACACGCTGGTGTCTCAACCGGTTGGATGACTGAGTGAATCCCTTCCCACACACAGAGCAGGTGAACGGCCTCTCCTCAGTGTGAACTCGCTGGTGTCTCATCAGAGTGGATGAATCAGTGAATCCCTTCCCACACATGGAACAGGTGAATGGCCTCTCCCCAGTGTGAACTCGCTGGTGTGTTAACGGGTGGGATGAATTACTGAATCTCTTCCCACACACGGAGCAGGTGAACGGCCTCTCCCCGCTGTGAGTGTGTTGGTGTGTCAGCAGAGCTCTTGTGCTTTTAAAGCTCTTCCCACAGTCAGAACATTTGAAGGGTCTCTTTTCATTGTGAATAAGTTGGTGTTCAGTGAGGCGAGTTAATTGAGCAAATCCTTTCCCACACACAGTGCAGGTGAACGGCCTTTCCCCAGTGTGAACCCGCTGGTGTCTCACCAGAAGGGATGATTGACTGAATCCCTTCCCACACTCAGAGCAGGTGAATGGCCTCTCTCCAGTGTGACTTCGCCGATGAGTTTCCAGCCGGGATGGGGAGCTGAATCCCTTCCCACAGTCCTGACATTTCCACGGTTTCTCCATGGTGCAGGTGTCCTTGTGTCTCTCCAGGTTGGACAATCAGTTGAAGCCTCATCCACACACAGAACACGTGTACGGTTTTTCCCCGCTGTGAACGGTGCAATGTTTTTTCAGGCTGTGTAACTGGTTGAAGCTCTTTCCACAGTCAGTGCACTGGAACACTCTCACTCGGGTGTGTGTGTCTCGGGGCTTTTCCAGTCACACTGATGTTTGAAATCTTTTCCCACAGACAGAACAGGCAAACATTTCTCCTTCCACATTCAAAGGCTGATGATATTCCCTGTAAAAGCAGTTTACGAAAGACATCATTGTAAGTTCAGGAAAAAAATGCAGTACAGATAATTCCAATTTCTCTGGAACATTCTTTCCTCTCTTATTACATAGAATTACACAGATTGTACAGCACAGAAACAGGCCAATCGGCCCAACTGGTCCATGCAGTGTTTATGCTCCGCACGAGCCTCCTCCCATCTCTCTTCATCTCCCCCTATCAGCATCTCCTTCTATTCCTTTCTCCCATGTGTTTATCCAGCTTCCCCTTAAATGCATCTCTGCTCCTCGACTCAACTACTCCCTGTGGCAGCAAGTTCCACATTCTCAGAACTCTCTGGGTGAAGGAGTTTAATCTAAATAGGACTTTCCTGGGCAGCCAATGAAACATAGAAATATAGAAGATATGAGCAGGAGTAGGCCATTCGGCCCCTCGAGCCTGCTCCGCCATTCAATGCGATCATGGCTGATCATCCAAATTCAGTACCCGGTCCCTAATTTCTCCCCATACCCCTTGATCCCTTTAGCCTTAAGAAATATATCCAACTCCTTCTTGAATATATTTAATCAGCTGGAGTACCCGGCGTTGCCGAGGGAACTGAAGAACCCTCTGCCATGTTTATAAAACTGTTTATAAAACTGTTGGGATTGAAGAACACTTGCTAAGCAACCAGGAGGTGGTTGTTTAACTTCGTTTTTTGTTAATGGGGATCGCCAGTAGCCATATACTCCAGGTTTTACAGTTTTCCTTCTATGTGAATTTGGAGGTAGCAAGCAGAATTATAATTTTGCAATGTTATCATTGGCATTAATGAGAGAGAGAGAGAGGGGGAAGGAGAGAGAGAGAGAGGGGGGAAGGAGAGAGAGAGAGAGTGGGGGGAAGGAGAGAGAGAGAGAGGGGGAAGGAGAGAGAGGGAAGGAGAGAAAGAGAGAGAAGGAGAGAGGGAAGGGGAGGGAGAGAGAGAGAGAGAGAGGAGAGAGAGAGAGAGGGAAGGAGAGAGAGAGGGAAAGAGAGAGAGAGAGGGAACGAGAGAGAGGGGGAAGGAGAGAGAGAGACTCAGAGCCCGGCCGCGGTGACCCGGAGCCCCCGTGCGCGGCCTAGCTCCTCAGGCCCGGCCCGACTCACCTCAGCTCAGCTCTCGCCCCGGCCCGCCGTCGCCGCTCCCCCGCTCGCTGTCTCTCGGGCTCTCGGGCCGCGCAGTTCTCTTTGTCTCTGTATCTCTTTTCCCGGTCCCGCACTCACGGCAGGCCGCAGGCTTAGGCCCTGCCTACACACCCGTAGGATTGGTCAACCATCATGTCACTCAACGCTAATGCGGCCCGTCGATTGGTCCATCCACTCATCAGTCACGCTGAAGAAGCTTTGTTAAAATGAGCGGATTTTGTCCGTTTTTTATAAAATGTCCAAACAATTTTTTCTGACCAAACAATAAACACACCTATGACACTCCCCTAATCATAAGCTTTCTTTTGATATAACATATGTGTAGGTACGCTCTATAACTTTTGAGTTTACCACACACATACACACAGACAGACAGACTCATTTTTTATATATATATAATAATAATAAAAAATAAAGAGAGAGAAGAGAAGAGATAGATAGATAGATGTATTGGCCTCTACTGCCTTCTGTGGTAGAGAATTCCACAGGTTCACCACTCTCTGGGTGAAGAAATTCCTCCTCATTTCTGTCCTAAATGGCTTACCCCTTATCCTTAGACTGTGACCCCTGGTTCTGGACTCCCCGACCATCGGGAACATCCTTCCTGCATCTAGTCTGTCCAGTCCTGTCAGAATTTTATACGTTTCAATGAGGTCCCCTCTCATTCTTCTAAACTCCAGCGAGTACAAGTCCAATCGACCCAATCTCTCCTCATACGTCATTCCTGCCATCCCAGGTATCAGCCTGGTGAATCTTCGCTGCACTCCCTCCATGGCAAGAACATCCTTCCTCAGATAAGGCGACCAAAACTGCACACAATACTCAAGATGTGGTCTCACCAAGGCCCTGTACAACTGCAGCAAGACATCCTTGTTCCTGTACGCAAACCCTCTCGCTACGAAGGCCAACATACCATTTGCCTTCTTAACCGCCTGCTGCACGTGCATGCTTACCTTCAGCGACTGGTGCACAAGGACACCCAGGTCTCGTTGCACTTCCCCTTCTCCCAATCTATTGCCATTCAGATAATAATCTGCCTTCCTGTTTTTGCCACCAAAGTGGATAACCTCGCATTTATCCACGTTATATTGCATCTGCCATGCTTTTGCCCAATCACCCAACCTGTCCAAATCATCCTGGAGTTTCTCAGCATCCTCCTCACAGTACACACGCCCACCCAGCTTTGTGTCGTCTGCAAATTTGGAGATATTATATCTAGCATTAATATATATTGTGAATAGCTGGGGCCCAAGGACCGATCCCTGCGGTACCCCACTAGTCACTGCTTGCCACTCGGAAAAAGACCCGTTTATTCCAACTCTTTGCTTTCTGTCTGTCAATCAGTTCTCTATCCAAGTCAATACCTTGCCCCCAATCCCATGGCCTAGAAATTCATTGACGCCACTTTTGGGGCGCGAAAGTGGGGCGTCCGCTAAAGTTTGCGGCCGCCGCCAAATCTAGGCCACTTCTCCGATATTCATTAGCTTCGCCCTACTAGTTCGGGCGAGCGCTAAAACTGCTGCTGGACGCCTCTCTTTGGGCGCTAAGCCGGAGGTGGTGATCGATAGCGCCGAGGCCGGGCGCAGCGCAGGTGCGGCCATCTCGTGACTGACAGCAGACACCCTGGCGCCGGCCAGCTCTTAAAGGGGAAGGGTCGACTGTGTCTGCTGCCACGCCCTGGATAGTGGAGCCCTCCAGCTAGGCCTGAACACTGCTGCTGGACCCAAATAGCGCCTGAAGACATGGAGAAGGCCCGTGAACGTGCGCAGCGCTTCTCAGAGCGTGATCTGAGTGTGCTGCTTGCTGCTGTGGAGAAGAGGCGCCATGTTTTGTGCCCGGGCAATGGCAAGAAGGCGACGGTCCGCGTCTACAGGAGAGCCTGGAGGCATGTCGCCAGCAAGCTGTCAGCCAACAGCGACGTCCCCAGGACCGGTGCCCAATGCCGCAAAAAGTTAAATGACCTCACACGCATTGTCAGGGTGAGTACCCTTTCCAATGACCTCCTCATCCTTGCATGTGCACCTCACATTATGGGCAAAGGGACCTGAAAGCTCTAATGGCCAGCCTTCATCCAGCAGCTATGGCACAGGCATGAGCATCAATTGCACATTCTGCACTGAACACACTGGCCAAGCTATTCCACCATGGGAGGCATTGCACACCAGATCATGGCGACACACTGGCCAGGCTATTCCACCATGGGAGGCAGTGCACACCAGATCATGGCGACACACTGGCCAGGCTATTCCACCATGGGAGGCAGTGCACACCAGATCATGGCGACACACTGGCCAGGCTATTCCACCATGGGAGGCAGTGCACACCAGATCATGGCGACACACTGGCCAGGCTATTCCACCATGGGAGGCAGTGCACACCAGATCATGGCGACACACTGGCCAGGCTATTCCACCATGGGAGGCAGTGCACACAAGATCACGGCGACACACTGTACTCAGAGGCCGTCCTTTCTCTTGCAGGCCAAGCTGGTGAATAATCGCAAGAGCCGGACTGCGACCGGGGGAGGCCGACCCCATATCCAGCCACTCACCGACCTGCAACATCGCGTGGAGCGCCTCATGGGTGGCCGGGTGATTGGGACCGTTGCATGTGGAGATGCCGACCCTGTTCTGGGCAGCAATGGTAAGGACATCACCTTTTGCACCTCTCTCGTCCCACTTGCGCATCAGATCTACATCTGAGGAGTTGGGGTGAGGGGGTTGGAGAGTAGGGGTGAAAGAGGAGTTGGGGTGAGGGGGTTGGAGAGTAGGGGTGAAAGAGGAGTTGGGGTGAGGGGGGTTGGAGAGTAGGGGTGAAAGAGGAGTTGGGGTGAGGGGGTTGGAGAGTAGGGGTGAAAGAGGAGTTGGGGTGAGGGGGTTGGAGAGTAGGGGTGAAAGAGGAGTTGGGGTGAGGGGGGTTGGAGAGTATGGGTGAAAGAAGAGTTGGGGTGAGGGGGTTGGAGAGTAGGGGTGAAAGAGGAGTTGGGGTGAGGGGGTTGGAGAGTAGGGGTGAAAGAGGAGTTGGGGTGAGGGGGGTTGGAGAGTAGGTGTGAAAGAGAAGTTGGGGTGAGGGGGTTGGAGAGTAGGGGGGAAAGAGGAGTTGGGGTGAGGGGGTTGGAGAGTAGGGGGGAAAGAGGAGTTGGGGTGAGGGGGTTGGAGAGTAGGGGTGAAAGAGGAGTTGGGGTGAGGGGGGTTGGAGAGTAGGTGTGAAAGAGGAGTTGGGGTGAGCGGGTTGGAGAGTAGGGGTGAAAGAGGAGTTGGGGTGAGGGGGTTGGAGAGTAGGGGTGAAAGAGGAGTTGGGGTGAGGGGGTTGGAGAGTAGGGGTGAAAGAGGAGTTGGGGTGAGGGGGGTTGGAGAGTTGGGGTGAAAGAGGAGTTGGGGTGAGGGAGGTTGGAGAGTAGGGGTGAAAGAGGAGTTGGGGTGAGGGGTGTTGGAGAGTAGGGGTGAAAGTGGAGTTGGGGTGAGGGGGGGTTGGAGAGATGGGGTGAAAGAGGAGTTGGGGTGAGCGGGTTGGAGAGTAGGGGTGAAAGAGGAGTTGGGGTGAGGGGGTTGGAGAGTAGGGGTGAAAGAGGAGTTGGGGTGAGGGGGGTTGGAGAGTTGGGGTGAAAGAGGAGTTGGGGTGAGGGAGGTTGGAGAGTAGGGGTGAAAGTGGAGTTGGGGTGAGGGGGGGTTGGAGAGATGGGGTGAAAGAGGAGTTGGGGTGAGGGGGTTGGAGAGTAGGGGTGAAAGTGGAGTTGGGGTGAGGGGGGGTTGGAGAGTAGGGGTGAAAGAGGAGTTGGGGTGAGGGGGTTGGAGAGTAGGGGTGAAAGAGGAGTTGGGGTGAGGGAGGTTGGAGAGTAGGGGTGAAAGAGGAGTTGGGGTGAACAATAAGCCCCGACTCTCCGGCACGTGCTCGCTGATCCTCCAACCACAGCCTGACTTTTTCCTGCTCCTGCGGTGTTTGAGCGCTCAGCCTGCGCCTGTCTTTCAGTCCCCTTCACTCACTCTGCAGCGGGGCCTCGGTTCTTCTGCTCTGCAGCTCAACACCCTTTTCAATGGGAAATATCCAAGCACAAAAGATGCAGCAGGGAAATGGAGCAGCAGAGGGGGCTCGGCGGGGAGAGGTCCTGCTTCACCCTGCGTTAAAGGGGCAAAACCCCAAGGCAGGAAAGAGAGAGCCCAGAAAAAGATCAGAAGCTGCTGAGTGAAGGACTGGGATTGGAAGGTGGAAACAGCGAGCTTCCTCCCTGAGACTAAATCCAGGGACCACTTACACTGAGACACCAAATCCAGGGACCACATACACTGAGACACAAAATCCAGGGACCTCTAACACTGAGACACCAAATCCAGGGACCACTTACACTGAGACACTAAATACAGGGAACACTTACACTGTGACACCAAATCCAGGGACCACTTACATTGTGTCACCAAATCCAGGGACCATTTACACTGAGACACCAAATCCAGGGACCATTTACACCGAGACACCAAATCCAGGGACCACTTACACTGAGAACATAAGAACATAAAAAATAGGAGCAGGAATAGGCCACTTGGCCCCTCCAGCCTGCTCCGCCATTCAATAAGATCATGGCTGATCTTGGGTTCGAAGCCACTTCCCCGCCTGCTCCCCATAACCCTTCACTCCCCTATCTTGCAAAAATTTGTCTATCTCCACCTTAAATGTATTTAATGACCCAGCCTGCACAGCTCTCTGGGGCAGAGAATTCCACAGATTTACGACCCTCTGAGAGAAGAAATTCCTCCTCATCTCAGTTCTAAAAGGGCGACCCTTTATTCTAAAACTGTGCCCCCGAGTTCTAGATTTCCCCACGAGGGGAAACACCCTCTCTGCATCTACCTTGTCGAGCCCCCTCAGTATCTTGTATGTTTCAATAAAATCACCTCTCATTCTTCTAAACTCCAATGAGTATAGACCCAGCCTGCTCAACCTTTCCTCATAAGTCAACCCCCTCATCTCTGGAATTAACCTAGTGAATCGTCTCTGAACTGCCTCCAATGCAAGTATATCCTTCCTTAAATAAGGAGACCAAAACTGTACACAGTACTCGAGGTGTGGTCTCACCAATACCCTGTACAGTTGTAGCAGGACTTCCCTGCTTTTATACTCCAGCCCCCTTGCAATAAAGGTCAACATTCCATTTGCCCTTTTGATTACTTGCTGTACCCGCATGCTAACTTTTTGTGTTTCATGCACAAGGACCCCCAGGTCCCTCTGAACGGTAGCATTTTGTAATCTCTCTCCATTTAAATAATAATTTGCTTTTTTATTTTTCCTGCCAAAGTGTATAACCTCACACTTTCCACATTATACTCCATCTGCCAAATGTTTGCCCATTCACTTACCCTGTCTATATCCCTTTGCAGGTTCTTTGAGTCCTCTGCACAACTTGCTTTCCCACCCATCTTTGTATCATCCACAAACTTGGCTACATTACACTCGGTCCCTTCATCCAAGTCATTAATGTAGATTGTAAATAGTTGAGACCCCAGCACCGATCCCTATGGCACCCCACTAGTTACCGTTTGCCAACCGGAAAATGACCCATTTATCCCGACTCTCTGCTTTCTGTTAGTTTGCCAATTCTCTATCTTATGCAGTAACCTTTTATGTGGTACCTTATCGAATGCCTTCTGGAAATCCAAATAAACCACATCCACTGTTTTACCTTTGTCCACCCTGCTCGTTACCTCTTCAAAGAACTCCAGCAAGTTTGTTAAACATGATTTCCCTTTCATAAGACCATGCTTACTCTGCTTGACTGCATTATGATTTTCCAAATGCCCTGCTACTGCTTCCTTAATGAAGGACTCCAGCATTTTCCCAATGACAGATGTTAGGCTAACTGGTCTATAGTTTCCTGCTTTCTGTCTCCCTTCTTTTTTAAATAGGGGTATTACATTTGCGGTTTTCCAATCTGCTGGGACCTCTCCAGAGTCCAAGGAATTTTGGTATATTGCAACCAATGCATCCACTATCTCTGCAGCCACTTCTTTTAAGACCCTGGGATGCAGGCCACCTGGTCCAGGGAACTTGACATCTTTTAGTCCCATTATTTTACCAAATACTATTTCCTTAGTGATAGTGATTGTCCTTAGTTCCCCCCTCCCTGTGACCCCTTGATTATCCATTATTGGGATGCTGTTAGTGTCTTCTACCGTGAAGACAGATACAAAATATTTGTTCAGAGTCTCTGCCATTTCCCCGTTCCCCATTATTATTTCCCCAGTCTCATCCTCTAAGGGACCAACATTTACTTAAGCTACCCTCTTCCTTTTTATATACCTGTAGAAGCTCTTACTATCTGTTTTAATGTTTCTTGCCAGTTTACTCTCATAATTCACCTTCTCATGCTTTATTATTTTTTTAGTCATTCTTTGCTGGTTTTTAAAAATTACCCAATCCTCTGGTCTCCCACCAATCTTGGCAAAATTGTATGCCTTTGTTTTCAATTTGATACCAACCTTTACTTCCTTAGTTCGCTCCCTTCTCTTAAAATCTTTCTTTCTCACTGGAATATATTTTTGTTGAGACTTATGAAATATTTCCTTAAATATCCACCACTGCATTTCAACTGTCTTACCCTTTAATTTATTTTTCCAGTCCACTTTAGCCAGTTCTGCCCTCATGCCATTGTAATTGCCTTTGTTTAAGATCAGGACACTGGTTTGAGAAACAACTTTCTCACCCTCCAACTGAATTTCAAATTCAACCATGCTATGATCACTCTTTCCTAGAGGATCCTTTACTATGAGATCATTTATTAATTCTGTCTCATTACATAGTACCAGATCCAAGATAGCCTGCTCCCTGGTTGGTTCCATTACATACTGTTCTAGGAAACCATCCCGGATGCACTCTATGAACTCCTCCTCAAGGCTACCATGGCCAATTTGATTTGTCCAATCAATATGGAGATTAAAATCACCCATGATTATTACCGTACCTTTTTTACAGCCCTCCATTATTTGTTGATTTATACTCTGTCGAAAACTATTGCTACTGTTTGGGGGCCTGTAGACTACACCCAGCAGAGGCTTTTTTCCCTTTATTATTTTTTATCTCCACCCAAACCGATTCTACATCTTGATCTTCTGAGCCAGCATCACTTCTCACCACTGCACTGATCCCATCCTTTTGCAACAAAGCCACCCCACCTCCCTTTCCTTTCTGTCTATCCTTCCGAATTGTCAAATACCCTGGAATATTCAGTTCCCAGTCCTGGTCACCTTGCAACCACGTCTCTGGAATGGCGATCAGATCATACCCATTTGTATCTATTTGTGCCATAAGCTCATCTATCTTGTTATGAATGCTGCGTGTATTCAGATATAGAGCTTTTAACTTTGTCTTTTTACCATTCCTCCTTGTTTTGGCCCCATTTTCTGTTGCACTTTTATTTTTAAACATTCTGTCCCTTCCTGTCACACTATGGTTATTATTTCCCCTATATCTATCCTGCTCTATTGCTTTCTCATTTCTCAAATGGGAATCAGAGAGCCTCAGTCTGGGGAATGGTCATGGTGGTGAAACCAGCTCTAGCGAGGGTGAAAGGTGGGTAATGGATGAAGATATGATGGTGGAATCAGATGGCGAATGGTGGGGCCTGGTGACAGGTTATTGTCCGAAGCCCTTTTCAGGCAGGCCGATGATTGGATGAAACCACAGCAACACCTGGATTCGCCTGTTCTTGTCCCCAAATCCCAAAGTCAAATGTCCCTGATGTCTTTTTCTGTGGGAAATGTCGAGATGTGAAAGAAGGAAGGAAATCAGGCTCGGGCCAGAAAGAAAGTTCCTTGAATGAACAATTTATGAGGCTGTTTTGTGACTTGTCTGCCTGAGGTTAAAAAAAAATGAAATGAAAAAGGACAAGGCTAGTGACACTGGCGTTGTCAATAGTGGCTTCTATCCCTAACCCCAAACCACTAACTCCTAATCTTAACCCATAACGATAACCACTAACCTCTAATCCGAACTACTAACCTCTAGTCCTAACACCAACCACGAGCTCTAAATTGTTCAGTGTCAAAAGTCATTGTGATGTCACCGATGATGCAGGTCAGCCACATTAACAACAGTAATTGTGATGTCACCACTGATGCAGGTCAGCCGCATGAACAATAGTAATTGTGATGTCACCGATGATGCAGGTCGGCTGCATTAACAATAGAAATTGTGATGTCACCGCTGATGCAGGTTGTCTGTGTTGTCAATAGTCATTGTGATGTCACCAGTAATGGAAGTCGGCCGTGTTGTCAATAGTCATTGTGATGTCACCGATGATGCAGGTCGGCCGCATTAACGATAGTCATTGTGATGTCGCTGACGATGCTGTGGAATTCACTTCCAGGGTCAGTGGTTGGGTAACAAGGTTCTGTGGTGACAAGTGGTCCTCATGTTTTTATCCAGGGCAGGCCTCAGCCCAGTCACTTGCTCCAAATGTTGATGCAATGGTTCAAGCTGAGAGGTGCCAGGGATCGGGAGCAGCAGCAGTTATAAATAAAATCTAACTGTAAATAATCACTGATATAGTTTATCTTCATTTATTCCTATTTTAATAACATTTGCTGAATGTGGCCCACAACAAGTGCCAGGATATCGGATCAGACCCACCATAGAAAATGAGTTTGTCACCCGAGGTCGACAATGTCAACCGGATTCCCCTCATCCACCAACCTCGCAACATCTTCACAAAACTCCAGCTAGTTTGTAAGACGTGACCTTGTTTTCTGAACCCCTGTTGAGTATCTCTAACGGCCTCTTCCCTTTCCTCGGTGATCATAAACATCTCTCAGGATCCCTTCAAGCATCTTCCCTGTGATCGAGGTCACACCGATGGGCCTGTAGTTCCCCGGCTCTGATGTGTGACCAATTTGGAAAATGGGAGCGAGGTGAGCTGCCTTCCAATCTCAGGGAACAATCCCTGACTCTATGGAGCTGTTGATGATATGGGCAAGGGGCTCACAGAGCACCGTCCCATCTCTTTAAACACCAGTGGGTGGCTATCATCTGGACCTTACAGGCCTCAAGATTAACCCGCATGGAGACTTTGCTGTCAGTGAAGAGAGACGAGAAAGACCAAAGTTCCGTTTGCCCCTCTCAGTGTGGCCCTGAAGGACTGTGTCCAGGCTGAAGTTCTGTTCCCACCGTATGATCCTCCCCCAGATTGTCCTTTCTGAGCTCCAGCCAGGTGATGCTAAACACTCAGGTGGGAAAGACAAAAATCTACAAAAGTGTGTTTAAAACAAAGCTCATTTATTTGCATATATCCAGAATATTAAACTCCAGACAGTTATAGGGTCATTAACATCCGCAGAAACAAACTCCAACTGTCAGAATGAACATGGTTCAGTCCTGGATTTGATTAACAGCAGCAATAACAGCAGAATAAAACCCCTGCAGTCACTTTTGAACTCGCTGGTGAGTCAGCAGGTGGGATGACCGAGTGAATCCCTTCCCACAGACAGAGCAGGTGAACGGTCTCTCCCCAGTGTGAACTCGCTGGTGTGTCAGCAGGTTTGATGACTGAATGAATCCCATCCCACAGAGCAGGTGAACGGCCTCTCCCCAGTGTGAACTCACTGGTGTGTCAGCAGGTTGGATGACTGAGTGAATCCCTTTCCACACTTAGAGCAGGTGAACGGTCTCTCCCCGGTGTGAACTTGCTGGTGTTTCAGAAGGTCAGATGACCGAGTGAATCCCTTCCCACACTCAGAGCAGGTGAACGCCCTCTCCCCAGTGTGAACTCGCTGGTGTCTCAGCAGATCCTTTTTCCTTATTAATCTCTTCTCACAGTAAGAACATTTAAAAGGTCTCTTATCAGTGTGAATGTGCTGGTGTGTCAGCAGGTTGGATGACTGAGTGAATCCCTTCCCACACACGGAGCAGGTGAACGGTCTCTCCCCAGAATGAGTGTGCTGGTGTACAGTGAGTTCAGATGATCGCCTGAACCCAGTCCCACAGTGAGAGCACCTGAATGGCCTCTCGTCAGTGTGAACAAGTTGACGGCATGTCAATCCCCCAGAACTTTTAAAGTGCTTCCCACAGTCTGGGCATTTAAAAGGTCTCTCATCAGTGTGAACTCGCTGATGAGTCAGCAGGTGGGATGAACAATTGAATCCCTTCCCACACACAGGGCAGGTGAATGGCCTCTCCCCAGTGTGAACTCGCTGGTGTTTCACAAGGTCGGATGACTGAGTGAATCCCTTTCCACACTCAGAGCATGTGAACAGCCTCTTCCCAGTGTGAACTTGCTGGTGTATCAGTAGGTGGGATGACTGAGTGAAACCCTTCCCACACTCAGAGCAGCTGAACGGCCTCTCCCTGGTGTGAACTCGCTTGTGTCTCAACAGGCCAGAGGATCGGCTGAAGCCACGTCCACACACAGAACACGTGTACGGTTTCTCCCCACTGTGAACGGTGCTTTTTGCTTCCATGTTCCACGTCCGATGATATTCAGGTCCCAGTTAATTGAGTGACTCGGTCAGATCTTGATGTGCTGTTTGGTTTGAACTTCCCATCTTCAAATCCTCCCTTTCTAATACCCTGTGAAATGAATTTCAAACAAGAGAAAGGGAGCATGAGAGAGAACCCAGAAAAAAACGGACAGGTTGTGAAATTGAGCTCAATGAATCTGGTTATTTGTGGGGACTGCACTAGAAAAAAGTGACTATGAAAGCTGTCAGATTGTTGTAAAAACCGAACTGGTTCACGAATGTCCTTCAGGGATGGGAACCCGCCACCCGGTCTGGGCCTACACAAGACTCTGGCCTTTATGGGAGGAGAGAGAGAGGTGGGCGGCGGCGAAGGTGAAGGATTTTATACATCTGCAACTGGACAAGGACTTTGACAGACCCTCCCAAACCCGCGACCTCCACCACCTAGAAGGACCAGGGCAGCAGGTGCATGGGAACACCACCACCTCCAAGTTCCTCACCAAGTCACACACCATCCTGACTGGGACATATTCGTTCCTGCATCATCGCTCGGTGAAAATCCTGGAACGCACTCCCTAACAGCATTGTGGGAGTACATTCACCACATGGACTGCAGCTGTTCAAGAAGAAGGCCCACCATCACCTTCTCAACAGGAAACTAGGGATTGGCAAAATATGCTGGTCTTGTTAGCGACACCCACACCCCACGAATGAATAAAGCTGTATGTAAAATAGATTAAAAGCCTTTACAGAAATGCCTGTTCCTGAAACAATATTCTTTTACATTGTAGGGACAGCGTCTGTTTCGGAATCTAATCTCCCCTAGAATCCACCTCCCTTGACAGTCCCACATTGGAAATTGTTGGGTCCTCCTGGGCTCAGAAGTACTGGGGGTTAAACCCAGCAGCTTCTCCTCCATCTCTACTCCAGCTCAAACTGAAGCAACAAAAAGACCTACACAGGCGGCCAGGGACCGACTTCCGCATCCATCGCCCACCCTGATACAAGCTGGCTCTGGATTGGCGGGTCTGGCTGTGTCAATGCCAGTTGTGGTTTCTCCTGTCTGGGGGAGGCGCTGCACCCTGGGTTTCCTGGTGCCGGGGCCCTGGCCGCACGTCCGCCGGGCCCAGCCACTCTGATTCGGGGCCTGAGACGCGCACTCGGTGTTGCTGAGGCCGCACTCGCCCCCACTCAGTGTCCTGGAGCCGCACCGTGCATGCTCCACGCAGGAAGGTGGTCTTCGGGGAACCTGCTGCGCCCCTGCTGACGGAGATAGGCCGTATTCACCCGCGTGGGGCACTCTGGGTAATGGCATCCACCATGTTCAGTATTGTGTTTTCCTGGAGTTCCAATTCTGAGTTTCAGACACTTCAGTGCCAAGTGGATCAGGTGTTATTAGCTCATTCATTGCCCTCACTCCATCACTGTTAGAGGCTTCAAGGGGATCTCGACAGGCTCAGTGAGTGGGCGAGAACATGGCAGATGGAATATAATGTGGATAAATGTGAAGTTATCCACTTTGGTAGAAAAAACAGAAAGGCAGAGTATTTCCTAAATGGTGAAAGATTGGGGAATGCAGGTGCTCAAAGGGACCTGGATGTCCTTGTACATGTGTCACTGAAAGTGAATGTTCAGGTGCAGCAAGCCATTAGGAAGGCAAATGTTATGCTGGCCTTCGTTACAAGAGGATTTGAGTACAGGAGTAAAGAAGTCTTACTCCAATTATATAGGGCGTTGGTGAGACCACACCTGGAGTACTGTGTACAATTTTGGTCTCCTTACCTAAGGAAGGATATACTTGCCATAGAGGGAGTGCAACGAAGGTTCACGAGATTGATTCCTGGGATGGCGGGACTGTCGTATGAGAAGAGATTGAGTAAACTAGGCCTGTATTCTCTTGAATTCAGAAGAATGAGAGGGGATCTCATTGAAGCATACAAAATTATTACAGGGCTTCATAGGGTGGATGCTGGGAGAATGTTTCCCTTGGCTGGGGAATCTAGAACCAGGGGCCACAGCCTCAGGATAAAGGGTCAGCCATTCAGGGCTGAGATGAGAAGAAATTTCTTCACACAGCGGGTGGTGAATCTTTGGAATTCTCTACCCCAGAGGGCTGTGGAGGCTCAGTCATTGGGTATATTCAAAACAGAAGTCGATAGATTTCTGACCGGTAAGGGCATCAAGGGATATGGCGATAGGGCCGGTGAATGGAGTTGAGGCAGAAGATCAGCCATGATGTCACTGAATGGTGGAGCAGGCTCGAAGGGCCGAATGGCCTACTCCTGCTCCTATTTTTCATGTTCTTATAAAGGTACAGAGATTGATTTCCCTTATTGTGCATCTGTTTGTGCTATTTAGAGAAAGAAAGTCTTGCATTTATATAACGCCTTTCATGACCACAGGACATCCCAAAGCGTTTATAGCCAATGAAGTACTTTTTGAAGTGTAGCCATTGTTGGAACGTAGGAAACAAACAAACAAACAAACAGCAATGTGATAATGACCAGATAATTTGTTTCTATGATGTTGATTGAGGGGTAATGGAGAAGGACGATGTAGACATAGAAATCGGGCAGGGGGACTGTGATATACTTGAACATATTAGCATTGAGAGGGAGGAGGTACTAGCGGTTTTAGCAGGCTTAAAAGTGGATAAATCCCCAGGCCCGGACGAGATGTATCCCAGGCTGCTGTGTGAGGCAAAGGAGGAGATTGCAGGGGCTCTGACACAAATTTTCAGAACCTCTCTGGCCACAGGGGATGTGCCAGAGGACTGGAGAACAGCTAACGTAGTACCATTATTCAAGAAGGGTAGTAGGGATAAACCAGGGAATTACAGGCCAGTGAGCCTAACATCAGTGGTAGGGAAATTATTGGAAAAAATTCTGAGGGACAGAATTAGTCTCCATTTGGAGAGGCAGGGATTAATCAGAGATAGTCAGCATGGCTTTGTCAAGGGAAGATCATGTCTGACCAATTTGATTGAATTTTTCGAGGGGGTAACTAGGTGTGTGGATGAGGGTAGTGCAGTGGATGTGGTATACATGGATTTCAGTAAGGTTTTCGATAAAGTCCCGCATAGGAGACTGATCAAGAAGGTAAGAGCCCATGGGATCCAGGGTGCCTTGGCACATTGGATCCAAAACTGGCTTAGTGGCAGAAGGTAGAGGGTGATGGTCGAAGGTTGTTTTTGTGATTGGAAGCCTGTGTCCAGTGGGGTACCGCAGGGATTGGTGCTGGGTCCCTTGCTGTTTGTGGTCTACATTAATGATTTGGATGTGAATGTAAAAGGTATGATCAGTAAGTTCGCAGATGACACGAAAATTGGTGGGGTGGTAAATAGCGAGAAGGGTAGCCTCAGTCTGCAGGACGATATAGATGGGTTGGTCAGATGGGCGGAACAGTGGCAAATGGAATTTAACCCTGAAAAGTGTGAGGTGATGCATTTTGGAGGGACTAACAAGGCAAGGGAATACACAATGAATGGTAAGACCCTAGGAAAGACAGAGGATCAGAGGGACCTTGGTGTGAATGTACATAGATCCCTGAAGGCAGCAGAACAGGTGGATAAGGTGGTTAAAAAGGCATATGGGATACTTGCCTTCATTAGCCGAGGCATAGAATATAAGAGCAGGGAGGTTATGATGGAGCTGTACAAAACGCTGGTTAGGCCACAGCTGGAATACTGTGTGCAGTTCTGGTCACCACACTATAGGAAGGATGTGATTGCTTTGGAGAGGGTGCAGAGGAGATTCACCAGGATGTTACCTGGGCTGGAGCGCTTCAGCTATGAAGAAAGACTGGACAGGCTGGGGTTGTTTTCCTTGGAGCAGAGAAGGCTGAGGGGGGACCTGATTGAGGTGTACAAAATTATGAGGGGCATAGATAGGGTAGATAGAAAGGAACTTTTTCCCTTAGTAGAGGGGTCAATAACAAGGGGGCATAGCTTCAAGGTAAGGGGCAGGAGGTTTAGAGGGGATTTAAGGAAGAACTTTTTCACCCAGAGGGTGGTTGGAATCTGGAACTCAATGCCTGAAAGGGTGGTAGAGGCAGGAACCCTAACAACATTCAAGAAGCATTTGGATGAGCACTTGAAATGCCATAGCATACAAGGGACCAAGTGCTGGAAAATGGGATTAGAATAGACAGGGCTTGATGGCCGGCGCGGACGCGATGGGCCACTTTCTGTGCTGTATAACTCTATGACTCTATAAATATTGGCCAGGACACCGGGGAGAACTCCCTTGGCTCTTCTTCGAAATAGTACCATGGGATCCTTTACGTCCACCCGAAAGAGCAGACGGGACCTCGGTTCAATACCACATCCAAAAGACAGCACCTCCAACAGTGCAGCGGCTCAGTACTGCACTGGAGTATCAGACTAGATTTTTGTGCTTAAGTCACTGGAGTGGGAACTTGAACCAACAACCTTCTGACTCAGAGACAAGGGAGATACCAACTGAGCCGAGGCCTGACACAAAGACAATGGCTCACCCGTATAGATGCAGACCTATAGTAGTTAAAGTCAGGGTCGGGCTCTGTGGCTGAGGGATGAAGCTGGTGAGTGTGCAGTGGAGAATCAGGGTCGGGCTAGGTCACTGAGGGATGAAAGAGGCGAGTGTGCAGTGGAGAGTCAGAGACGGGCTAGGTCACTGAGGGATGAAGGAGGCAAGTGTGCAGTGGAGAATCAGGGTAGGGCTAGGTCACTGAGGGATGAAAGAGGCGAGTGTGCAGTGGAGAGTCAGAGACGGGCTAGGTCACTGAGGGATGAAGGAGGCAAGTGTGCAGTGGAGAATCAGGGTAGGGCTAGGTCACTGAGGGATGAAGGCGGCGAGTGTGCAGTGGAGAGTCAGGGTCGGGCTAGGTCACTGAGGGATGAAGGACGCGAGTGTGCAGTGGAGAGTCAGAGACGGGCTAGGTCACTGAGGGATGAAGGAGGCGAGTGTGCAGTGGAGAGTCAGGGTCGGGCTAGATCACTGAGGGATGAAGGAGGCGAGTGTGCAGTGGAGAGTCAGGGTAGGGCTAGGTCACTGAGGGATGAAGGAGGCGAGTGTGCAGTGGAGAGTCAGGGTCGGGCTAGGTCACTGAGGCATGAAGGAGGCGAGTGTGCAGTGGAGAATCAGGGTCAGGCTAGGTCAGTGAGGGATGAAGGAGGCGAGTGTGCAGTGCAGTGTCAGGGTAGGGCTAGGTCACTGAGGGATGAAGGAGGCGAGTGTGCAGTGGAGAATCAGGGTAGGGCTAGGTCACTGAGGGATGAAGGAGGCGAGTGTGCAGTGGAGAGTCAGGGTCGGGCTAGGTCACTGAGGGATGAAGGAGGCGAGTGTGCAGTGGAGAATCAGGGTAGGGCTAGGTCACTGAGGGATGAAGGCGGCGAGTGTGCAGTGGAGAGTCAGGGTCGGGCTAGGTCACTGAGGGATGAAGGACGCGAGTGTGCAGTGGAGAGTCAGAGACGGGCTAGGTCACTGAGGGATGAAGGAGGCGAGTGTGCAGTGGAGAGTCAGGGTCGGGCTAGATCACTGAGGGATGAAGGAGGCGAGTGTGCAGTGGAGAGTCAGGGTCGGGCTAGGTCACTGAGGCATGAAGGAGGCGAGTGTGCAGTGGAGAGTCAGGGTAGGGCTAGGTCACTGAGGGATGAAGGAGGCGAGTGTGCAGTGGAGAGTCAGGGTCGGGCTAGGTCACTGAGGCATGAAGGAGGCGAGTGTGCAGTGGAGAATCAGGGTCAGGCTAGGTCAGTGAGGGATGAAGGAGGCGAGTGTGCAGTGCAGTGTCAGGGTAGGGCTAGGTCACTGAGGGATGAAGGAGGCGAGTGTGCAGTGGAGAATCAGGGTAGGGCTAGGTCACTGAGGGATGAAGGAGGCGAGTGTGCAGTGGAGAGTCAGGGTCGGGCTAGGTCACTGAGGGATGAAGGAGGCGAGTGTGCAGTGGAGAGTCAGGGTAGGGCTAGGTCACTGAGGGATGCAGGAGGCGAGTGTGCAGTGGAGAGTCAGGGTCGGGCTAGGTCACTGAAGGATGAAGGAGGCGAGTGTGCAGTGGAGTCAGGGCCGGGCTACGTCACTGAGGTATGAAGCAGGCGAGTGTGCAGTGGAGAGTCAGGGTAGGGCTAGGTCACTGAGGGATGAAGGAGGCGAGTGTGCAGTGGAGAATCAGGGTCGGGCTAGTTCACTGAGGGATGAAGGAGGCGAGTGTGCAGTGGAGAGTCAGGGATGGGCTAGGTCACTGAGGGATGAAGGAGGCGAGTGTGCAGTGGAGTCAGGGCCGGGCTACGTCACTGAGGGATGAAGGAGGCGAGTGTGCAGTGGAGAGTCAGGGTCGGGCTAGGTCACTGAGGGATGAAGGAGGTGAGTGTGCAGTGGAGAGTCAGGGTAGGGCTAGATCACTGAGGGATGAAGGACGCGAGTGTGTAGTGGAGAGTCAGGGTCGGGCTAGGTCACTGAGGGATAAAGGAGGCGAGTGTGCTGTGGAGATTCAGGGTAGGGCTAGATCACTGAGGGGTGAAGGAGGCGAGTGTGCAGTGGAGAGTCAGGGTCGGGCTAGGTCACTGAGGGATGGAGGAGGCGAGTGTGCAGTGGAGAGTCAGGGTCGGGCTAGGTCACTGAGGGATGAAGGAGGCGAGTGTGCAGTGGAGAGTCAGGGTCGGGCTAGTTCATTGAGGGATGAAGGAGGCGAGTGTGCAATGCAGTGTCAGGGTAGGGCTAGGTCACTGAGGGATGAAGGAGGCGAGTGTGCAGTGGAGAGTCAGGGTCGGGCTAGGTCACTGAGGGATGAAGGAGGCGAGTGTGCAGTGGAGAGTCAGGGTAGGGCTAGGTCACTGAGGGATGAAGGAGGCGAGTGTGCAGTGGAGAGTCAGGGTCGGGCTAGGTCACTGAGGGATGGAGGAGGCGAGTGTGCAGTGGAGAGTCAGGGTCGGGCTAGGTCACTGAGGGATGAAGGAGGCGAGTGTGCAGTGGAGGGTCAGGGTAGGGCTAGGTGGATGAAGGAGGCGAGTGTGCAATGCAGTGTCAGGGTAGGGCTAGGTCACTGAGGGATGAAGGAGGCGAGTGTGCAGTGGAGAGTCAGAGACGGGCTAGGTCACTGAGGGATGAAGGAGGCGAGTGTGCAGTGGAGAGTCAGGGTCGGGCTAGGTCACTGAGGGATGAAGGAGGCGAGTGTGCAGTGGAGAGTCATGGTAGGGCTAGGTCACTGAGGGATGAAGGAGGCGAGTGTGCAGTGCAGTGTCAGGGTAGGGCTAGGTCACTGAGGGATGAAGGAGGCGAGTGTGCAGTGGAGAGTCAGGGTAGGGCTAGGTCACTGAGGGATGAAGGAGGCGAGTGTGCAGTGCAGTGTCAGGGTAGGGCTAGGTCACTGAGGGATGAAGGAGGCGAGTGTGCAGTGGAGATTCAGGGTAGGGCTAGGTCACTGAGGGATGAAGGAGGTGAGTGTGCAGTGGAGAATCAGGGTAGGGCTAGGTCACTGAGGGATGAAGGAGGCGAGTGTGCAGTGGAGAGTCAGGGTCGGGCTAGGTCACTGAGGGATGAAGGAGGCGAGTCTGTAGTGGAGAGTCAGGGTAGGGCTAGGTCACTGAGGCATGAAGGAGGCGAGTGTGCAGTGGAGAGTCAGGGTAGGGCTAGGTCACTGAGGGATGAAGGAGGCGAGTGTGCAGTGGAGAGTCAGGGTAGGGCTAGGTCACTGAGGGATGAAGGAGGCGCGTGTGCAGTGGAGAGTCAGGGTAGGGCTAGGTCACTGAGGGATGAAGGAGGCGAGTGTGCAGTGGAGAGTCAGGGTAGGGCTTGGTCACTGAGGGATGAAGGAGGCGAGTGTGCAGTGGAGAGTCAGGGTAGGGCTAGGTCACTGAGGGATGCAGGAGGCGAGTGTGCAGTGGAGAGTCAGGGCCGGGCTAGGTCACTGAAGGATGAAGGAGGCGAGTGTGCAGTGGAGTCAGGGCCGGGCTAGGTCACTGAAGGATGAAGGAGGCGAGTGTGCAGTGGAGTCAGGGCCGGGCTACGTCACTGAGGTATGAAGCAGGCGAGTGTGCAGTGGAGAATCAGGGTCGGGCTGGTTCACTGAGGGATGAAGGAGGCGAGTGTGCAGTGGAGAGTCAGGGATGGGCTAGGTCACTGAGGGATGAAGGAGGCGAGTGTGCAGTGGAGTCAGGGCCGGGCTAGGTCACTGAGGGATGGAGGAGGCGAGTGTGCAGTGGAGAGTCAGGGTCGGGCTAGGTCACTGAGGGATGAAGGAGGCGAGTGTGCAGTGGAGAGTCAGGGTCGGGCTAGGTCACTGAGGGATGAAGGAGGCGAGTGTGCAGTGGAGAGTCAGGGTAGGGCTAGGTCACCGAGGGATGAAGGAGGCGAGTGTGCAGTGGAGAGTCAGGGTAGGGCTAGGTCACTGAGGGATGAAGGAGGCGAGTGTGCAATGCAGTGTCAGGGTAGGGCTAGGTCACTGAGGGATGAAGGAGGCGAGTGTGCAGTGGGGAGTCAGGGTAGGGCTAGGTCACTGAGGGATGAAGCAGGCGAGTGTGCAGTGAAGAGTCAGGGTCGGGCTAGGTCACTGAGGGATGATGGAGGCGAGTGTGCAGTGGAGAGTCAGGGTCGGGCTAGGTCACTGAGGGATGAAGGAGGCGAGTGTGCAGTGGAGAGTCAGGGTAGGGCTAGGTCACTGAGGGATGAAGGAGGCGAGTGTGCAGTGGAGGGTCAGGGTAGGGCTAGGTCACTGAGGGTTGAAGCAGGCGAGTGTGCAGTGGAGAGTGAGGGTCGGGCTAGGTCACTGAGGGATGAAGGAGGCGAGTGTGCAGTGGAGCATCAGGGTCGGGCTAGGTCACTCAGGGATGAAGGAGGCGAGTGTGCAATGCAGTGTCAGGGTAGGGCTAGGTCACTGAGGGATGAAGGAGGTGAGTGTGCAGTGGAGAGTCAGGGTCAGGCTAGGTCACTGAGGGATGAAGGAGGCGAGTGTGCAGTGGAGAGTCAGGGTAGGGTTGGTCACTGAGGGATGAAGGAGGCGAGTGTGCAGTGGAGAGTCAGTGTCGGGCTAGGTCACTGAGGGATGAAGGAGGTGAGTGTGCAGTAGAGAGTCAGGGTCGGGCTAGGTCACTGAGGGATGAAGGAGGCGAGTGTGCAGTGGAGAGTCAGGGTAGGGCTAGGTCACTGAGGGATGAAGGAGGCGAGTGTGCAGTGGAGGGTCAGGGTAGGGCTAGGTCACTGAGGGATGAAGGAGGCGAGTGTGCAGTGGAGAGTCAGTGTCGGGCTAGGTCACTGAGGGATGAAGGAGGTGAGTGTGCAGTGGAGAGTCAGGGTCGGGCTAGGTCACTGAGGGATGAAGGAGGCGAGTGTGCAGTGGAGAGTCAGGGTCGGGCTAGGTCATTGAGGGATGAAGGAGGCGAGTGTGTAGTGGAGAGTCAGGGTAGGGCTAGGTCACTGAGGGATGAAGGAGGCGAGTGTGCAGTGGAGAGTCAGGATAGAGCTAGATCACTGAGGGATGAAGGAGGCGAGTGTGCAGTGGAGAGTCAGGGTCGGGCTAGGTCACTGAGGGATGAAGGAGGCGAGTGTGTAGTGGAGAGTCAGGGTCGGGCTTGGGCACTGAGGGATGAAGGAGGCGAGTGTGTAGTGGAGAGTCAGGGTAGGGCTAGGTCACTGAGGGATGAAGTAGGTGAGTCTGTAGTGGAGAGTCAGGGTAGGGCTAGGTCACTGAGGGATGAAGGAGGCGAGTGTGCAGTGGAGAGTCAGGGTCGGGCTAGGTCACTGAGGGATGAAGGAGGCGAGTGTGCAGTGGAGAGCCAGGGTCGGGCTAGGTCACTGAGGGATGAAGGAGGCGAGTGTGCAGTGGAGAGTCAGGGTCGGGCTAGGTCACTGAGGGATGAAGGAGGCGAGTGTGCAGTGGAGAGTCAGGGTAGGGCTAGGTCACTGAGGGATGAAGGAGGCGAGTGTGCAGTGGAGAGTCAGGGTCGGGCTAGGTCAGTGAGGGATGAAGGAGGCGAGTGTGCAGTGGAGAGTCAGGGTCGGGCTAGGTCACTGAGGGATGAAGGAGGCGAGTGTGCAGTGGAGAGTCAGGGTCGGGCTAGGTCAGTGAGGGATGAAGGAGGCGAGTGTGCAGTGGAGAGCCAGGGTCGGGCTAGGTCACTGAGGGATGAAGGAGGCGAGTGTGCAGTGGAGAGTCAGGGTCGGGCTAGGTCACTGAGGGATGAAGGAGGCGAGTGTGCAGTGGAGAGTCAGGGTAGGGCTAGGTCACTGAGGGATGAAGGAGGCGAGTGTGCAGTGGAGAGTCAGGGTCGGGCTAGGTCAGTGAGGGATGAAGGAGGCGAGTGTGCAGTGGAGAGTCAGGGTCGGGCTAGGTCACTGAGGGATGAAGGAGGCGAGTGTGCAGTGGAGAGTCAGGCTCGGGCTAGGACACTGAGGGATGAAGGAGGCGAGTGTGCAGTGGAGAGTCAGGGTAGGGCTAGGTCACTGAGGGATGAAGGAGGCGAGTGTGCAATGCAGTGTCACGGTAGGGCTAGGACACTGAGGGATGAAGGAGGCGAGTGTGCAGTGGAGAGTCAGGGTCGGGCTAGGTCCCTGAGGGATGAAGGAGGCGAGTGTGTAGTGGAGAGTCAGTGTCGGGCTAGGTCACTGAGGGATGAAGGAGGCGAGTGTGCAGTGGAGAGTCAGGGTCGGGCTAGGTCACTGAGGGATGAAGTAGGCGAGTCTGTAGTGGAGAGTCAGGGTAGGGCTAGGTCACTGAGGGATGAAGGAGGCGAGTGTGCAGTGGAGAGTCAGGGTCGGGCTAGGTCACTGAGGGATGAAGGAGGCGAGTGTGTAGTGGAGAGTCAGGGTCGGGCTAGGTCACTGAGGGATGAAGGAGGCGAGTGTGCAGTGGAGAGCCAGGGTCGGGCTCGGTCACTGAGGGATGAAGGAGGCGAGTGTGCAGTGGAGAGTCAGGGTCGGGCTAGGTCAGTGAGGGATGAAGGAGGTGAGTGTGCAGTGGAGAGTCAGGGTAGGGCTAGGTCACTGAGGGATGAAGGAGGCGAGTGTGCAGTGGAGAGTCAGTGTAGGGCTAGGTCACTGAGGGATGAAGGAGGCGAGTGTGTAGTGGAGAGTCAGTGTCGGGCTAGGTCACTGAGGGATGAAGGAGGCGAGTGTGCAGCGGAGAGTCAGGGTCGGGCTAGGTCAGTGAGGGATGAAGGAGGCGAGTGTGCAGTGGAGAGTCAGGGTAGGGCTAGGTCACTGAGGGATGAAGGAGGCGAGTGTGCAGTGGAGAATCAGGGTCGGGCTAGGACACTGAGGGATGAAGGAGGCGAGTGTGCAGTGGAGAGTCAGGCTCGGGCTAGGACACTGAGGGATGAAGGAGGCGAGTGTGCAGTGGAGAGTCAGGGTCGGGCTAGGTCACTGAGGGATGAAGGAGGCGAGTGTGCAGTGGAGAGTCAGGGTCGGGCTAGATCACTGAGGGATGAAGGAGGTGAGTGTGCAGTGGAGAGTCAGGGTCGGGCTAGGTGACTGAGGGATGAAGGAGGCGAGTGTTCAGTGGAGAGTCAGGGTAGGACGAGGTCACTGAGGGATGAAGGAGGCGAGTTTGTAGTGGAGAGTCAGGGTCGGGCTAGGTCACTGAGGGATGAAGGAGGCGAGTGTGCAGTGGAGAGTCAGGGTAGGGCTAGGTCACTGAGGGATGAAGGAGGCGAGTGTGCAGTGAAGAGTCAGGGTAGGGCTAGGTCACTGAGGGATGAAGGAGGAGAGTGTGCAGTGGAGTCTCAGGGTCGGGCTAGGTGACTGAGGGATGAAGGAGGCGAGTGTGTAGTGGAGTCGCAGGGTCGGGCTAGGTCACTGAGGGATGAAGGAGGCGAGTGTGCAGTGGAGAGTCAGGGTAGGGCTAGGTCACTGAGGGATGAAGGAGGCGAGTGTGCAGTGGAGAGTCAGGGATGGGCTCGGTCACTGAGGGATGAAGGAGGCGAGTGTGCAGTGGAGAGTCAGGGTAGGGCTAGATCAGTGAGGGATGAAGGAGGCGAGTGTGCAGTGGAGAGTCAGGGTCGGGCTAGGTCACTGAGGGAGGATGCGAGCGTGCAGTGCAGTGTCAGGGCCGGGCTAGGTCACTGAGGGATGAAGGAGGCGAGCGTGCAGTGCAGTGTCAGGGTAGGCTAGGTCCCTGAGGGATGAAGGAGGCGAGTGTGCAGTGCAGTGTCAGGGTAGGGCTAGGTCCCTGAGGGATGAAGGAGGCGAGTGTGCAGTGGAGAGTCAGGGTCGGGCTAGGTCACTGAGGGATGAAGGAGGCGAGTGTGTAGTGGAGAGTCAGTGTAGAGCTAGGTCACTGAGGGATGAAGGAGGCGAGTGTGCAGTGGAGAGTCAGGGTCGGGCTAGGTCACTGAGGGATGAAGGAGGCGAGTGTGCAGTGGAGAGTCAGTGTAGGGCTAGGTCACTGAGGGATGAAGGAGGCGAGTGTGCAGTGGAGAGTCAGGGTAGGGCTAGGTCACTGAGGGATGAAGGAGGCGAGTGTGCAGTGGAGAGTCAGGGTAGGGCTAGGTCACTGAGGGATGAAGGAGGCGAGTGTGTAGTGGAGAGTCAGGGTCGGGCTAGGTTACTGAGGGATGAAGGAGGCGAGTGTGCAGTGGAGAATTAGGGTAGGGCTAGGTCACTGAGGGATGAAGGAGGCGAGCGTGCAGTGCAGTGTCAGGGTAGGCTAGGTCCCTGAGGGATGAAGGAGGCGAGTGTGCAGTGCAGTGTCAGGGTAGGGCTAGGTCCCTGAGGGATGAAGGAGGCGAGTGTGCAGTGGAGAGTCAGGGTCGGGCTAGGTCACTGAGGGATGAAGGAGGCGAGTGTGTAGTGGAGAGTCAGTGTAGAGCTAGGTCACTGAGGGATGAAGGAGGCGAGTGTGCAGTGGAGAGTCAGGGTAGGGCTAGGTCACTGAGGGATGAAGGAGGCGAGTGTGCAGTGGAGAGTCAGGGTAGGGCTAGGTCACTGAGGGATGAAGGAGGCGAGTGTGCAGTGGAGAGTCAGGGTCGGGCTAGGTCACTGAGGGATGAAGGAGGCGAGTGTGCAGTGGAGAGTCAGTTTAGGGCTAGGTCACTGAGGGTTGAAGGAGGCGAGTGTGTAGTGGAGAGTCAGGGTCGGGCTAGGTTACTGAGGGATGAAGGAGGCGAGTGTGCAGTGGAGAATTAGGGTAGGGCTCGCCTCATACATCCCTCAGTGACGTCGCTTTGCGCTGACATGCGCCCAGTGGGCGGGCTCTGCTCCCGTTGTTTCCGGTCACTCCCCCCCCCCGGAGGACCCGCCCCCTCCCTGCTCAGTCCATGTGATCCTCTCCGGTGGTCCGCACCTCGCATGCACCCTGCTGCAGTTGGAACCAGTCTGTCTTTCCTCCACCAAGATGGCGGCAGGATCTTGCGGAGGCAGCATTGGTGGTACCTCTCCAGTGTTTTGAGCTGCCTGCTTTACATAGTCCATGTCTCTGAAGCATACAGGAGGGCAGGTATCACTACTGTTCTGTAGACCATGAGCTTGGTGCTGGGTTTGAGGTCCTGGTCTTCAAACGCTCTCTTCCTTGGCAGGATAGGCACACCAACGTTAAGTGTTCTTGCTCAGGCCAACATCCCCAGCATCGAAGCTTTGACTACGCTCGATCAGCTCCGATGGATGGGTCACATTGTCCGCTTGCCCGATACGAGACTCCCAAAACAAGCGCTCTACTCGGAGCTCCGGCACGGCAAGAGAGCCCCAGGTGGGCAGAGGAAACGCTTCAAGGACACCCCTCAAAGCCTCCTTGAAAAAGTGCAACACCCCCACCGACACCTGGGAATCCCTGGCCCAAGGCCGCACAAAGTGGAGGAGAAGCATCCGGGAAGGCGCTGAACACCTCGAGTGTCTTCGCCGGGAGCAAACGGAAACCAAACGCAAACAGCGGAAGGAGCGCACGTCAACCCAAGCACCCCACCCACCCGCCCCTTCAACCACCATCTGCCTCACCTGTGACAAGAGACTGTAGGTCTGCATTGGACTCATCAGTCACCTGAGAACTCATTGTTAATGTGGAAGCATCATCCTCGGTTCTGGGGGACTGCCTAAGAAGAAGGCGGCGCGTAACCCGGGCCTGTCACCGAGAAAAAGCCTCACCACTGCCGGCCGCTGGATCTCATTCGGGCCCGAGGCACGGCCTACCTGCAGTTTATTAATCTCCCAACCCCGCTCCCGCCGACCTGCAGCTTCGCCCGGCGACTGCGCGAGGCTTTCTTTGTAAAGTTGGCGAGGGACACGTGACCCGGGCCCACTGCCTGATTGACGGGAGCTTCCGACCAATAGGGAGCGAGCAGGGCGGGGCTGGAGGAGCAAGCTGGCGGCGGGTCCTCCAACCAATCAGGGAGCCCGAGGGGCGGGACTAGCGCCGGCTGATTGTCTGATCCGCAGGGCAGCGAGTTTCTCCAGTCCCTTGTTCAGGGCCCGGGCCCAGGGGAGGCTGTGGGCCTTTATTCCCCTTATTGGACACAAGGCTCTTTGTCTCACAACACACTGGCTCAGATTTTATTAGAGACTTTTTAAATTCATGAATAAAAGCAGATAAACCTCGTGCTTCTGTAGAACAAACTTTTTAATATTTGGGAGTAAAAGTACAAGTTTGTTTCCCTCTGGGGAATTTATTATTAGTTTCAGGAAACAACAACAACCAGTTGTATTTATAAAGCGCCTTTAATGTAGTAAAACGTCCCAAGGCTCTTCACAGGAGCGTTATAAAACAAAATTTGACACCGAGCTACATAAGGAGATATTCGGGCAGATGACCAAAAGGTTGGTCAAAGAAGTAGGTTTTAAGGAGAATCTTAAAGAAGGAGAGAGAGATAGAGAGATGGAGAGGTTTAGGGAAGGAATTCCAGAGCTTAGGGCCCAGGCAGCTGAAGGCACGGCCACCAATGGTGGAGCGATTAAAATCGGGGATGCTCAAGAGGCCGGAATTAGAGGAGCGCAAATATCTCAGAAGGTTGTAGGGGCTGAAAGAGATTACAGAGATAGGGAGGGGCGAGGCCACGGAGGGATTTGAAAACAAGGATGAGAATTTTAAGGATGAGACACTTGAAGAAAAGCAGGGAGTGGGGGAGGGTCAAGCCCTTATGGGACAGGGTCGCTAATTCTGTTCTGTGACAGTTACTGGGACAGACTGTATCTCCCCCTCTCCTCCACACAGGGATTTGTGGTCGTTAAAGGGACAGCGATTCTCCTTGTTCCACGAGATTGTAATTAAAGGGACACTACTCTGAGATGGCTGCGAACTTTTAGTGCCGCCAGCCTTTCTAAAACATCTTCCTTTCTTTGAAGATCTGCGTGAACTCGCTGGTGACTCAGCAGGTTGGATGAACTCTGAAACCTCTTTGCACAGTCAGAACATTTAAAGGGTCTCTCATCGGTTCTGGGGCAGGAGGGATCTGGTTAACAGTGATCACAATATCATTGGGTTTAAAGTAGTTATGGAAAGGGACAAAGAAAAATCAACGGTGAAAATACCCAGCTGGAAGAGAACTAATTTCAGTGATGTGAGAAGGGATCGAGCACAGGTGGACTGGAAACAAAGATTGTCCAGGAAAACAGTGAATGACCAATGGCAGGCCTTCAGGGCTGAGATAGTTCGGGTACAAACCAAACATATTCCCATAAGGAGGAAAGATGGAGCGTCCAAAGCTCGAGCTCCGGATGACAAAGGATATAGAGGTTAAAATAAAACAGAAAAAAAAGGTTTACGACAAATGTCAGGTACAGAATACAGTCAAAAACCAGGCAGAATACAGAGAGAGGGGAAATGTAACAGGATATAAGAAGGGCAAAGAGAAAATATGAGAAAAGATTAGCGGGTAACATAAAAGGGAACCTAAAAATCTTCTATAAACATATGAAAAGTAAAAGGATAGTTAAAGGAATGGTGGGGCCGATTAGGGACCAAATAGGAGCTCATCATACGGAGGCAGAGGGCGTGGCTGAGGTACTGAATGAGTACTTAGCATCTGTCTTCACAAAAGAAGAGGATGAAGTTAATGTCGCAGTAGAGGAGGGGGGAGTAGAGAAATTGGATAAAAATAGATAGAAAGGAGGTGCGAAATAGGTTGTCATCACTCAAAGTTAACAAGTCACCCGGTCCAGATGCGATGCATCCTAGATTGCTGAGGGAAGCTAGGGTGGAGATAGCAGAAGCTCTGACCACAATCTTTCAATCTCCCTCAGATATATGGGAGTGGTGCCAGAAGACTGGAGGATTGTAAATGTTACACCCTGTTTAAAAAAGGGGAGAGGGATAAACCTGGTAACTACAGGCCAATCAGTCTAATGTCAGTGGTCGGTGTAGGACTAGAGACCATTGTCAAGGACAAAATTAATTCTCACTTGAAGAAGCATGGGTTAATAAGGGGCAGCCAGTATGGATTTGTTAAAGGTAAATCGTGTCCGACTAACCTGATTGAGTTCTTTGATGAAGGAACAGAGGGTTGATGAAGGTAGTGCAGTAGATGTTGTTTATAAGGACTTTCAAAAGGCATTTGATAAAGTACTACATAAGAGACTTACTTGGAAAATAGAAGCACAGGGAATTAAAGGGCTGATGGTAATTTGGGTATAATTGGCTAAGGGAGAGGAGGCAGTGAGTAGTGCTGAGGGATGTTTTTCTGACTGGAGGGAAGTATGCAGTGCGTTGCACTAAAGCTTTACAAATCACTAGTTAGGAACATAGGAACAGGAGGAAGCCATTCAGCCCCTCGAGCCTGTTCCGCCATTCAATGAGATCATGGCTGATCTGCGACCTAACTCCATACACCTGCCTTTGGCCCATATCCCTTAATACCTTTGGGTAACAAAAACCTATCAATCTCAGATTTAAAATTAACAATTGATCTCGCATCAATGACCGTTTGCGGAAGAGAGTTCCAAACTTCTACCACCCTTTGTGTGTAGAAGTGTTTCCTAATTTCACTCCTGAAAGGTCTGGCTCTAATTTTTAGACTATGCCCCCAGTCCTAGAATCCCCAACCAGCGGAAATAGTTTCTCTCTATCTACCCTATCTGTTCCCCTTAATATCCTGAAAACTTCGATCAGATGACCCCTTAACCTGCTAAATTCCAGGGAATACAACCCTAATTTGTGTAATTTCTCCTCGTAACTTAACCCTTGAAGTCCGGGTATCATTCTGGTAAACCTACGCTGCACTCCCTCCAAGGCCAATATATCCTTCCTAAGGTGTGGTGCCCAGAACTGCTCACAGTACTCCAGGTGTGGTCTAACCAGGGTTTTGTACAGCTGCAGGGTTTTGGCCTCAGCTGGGGTATTGTGTACAGTTCTGGGCACCACACTTTAGGAAGGATGTCAAGGCCTTGGAGAGGGTGCAGAGGAGGTTGACCAGGATGGTACCAGGGATGAGGGACTTCAGTTATGTGGAGAGATTGGAGAAGCTGGGATTGTTCCCCTTACAGCAGAGAAGGTTAAGAGGAGACCTAATAGAGGTGTTCAAAATGATGAGGGGTTTTGATCGAGCAAGTAGGGAGAAACTGTTCACTCTGGCAAGTGGGTCGGTAACCAAAGGTCACAGATTTAAAATAGTTGCTAAAAGAACTAGAGGGAAATGAGGAGAATTGTTTTCACACAGAGGGTTGTTAAGATCTGGAACGCACCATCTGAAAGGATGCTGGAATCAGGTTCCACAGGAACTTTCAAACGGTAATTGGACATGTACTCGAAGAGGACTAGTTTGCAGAGTTCTGGGGATAAAGCTGGGGTTTGGGACTAAATTGCACAGCTCTTTCAAAGAGCCAGCACAGACACGATGGGCCGAATCACCTCCTTCTGTGCTGTTAGATTCTATGATCAGTGTGAAGACTCTGGTGTCTCTTAAGGTTCTTAGAGCTTTTAAAGCTCTTCCCACAGTCAGAACATCGAAAGGGTCTCTCGTCAGTGTGAACAAGCTGGTGTGACAGGAGGGTGGATGACTCAGTGAATCCCTTCCCACACACGGAGCAGGTGAACGGCCTCTCACCAGTGTGGAGGAGCCGATGTCTCTTCAGCTCCCCGGAGCTTTTAAATCTCTTCCCACAGTCAGAACATTTAAAGGGGTTCTCTCCAGTGTGAACTCGCTGATGTGCCAGCAGGTTGGAGGACCGAGCAAATCCCTTCCCACACACGGAGCAGGTGAACGGTCTCTCCCCAGTGTGTAGGTGTTGGTGTCTCTTCAGCTCCCGGGAGCTTTTAAAGCTCTTCCCACAGTCAGAACATTTAAAGGGTCTCTCGTCAGTGTGAACAAGCTGGTGTGTCTGCAGGGTGGATGATTCAGTGAATCCCTTCCCACACACGGAGCAGATGAATATCCTCTCCCCAGTGTGGAGCCGCTGGTGTCTCTGCAGGTTGGATGACTGAGTGAATCCCTTCCCACACACGAAGCAGGTGAACGGTCTCTCTCCAGTGTGAACTCGCTGGTGTTGCTTGAGCTCCCGGGGGATTTTAAAGCTCTTTCCACACTCAGAACATTTAAAGGGTCTCTCATCAGTGTGAACTCGCTGGTGGCCCTTCAGTTCCCCGGGGCTTTTAAAGCTCTTCCCACAGTGGGAACATTTAAACGGTCTCTCATCAGTGTGAACAAGCTGGTGTGTCAGCAGGGTGGATGACTGCAAGAATCCCTTCCCGCACACGGAGCAGGTGAATGGCCTCTCTGCAGTGTGAACAAGCTGGTGTCCCTTCAGATCCCCGGAGCTTTTAAAGCTCTTACCACAGTCAGGACAGTTAAACGGCCTCTCATCAGTGTGAGCTCGCTGGTGTCCCTTCAGATCCCCGGAGCTTTTAAAGCTCTTCCCACAATCAGGACACGTAAACGGCCTCTCATCAGTGTGAACAAGCTGGTGTCGCACCAGATCGGCGGAGCTTTTAAAGCTCTTCCCACAGTCAGAACATGTAAATGGTCTCTCATCAGTGTGAACAAGCTGGTGTCGCTTCAGATCCTGGGGGCTTTTAAAGTTCTTCCCACAGTCAGAACACTGAAATGGTCGCTCGTCAGTGTGAACTCGCTGGTGTGTTTGCAGGTGGGATGAACAAACAAATCCCTTTCCACACACGGAGCAGGTGAACGGACTGTCCCTGGTGCGACTGTGCCGTTGAACTTCTATTGCAGACGGGGAACTGAATCCCTTCCCGCCGTCCCCACCTTTACCCGGTTTCTCCCCGGTGTGACAGTGCATGTGTCTCACCAGGTCAGGCGATCGGCTGAATCCGCGTCCACACACTGGACACATGTGCGGTTTGTCATCGCTGCGATCGGTGCTTTCTCCTTCCATGTGCAAAGGCCGATGATATTCAGGTCCTGATGAATCGAGCGACTCTGTCAGATCTTGATGTGATGTTTGGTCTGAGCTTCCCGCCTGTAACTGCTCCATTTCTATAACCCTGTAAATCGAGTTCAGAAAAGGATCAGAGGCAAACTGTTGTTTAATTTTCCCCTTTCTGAACCTAGGTGCAGTGAAGCTGATTTTCAGGCCCTGGCTGCTGCACAGGTCAGTTGAAAGGATCAGCAGTAATGGCGGCTGTAATACCCACAAGCCCCTGCGCTCCAGAAAGCGCTCTGTTGACTCTGAGTCCCGCGCATGTGCTCATGGCCCCCGCGCTCTCCCTCCTGCTCCACAATCACCCAGCCCGATCGGTCCACAACGCGCTTGCTCAGCGCACAAAACCCTGTTGGAACATCGGGCGCGCATGCGGAGCCGCAACATCTGGTACGCGTGCGCGGCTCAGGTGGGGGCGAGTCGGTGTTTCGCCTCAGCCGCCAGGGAGGTGCCCATGCGCAGGACGACCCAACATTCTTCCTGTCAGCAATCACTCCCTCGTTTCTTTAATAAAAACAGAAAATGCTGGAAATACTCAGCAGGTCAGGCAGCATCTGTGGAGACAGAAACAGAGTTAACGTTTCACGTCAATGACCCTTCGTCAGAACTGCTTGTTCTTTAGTGTCAGCTGTGGCTCAGTTGGTAGCACTCTCGTCTCTGAGTCAGAAAGTTGTGGGTTCAAGTCCCAGCCCAGAGACTTGAGCACCAAAATCCAGGCTGGCACTGCAGTGCAGTGCTGAGGGAGTGCGGCACTGTCGGAGGTGCCGTCTTTCGGATGAGATGTTAAACTGAGGCCCTGTCTGCTCTCTCAGGTGGTTATAAAAGATCCCATGGCACTATTTCGAGAAAGAAAGACTTGCATTTATATGGTGCTTTCATGACCATAGGAGCAGGATAATAATAATAATAATCAACTTTATTGTCATTGTTAGTGCACAAGTGCAGTACAACGAAATGTAGGCTTGCGGCTCCCGAGAGTGTACATTAAGATTAAGACATTTAAACATTCAACATTCATTTGGCTTGTAATACATTAACATAAACATAATAAAGTGCATTGGCAATAAAGTAGGCCATTCAATGCGATCATGGCTGATCATCCAAATTCAGTACCCTGTCCCTGCTTTCTCCCCATATCCCTTGACCCCTTTAGCCTTAAGAAATATATCCAACTCTTTCTTGAATATATTTAATGAACTGACCTCCACCGCCCTCTGTGACAGAGAATTCCACAGGTTCACCACTCTCTGGGTGAAGAAATTCCTCATTTCAGTCCTAAATGGCTTACCCCTTATCCTTAGACTATGACCCCTGGTTCTGGACTCCCCGGCCATCAGAAACATCCTTCCTGCATCTAGTCTGTCCAGACCTGACAGAATTTTATAGGTTTCGATGAGATCCCCTCTCAATCTTCTAAACTCCAGTGAGTATAAGCCCAATCGACACAATCTCTCCTCATACGTCATTCCTGCCATCCCAGGTATCAGCCTGGTGAATCTTCGCTGCACTCCCTCCCACCAGGTGTCTTGAAGTGCTTTACAGCCAATGAAGTACTACAATGATGTAGTCACTGTTGTAATGTGGGAAAGAGCAGGGGAGTTATCCCCGGTGTCCTAGCCAATGTGTATCCCTCAATTAACATAACAAAAAGATAGATTATCTGGTCATTATCACATTTCTGTTTGTGGGAGCTTGCTGTGCGCTAATTGACTGCCGTGTTTCCTACATTACAACAGTGACTACACTTCAAAAAGTACTTAATTAGCTGTAAAGCACTTTGGGACGTCCAGTGGTGGTGAAAGGCGCTATATAAATGCAAGTCTTTCTTTCTTCACCGGTCTCACCAGTGACCTCTTCTGGCTGATGGTTGATTGACAGTCAAGAGCCCGCGCATGCGCAGGCGGGACGACGGATTGTGCCGACTCCGGCACAGCGACCCCTCCCGGTCACCAAGGGTAATAACCGCGCATGCCCAGAGGACACCAACCCCCCTCCACCATTCGGAGCTGTGCCTGCGCACTCGGATCCTGCCGATCGGAGTCGGTGCGGGGCATTCCGGGGAAAGGCCTTGGTGTCGGTTACAGAGTCGCGATCGGTGACGCAAGTGAGTTTTCTCCGCTCCGATTGGGTGGAGAATCGCGCGGGGTGGGGGGAGGGGTGGATCGGGAGAGAATAAAGAGAAATAGAAAAACCTGAGAGTCCGCGAGGCACCGGACCGAGCGGCTTCAGTTGGACTGAGCACGTGATCTACTCGGGGACACGTGACCCGGGCCCGCGGCCTGATTGACGGGAGCTTCCGACCAATAGGGAGCGAGCAGGGCGGGTCTGGAGGAGCGAGCCGGCGGCGGGTCCTCCAACCAATCGGGGAGCCCGAGGGGCGGGACTAGCGCCGGCTGATTGTCTGATCCGCAGGGCAGCGAGTTTCTCCAGTCCCTTGTTCAGGGCCCGGGGCCAGGGGAGGCTGTGGGCCTTTATTCCCCTTATTGGACACAAGGCTCTTTGTCTCACAACACACTGGCTCAGGTTTTAATAGAGACTTTTTAAATTCATGAATAAAAGCAGATAAACCCCGTGCTTCTGTGGCACAAAATATTTAATATTTCATAGAATCATAGAATGGTTACAGCACAGAAGGAGGCCATTCGGCCCGTCGAGCCCATGCCGGCTCTCTGCAAGACCACTTTAACTAGTCCCACTCCCCCGCCCTTTCCCCGTAACCCTGCACATTTCTTTACTTCAGGTACTTATCCAATTCCCTTTTGAAAGCCGTGATTGAATCTGCCTCCACCACCCTTTCAGGCAGTGCATTCCAGATTCTAACCACTCGCTACTTTAAAAAGTTTTTCCTCATGTCGTCTTTGGTTCTTCTGTCAATCACCTTAAATCGGTGTCCTCTGGTTCTCGACCCTTCCGCCAATGGGAACAGTTTCTCTCTACTCTGTCCAGACCCCTCATGATTTTGAATACCTCTATCAAATCTCCTCCCAACCTTCTCTGCTCTAAGGAGAACAACCCCAGCTTCTCCAGTCTATCCACGTAACTGAAGTCCCTCATCCCTGGAACCATTCTTGTAAATCTATTCTTCACCATCTCTAAGGGCTTCACATCCTTCGTAAAGTGCGGTGCCCAGAATTGGACACAATACTCCAGTTGAGGCCGAACCAATGTTTTATAAAGGCTCATCATAACTTCCTTGCTTTTGGAGTCTGCCTCTATTTATAAAGCCCAGGCTCCTGCATACTTTTTTAACCGCTTTCTCAACCTGCCCTGCCACCTTCAACGATTTGTGTACCCATACCCCCAGGTCTCACTTTAGAATTGTACCCTTTAGTTTATATTGCCTCTCCTCGTTCTTCCTACCAAAATGTATCACTTTGCACTTCTCTGCGTTAAATTTCATCTGCCATGTGTCCACCCATTCCACCAGCCTGTCTATGTCTTCTTGAAGTCTATCACTATTCTCCTCACTGTTCACTATACTTCCAAGTTTTGTGTCAGCTGAAAATTTTGAAATTCTGCCCTGTACACATAGAAACATAGAAGATAGGAGCAGGAGTAGGCCATTCGGCCCCTCGAGCCTGCTCCGCCATTCAATGAGATCATGGCTAATCATCCAAATTCAAAACCCTGTCCCTGCCTTCTCCCCATATCCCTTGATCCCTTTAGCCTTAAGAAATATATCCAACTCTTTCTTGAATATATTTAATGAACTGGCCTCCACCGCCCACAGGTTCACCACTCTCTGGGTGAAGAAATCCCTCCTCATTTCAGTCCTAAATGGCTTACCCCTTATCCTTAGACTATGACCCCTGGTTCTGGACTCCCCGGCCATCAGAAACATCCTTCCTGCATCTAGTCTGTCCAGGCCTGACAGAATTTTATAGGTTTCGATGAGATCCCCTCTCAATCTTCTAAACTCCAGTGAGTATAAGCCCAATCGACACAATCTCTCCTCATACGTCATTCCTGCCATCCCAGGTATCAGTCTGGTGAATCTTCGCTGCACTCCTTCCATGGCAAGAACGTCCTTCCTCAGGTAAGGCGACCAAAACTGCACACAACACTCAAGGTGTGGTCTCACCAAGGCCCTGTACAACCGCAGCAAGACATCCTTGTTCTTGTACTCGAACCCTCTTGCTACGAAGGCCAACATACCATTTGCCTTCTTAACCGCCTGCTGCACCTGCATGCTTACCTTCAGCGACTGGTGTACAAGAACACCCAGGTCTCTTTGCACTTCCCCTTCTCCCAATCTATTACCATTCAAATAATAATCTGCCTTCCTGTTTTTGCCACCAAAGTGGATAACCTCACATTTATCCACATTATAGTGCATTTGCCATGTTTCTGCCCAATCACCCAACCTGTCCAAATCATGCTGGAGTTTCACGACATCCTCCTCACAGCATACCCTCCCACCCAGCTTTGTGTCGTCTGCAAATTTGGAGATATTACATCCAATTCCCTCGTCCAGATCATTAATATATATTGTGAACAGCTGGGGTCCTAGGACCGATCCTTGCGGTACCCCATTAGTCACTGCCTGCCACTCGGAAAAAGACCCGTTTATTCCAACTCTTTGCTTTCTGTCCGCCTACCAGTTCTCTATCCAAGTCAATACCTTGCCCCAATCCCATGTGCCTTAATTTTGCACGCTAATCTCTTATGCGGGACCTTATCGAAAGCCTTCTGAAAGTCCAAATACACCACATCCACTGGTTCTCCCTTATCTATTTTACCAGTTACATCCTCAAAAAATTCCAGTAGATTAGTCAAGCATGATTTACCTTTTGTAAATCCATGTTGACTTTGTCCGATCCAGTCACTGCTTTCCAAGTGCTCTGCTATTACATCTTTTATAATGAACTCTAGCATTTTCCCCACTACCGATGTCAAGCTTACCGGTCTATAATTCCCCGCCTTTTCTCTACCACCTTTTTTGAATAGTGGGGTAACATTAGCTACCCGCCAATCCATGGGTACCGTTCCAGAGTCTATCAAGTTCTGGAAGATGACCAGCAATGCATCTACTATTTCTAGGGCCACTTCCTTAAGTACCCTGGGATGTAGATTATCAGGCCCTGGGGATTTATCGGCCTTCAGTCCCATTAATTTTCCTAACACCATTTCCCTACAAATACTGATTTCTTTCAGTTCCACCCTTTCATCAGACCCTATGTTCCCCGGCATCTCTGGGAGGTTATTTGTGTCCTCCTTTGTGAAGACAGAACCAAAATATGTATTTAGTTGGTCTGCCATTTCTTTGTTCCCCATTATAAATTCCCCCGATTCTGACTGCAAGGGACCTACGCTTGACTTCACCAATCTTTTTCTCTTCACATATCTATAAAAGCTTTTACAGTCAGTTTTTATGTTCTCTGCAAGCTTACTCTCATATTCTATTTTCCCTTTCTTAATTAATCCCTTTGTCCTCCTTTGCTGAATCCTAAACTGCTCCCAATCCTCAGGATTATTGCTTTTTCTGGCCAATTTATATGTCCTCTCCTTGGACCTTATGCTATCCCTAATTTCCCTTGTTAGCCACGGTTGGGTCACCGTTTTTGTTTTATTTTTATGCCAAACTGGGATGAACAAATTCTGTAGTTCATCCATTCGGTCTTTGAATGTTTGCCATTGCCTATCCGCCGTCAACCCTTTGAGTGCCATTCCCCAATCAATCCTACCCAACTTGCTCCTCAGACCACCATAGTTTCCTTTATTTAAATTGAGGACCCTAGTCTCCGAGTCAACTACTTCATTGTCCATCTTAATGAAGAATTCGATCATATTATGATCGCTCCGACCCAAGGGGCCTCTTACAACAAGATTGCTAATTAATCCTTTCTCGTTACATAATACCCAGTCTAAGATGGCCTGATCTCTGGTTGGTCCCTCGACATATTGGTCCAGAAAACCATCCCGTAAACACTCCAGGAATTCCTCCTCCACAGATGGAGGAGAAGCTGCTGGGTTTAACCCCCAGTACTTCTGAGCCCAGGAGGACCCAACAATTTCCAATGTGGGACTGTCAAGGGAGGTGGATTCTGGGGGAGATTAGGTTGCTAAGCAGACACTGTCCCTACAATGTAAAAGAGTATTGTTTTAGGAACAAAAATTTCTGTAGAGGCTGTTAATCCAATTTACATCTACAGATTTGTTTTAATTCATTCTTGGGATGTGGGCATCGCTAGCAAGCGCAGCAAATATGGCCAATCCCCAGTTGCCCATTGAGAAGGTGGTGGTGAGTCGCCTTCTTGAACTGCTGCAGTCCGTGTGGTGAAGGTACTCCCAAAATGTTGTTAGGTAAGGAGTTCCAGGATTTGGACCCAGCAACAATGAATATGTCTAAGTCAGGATGGTGTGTGACTTGGAGGGGAACATGCAACAGCTGCCCTTGTCCTTCTAGGTGGTGGAGGTTGCGTGTTTTGGAGGTTCTGTCAAAGTTCTGGTCGAGTTGCAGATGTATAAAGTTCCTTTCCTTCGACCGCTCCCCATCCCACTCCCACCTCTCTTCTCCCATAGAGGCCAGAGTCGTATGTAGGCCCAGACCAGGTGGCGGATTCCCTTCCCTGAAGGACATCAGTGAATCAGTTGGGATTTTATGACAATCCGGCAGCTTTCATGGTCACTTTTTCTGGTGCCGGCCCCACAAATGACCAGATTCATTGAGCTTAATTTCACAACCTGCCTTTGTTTTCTTGTGGGTTCTCTCTCACGCTCCCTGTTTTAAATTAATTTTACAGGCTATTAGAAGGGGAGGATTTACAGACGGTAAGCTCAAACCAAACATCACGTCAAGATCTGACAGAGTCACTCGACTCATCGGATCTGAATATCACCGGCCTCTGAACATGGAAGCAAAAAGCACCGTTCACAGCGGGGAGAAACCGTACACGTGTTCTGTGTGTGGACGAGGCTTCAGCCAATCCTCTGGCCTATCGACACACAAGCGCAGTCACACCGGGGAGAGGCCATTCACCTGCTCCGTGTGTGGGAAGGGATTCACTCAGTCATCCACCCTGCTGAATCATCAGCGTGCTCACACTGACGAGAGACCTTTTAAATGCCCGGACTGTGGAAAGTGCTATAAAAGTTCCGGGGAACTGACATTCCATCAACGTGTTCACACTGACGAGAGACCGTTCAGGTGCTCTCACTGTGGGACTGGGTTCAGCGATCATCTGAACTCACTGTCCACCAGCGCACTCACACTGGAGAGAGGCCGTTCACCTGCTCTGTGTGTGGGAAGGAATTCACTCAGTTATCCAACCTGCTGACTCACCAGCGAGTTCACACTGGGGAGAAGCCATTCACCTGCTCTGAGTGTGGGAAGGGATTCACTCGTTCATCCAACCTGCTGACACACCAACTTGTTCACACTGACAAGAGACCTTTTAAATGTTCTGACTGTGAGAAGAGATTTAAAAGCAAAACGCATCTGCTGAGACACCAGAGAGTTCACACTGGGGAGAGGCCGTTCACCTGCCCTGAGTGTGGGAAGCGATTCACTCAGTCATCCACCCTGCTGAATCATCAGCGCGCTCACTCTGATGAGAGACCTTTTAAATGCCCGGACTGTGGGAAGTGCTACAAAAGTTCCGGGGAACTGATGTGCCATCAACGTGTTCACACTGACGAGAGACCGTTCAGGTGCTCTCACTGCGGGACTGGGTTCAGGCAGTCATCTGAACTCACTGTCCACCAGCACACTCACACTGGAGAGAGACCGTTCACCTGCTCCGTGTGTGGGAAGGGATTCACTCAGTCATCCACCCTGCTGGCACACCAGCACATTCACACTGGAGAGAGACCGTTCACCTGCTCCGTGTGTGGGAAGGGATTCACTCAGTCATCCACCCTGCTGAGACACCAGCGAGTTCACACTGGGGAGAGGCCGTTCACCTGCTCCGTGTGTGGGAAGGGATTCACTCGTTCATCCAACCTGCTGACACACCAGCGCATTCACACTGGGGAAAGGCCATTCACCTGCTCCGTGTGTGGGAAGGGATTCGCTCAGTCATCCAACCTGCTGACACACCAGCGAGTTCACAAGTGACTGCAGGGGTTGGATTCTGCTGTTATTGCTGCTGTTAATCACATCCAGGACTGAACCATGTTCATTCCGACAGTTGGGGTTTGTTTCTGCTGATGTTAATAACTCCTGTAACTGGGCTGGAGTTTAATATTCTGGATAGATGTCAAATAAACCAGCTTTGTGTGAAACACATTGTTGTAGATTTTTGTCTTTCCCGTCTGAGTGTTTAGCATCACCTGGCTTGGAGCTCAGAAAGGACAATCTGGGGGAGGATCGTACGGCGGGAACAGAACTCCAGCCTGGACACAGTCCTTCAGGGCCACACTGAGAGGGGCAAACGGCACTTTAGTCTTTCTCGTCTCTCTTCACTGATGGCAAAGTTGCCATGTGAGCTAATCTCGAGGCGTGTGAGAAATGTGTCCCAGCCGCTCTCTGCCATAGTTCAGAGCTCCTAGGCACGGAACAGAAGGCTCCTTTAGGAATGTATCCCAGTGCTTTTTTTTTAGTGGCCTTATTAACCTGTGTCGCTACTTTTAGTGATTTGTGTATCTGTATCCCTGGATCCCTCTGCTCCTCCAGCCCATTTAGACTCTTAGAGGGAAAAATTCGGTGGCGCCCACTTTGGGTCGCTAACGTCACTGGGGCTAATTAGTTAGTGCCCCTGCACATTAAATTCAGCGGTAGCGCCCCAAGCAGGAGGCGGGGTGCTACTGGAAGCGCTCCCCTCCCTCTTGAGGCGCTACCAGTGAATTTCACGGCGCTTCGTGTAACAGCACCATGCCTGTCGGCACATAGCACCGCATCATAGCAGACCTCCCTCCCTGATTAAAGGGGAGGGGCCTAGCAATGCGCACACCGGGGCCCTGCTGGACCACCGGGGAGCGGGGTGTCGGATCAAGAGGAGCGCCGGGCTGAGCGATCGCGGCCGGCACCCGGAAGAAGAAAGGGGAAGGGGGCAGGTGCTGGCAGTCGGCCAAAATAAAAAGTTGCCGCCCGACACCTGCCCTTTAAGTGGCGTCGCTGCGGCTGCAGGAACGACCCCTGACCCTGTCGGACATATCGTCCGGCGATAGGTCAGAGGTCGCAAGCCAAGGTTGCAGCCGGGGTGCTGCGCATGGCGATGACATCATTGGCAGCGGTGCAGTGCCGTGGGGAGCTACCGGCTACCGCCGCCGCTAACCTCCCGCTGAATATCGCGGGAGGCACAAAGCAACCCAATTTCTCCCCCTTGTTATCCAAGTAGTGTGTGGCCTCCTTATTCTTCCGACCAAAACACACCACCTCACCCTGATCTATAGTGAAATTCATTTGCCAATTACACGCCCATTCTGAAATTTATTAATGTCTTCTTGCATTTTGTCTTCATCAGTATTAACTCTACCTCCCAATTTGGTGTTATCGACAAAGTTTGAAATTGTACTTCTGATTCACGAGTCCAGATCGTTTCTGTAAATGGTAAACAACAGTGATCCCAGCACCGATCCCTGTGGAACACCACTTCCCACCTTTTGCCAGTCTGAGTAGCTACTCCCAACCCCTACTCTCTGTTTCCTGTTTTGTAACCAGCTTGCTATCCAAAAACAGTTTGTAAGATCTACAAGATGATCAAGGTCAGGCCATGTGGAGTGAAGGGCCAGGCAGCAGAATGGATGGAAAGATGGCTACAAAACAGAAATCAGAGGGTTGGAGTTAAAGGAAGTTTGTTGCGATCTTTCCATCCATTCTGCTACTTGGCCCTTGACTCCACACGGCCTGACCGTGGTCATCTTGTAGACCGTACATACTGCAGACACAGTGCACCAGTGGTGGAGGGGGTGGATACTGAGTCCTGTTGCAGGGGCGTCCCTGACAGGGTTACAGACCCTTCAGCCACTGGAGAGACATGAAGAGCTGAGCTCGGCAGCATTAGTCCTGTTTTGCATCCTTTGGAGACCAGGTGTACGAGCAGAGTGAGTGCAGCCTTCACAGCAACCGTAATAAAATTGTTACAGTTGTGAAGGAACTTTGTGTCAATGCACTGGACCACAAACAAAGTATGTGTGTCAATTATTGTCTGACTGCAATAATGTTACCTTTATATAGCACCTTTAAAACATAAGTTGTTGTTTGGTCTGAGTTTGCAGTGTGTAAATGCTGCCCTTCTCACAGCCTGTAAAAGGAGTTTACAAAAGCCATCACTGTGAGTCCAGGATAGAAATTGACAAGATTCTCTCCTCCTGGTTCCTGACCAAGGGGGCTGCACATGTGCCCTGCTGCACCCTGAGCCTCTCAAGATGGCGGCCGTTACCCCGGACCTGTCACCGGGAGAAAGCCCCGCAGCTGCCGCCCCGCTCGGGGAAAACGCCCGGCCCGGAGGCTCTGGTTCGGGGCCTGAGGCCCACCCCGGATGCTTGTGAAGCGGATAATGTTGAGTGTTTTACAAATCAAATCAAATCAAATCAACTTTTATTGTCATTGTTAGTGCACAAGTGCAGTACAACGAAATGTAGGCTTGCGGCTCCCGAGAGTGTACAATTTGGATTAGGACACTTAAACATTTCAACATACATTTGTACATATATATTAGCACAAATATGACCATAATAAAGTGCATCGGCAGATGTGCAGGCTTTAGTGTTTATTTGTGGAGTTCAGTAGGATGACAGCCCTGGGAAAGAAGCTGTTCCTAAATCTGGTCGTACGGGTGCGAATGCATCTGTAGCGTCTTCCAGATGGTAGGAGGGCGAACAGACTGTGGCTGGGGTGGGTAGGGTCTTTGATGATGGACCGTGCCCTCCGTAGACAGCGTTTCTGATATATATGTTCTATGGTCGGTAGCCGGGTGCCGGTAATGCGTTGGGCAGTTTTGACTACCCGCTGCAGGGCTTTCTGGTCATGGGAGCTACAGCTGCCATACCATACTGTGATACAGTTCGTCAGGATGCTCTCTATAGTGCAGCGGTAGAAGTTAGAGAGGATCGGGGGTGACAGATTACATCCCTTCAGCCTCCTCAAGAAATATAGGCGCTGCTGGGCCTTCTTCACCAGAGAGGAGGTTTTGAGGGACCAGGAGAGGTCTTCCGTGATGTGGACTCCGAGGAACTTAAAGCTGGCCACCCTTTCCACCGCCGCCCCATTGATGTGGATGGGGGTGTGACTTCCGCCTTTGGACTTCCTGAAGTCCACGATTATTTCCTTTGTTTTCTTGGTGTTAAGGGCCAGGTTGTTGTCGGCGCACCACTTCACGAGATGCTGGACCTCCTCCCTGTAGGCTGACTCATCGTTGTTGGTGATCTGGCCTACTACCGTGGTGTCATCTGCAAACTTGATGATGGTGTTGGAACCATTAACAGCCACACAGTCATGGGTGAAGAGGGAGTAGAGGAGGGGGCTCAGCACACATCCTTGTGGGGCCCCCGTGTTCAGGGTCAGGGGGGGGGGAGGTGTGGTTACCTAATTTGACAGACTGGGGCCTGGGGCCACACTTGGGGTGTGTGCAGCCTGCATCCCCCCAGGGTTTATTAACCCGCTCCCTGAGCCCGGGTGTGAGCGGCCCGCGTCCCCCTGGGGTTCATGAACCCGCTCCCTGAACCCGGGTGTGAGCGGCCCGCGTCCCCCCGGGGTTCATGAACCCGCTCCCTGAGCTCGGGGTGTGAGCGGCCCGCGTCCCCCCGGGGTTCATGAACCCGCTCCCTGAGCTCGGGGTGTGAGCGGCCCGCGTCCCCCCGGGGTTCATGAACCCGCTCCCTGAGCTCGGGGTGTGAGCGGCCCGCGTCCCCCCGGGGTTCATGAACCCGCTCCCTGAGCTCGGGGTGTGAGCGGCCCGCGTCCCCCCGGGGTTCATGAACCCGCTCCCTGAGCTCGGGGTGTGAGCGGCCCGCGTCCCCCCGGGGTTCATGAACCCGCTCCCTGAGCTCGGGGTGTGAGCGTCCCGCGTCCCCCTGGGGTTCATGAACCCGCTCCCTGAGCTCGGGGTGTGAGCAGCCCGCCTCCCCCCGGGGTTCATGAACCCGCTCCCTGACCTCTCACCTGATGAGTCAGCGGCTGCTGCCAATATCCGCGCATGCTCAGCTCACACTGCCTGGGTGATTGACGGAAGCTCTGGACCAATAGGAGGGGCGAGGCGGGGCTGGAGGACCGAGCGGGCGGCGGGTCCTCCAACCAATCGGAGTGGGTGAGGGGCGGGGCTTGCGGCACAGTGGGCGGGGCTGAATCCGAGGCTCCCTCATTGGCTGAAACTCTGCATCATTTTCAAACCTGATTTCTCTCAAACTCCCGGAGAAAACGGGACCTTTCTGTTGTGGCTTTAAACAGATGAAATCCTGTTGCAATAGCAAAATACTGCGGATGTTAGAAATCTGAAATAACAACAGAAAATGCTGGAAATACTCAGCAGGCCAGGCAGCATCCGTGGAGAGAGAAACAGAGTTAACGTTTCAGGTCTGGAACCCTGTGGTGTGGAGCAATCATTGCAACATTTGGTAGTGAAATGGATTCATTCAGGAGAGACAGCAGGGATTATTTCAGGAAATAACACAGTGTAGTGAGAAAGGAAGTGCAGTGGATGTTGTGGAGATGGATTGTCAAAGGTGCTTGATACGAGTGGGGAAGGGTCCGGCTCTTCAAGGGACAGTGCGCCCTCTGTGACTGTGCGGCCACCAGTTAAAGGAAGGGACACGGATTCTTCTCCTGATAACCTCCAGCTTTACGCCCACTGATACTGTGCCTGTCGAACAGATCGTGGATTCACTTCCTGGCCCATACTCTCTCCGAACCCGGACATTGATGCTCCAAGCTGACTCCCCAAAAGAAAGACTTGCATTTATATCGAGCCTTTCACGACCTCAGGACATCCCAAGGCACTTTACAGGCAATGAAGTACTTTTGAGGTCTAGTCACTGTAGTAATGTAGGAAACACAGCAGCTAATTTATGCACAGCAAGCTCCCACAAACAGCAGCATGATAATGACCAGATAATTTGTTTTTGTTCCACCTCGTCTGCAACTCAACTTCTTCCCTCCACAGGACCTGAGACTTCAACTTTGTCCGTTGAGATTGTCTCCTCCGTCAGCCTTTTACGGCCAGGCTACATTCCAACAGTGATTGCAGTTCAAAACCACTTCATTGGCTTGACAGAGGCCCTGCTCTTCTAAACTCTGCCACGCCTGTGTAACCTGAATTTCCCTGTGTCCATTCACGTGCGCATTTTAGCCGCCGACCCGGACCCAAGTCCATTACTTCTATCTCCCCGTTTCTTTCTCTTCTCTTTACCCCTCTGGCTATTCTCTCCTGTCTCCTCCCCTTACTGCCACTCAGTCATCCCATCTTTCATTTCTCCCTTCTCAGGTAATTTTCCCACAGCAATACCCTGCTTCAATCCATCGCTACCCCACGACCTTCCTGCTGCTGTCCCAGCCTTCAGCCCCCTGGATAAACCCACAGCTTCCCGCTGTGCCTCTCGGCATTCTCGGAAGGGTCCATTGCAGCACTCAATGCTGCCTCTTAACAAGCAGAAACCCCATCTGCCCTGTCCTATTCTCCCGCCGACCTTCCCGCCCAGCGCACCTGCTGGGGGGCTAGTCTCGCCATCCCCCTTCCTGCCTTCCTCACTCCGCCCACAACCATCATCACCCCCTTCAGATTTTCAGAAGGCCTTCGATAAGGTCCCACACAAGAGGTTGGTGAACAAAATTAGGGCACATGGAATTGGAGATAATATACTAGCATGAATTGAGAATTGGTTAACAGACAGGAAACAAAGAGTAGGGATAAACGGGTCTTTTTCAGGATGGCAGGCTGTGACAGTGGGGTACCGCAAGGATCGGTGCTTGGGCCCCAGCTATTCACAATCTATATCAATGATTTGGATGAGGGGACTAAATGTAACATTTCCAAATTTGCTGATGATACAAAGCTAGGTGGCAGTGTCAGTTGCGAAGAGGATGTGAAGAGGCTTCAAGGGGATCTCGACAGGCTCAGTGAGTGGGCGAGAACATGGCAGATGGAATATAATGTGGATAAATGTGAAGTTATCCACTTTGGTAGAAAAAACAGAAAGGCAGAGTATTTCCTAAATGGTGAAAGATTGGGGAATGCAAATGCTCAAAGGGACCTGGGTGTCCTTGTACATGAGTCACTGAAAGTGAATGTGCAGGTGCAGAAAGCCATTAGGAAGGCAAATGGTATGCTGGCCTTCATTACAAGAGGATTTGAGAACAGGAGTAAAGAAGTCTTACTCCAATTATATAGGGCCCTGGTGAGACCACACCTGGAGTACTGTGTACAGTTTTGGTCTCCTTACCTAAGGAAGGATATACTTGCCATAGAGGGAGTGCAACAAAGGTTCACGAGATTGATTCCTGGGATGGCAGGACTGTCGTATGAGAAGAGATTGAGTAAATAAGGCCTGTAATCTCTTGAATTCAGAAGAATGAGGGGATTGACGTAAGAAAACTACTAAGCACTTGGTTTAAGCGTTAAACAAAGCTTTAATGAACTGTTTTACAACATGGAGGTCTAGTTGTGTCCTTCACTAGTTCCTGTTAAGAATGTCCTGCGCAAGCTGGGCCCATGCCCGAGTATTTATACTCTCCCTGGACAGCGCCACCCGCAGGTCGCTCAGTATTATTTCAGAAGTCTTTCTTTCATGAATGACTGATTTATGTCAGGGATCTCATTGAAGCATACAAAATCATTACAGGGCTTGATCGGGTGGATGCTGGGAGAATGTGTCCCTTGGCTGGGGAGTCTAGAACCAGGGGCCACAGCCTCAGGATAAAGGGTCGGCCATTCAGGACTGAGATGAGAAGAAATTTCTTCACACAGAGGGTGGTGAATCTTTGGAATTCTCTACCCCAGAGGGCTGTGGAGGCTCAGTCATTGGGTATATTCAAAACAGAAGTTGATAGATTTCTGACTAGTGAGGGCATCAAGGGATATGGCAATAGGGCCGGTGAATGGAGTTGAGGTAGAAGATCATCCATGATCTCATTGAATGGCAGAGCAGGCTCTGAGGGCCAAATGGCCGACTCCTGCTCCTATTTCTTATGCTCTCCATATTTCCCTCCAAGATTCCCATTCACAAGTGTAAAAGGCCCTTGCCCTCCACGGCCTCATTGAGGATAATTGCATTGATATCATGGCATTAACGAAAACCTGGCTCATGAGTGACAACACGTTGCCCCCTCACTGAAGCCTCAATGCCTGGCTGTACATTCCATCAACTGCCCTGGAGAACTGGGTCACCCAGCGTGCCCTGCATGCTTCAAATAAGGCTCCGTAGGACATGGGCCTTGGATTCAGGACAGATGTTTATTAATTCACGATGACTATTGACAACGCAGTCGCCCCGCAGGGTCACTGCCGTCACAGTGAATAATGACAACACGGTCGACCTCCTCGCCACCATGGGGGCCTTGGCCCACTTTAATTTTAAATCTTTGATTGGCTTTATTATTAATGCAGTGTCGAAACAGCCTGTGATGTCCCTGTGGGTGCAGTATGTTCAGTGTCTGACCCTGAGCTGTCCCAGGGAGGGGGCAGTGTGTGATGTCTCTGTGGGTCCAGTATGTTCAGTGTCTGACACTGAGCTGTCCCAGGGAGGGGGCAGTGTGTGATGTCCCTGTGGGTGCAGTATGTTCAGTGTCTGACCCTGAGCTGTCCCAGGGAGGGGGCAGTGTGTGATGTCCCTGTGGGTGCAGTATGTTCACTGTCTGACCCTGAGCTGTCCCAGGGAGGGGGCAGTGTGTGATGTCCCTGTGGGTGCAGTATGTTCAGTGTCTGACCCTGAGCTGTCCCAGGGAGGGGGCAGTGTGTGATGTCTCTGTGGGTGCAGTATGTTCAGTGTCTGACATTGAGCTGTCCCAGGGAGGGGGCAGTGTGTGATGTCCCTGTGGGTGCAGTGTGTTCAGTGTCTGACCCTGAGCTGTCCCAGGGAGGGGGCAGTGTGTGATGTCCCTGTGGGTGCAGTATGTTCAGTGTCTGACCCTGAACTGTCCCGGGGAGGGGGCAGTGTGTGATGTCCCTGTCGGTGCAGTATGTTCAGTGTCTGACCCTGAGCTGTCCCAGGGAGGGGGCAGTGTGTGATGTCCCTGTGGGTGCAGTATGTTCAGTGTCTGACCCTGAGCTGTCCCAGGGAGGGGGCAGTGTGTGATGTCCCTGTGGGTGCAGTATGTTCAGTGTCTGACCCTGAGCTGTCCCAGGGAGGGGGCAGTGTGTGATGTCCTGTGGGTGCAGTATGTTCAGTGTCTGACCCTGAGCTGTCCCAGGGAGGGGGCAGTGTGTGATGTCCCTGTGGGTGCAGTATGTTCAGTGACTGACCCTGAGCTGTCCCAGGGAGGGGGCAGTGTGTGATGTCCCTGTGGGTGCAGTATGTTCAGTGTCTGACCCTGAGCTGTCCCAGGGAGGGGGCAGTGTGTGATGTCTCTGTGGGTGCAGTATGTTCAGTGTCTGACCCTGAGCTGTCCCAGGGAGGGGGCAGTGTGTGATGTACCTGTGGGTGCAGTATGTTCAGTGTCTGACCCTGAGCTGTCCCAGGGAGGGGGCAGTGTGTGATGTCCCTGTGGGTGCAGTATGTTCAGTGTCTGACCCTGAGCTGTCCCAGGGAGGGGGCAGTGTGTGATGTCTCTGTGGGTGCAGTATGTTCAGTGTCTGACCCTGAGCTGTCCCAGGGAGGGGGCAGTGTGTGATGTCCCTGTGGGTGCAGTATGTTCAGTGTCTGACCCTGAGCTGTCCCAGGGAGGGGGCAGTGTGTGATGTCTCTGTGGGTGCAGTATGTTCAGTGTCTGACCCTGAGCTGTCCCAGGCAGGGGGCAGTGTGTGATGTCCCTGTGGGTGCAGTATGTTCAATGTCTGACCCTGAGCTGTCCCAGGGAGGGGGCAGTGTGTGATGTCACTGTGGGTGCAGTATGTTCAGTGTCTGACCCTGAGCTGTCCCAGGGAGGGGGCAGTGTGTGATGTCCCTGTGGGTGCAGTATGTTCAGTGTCTGACCCTGAGCTGTCCCAGGGAGGGGGCAGTGTGTGATGTCTCTGTGGGTGCAGTATGTTCAGTGTCTGATCCTGAGCTGTCCCAGGGAGGGGGCAGTGTGTGATGTCCCTGTGGGTGCAGTATGTTCAGTGTCTGACCCTGAGCTGTCCCAGGGAGGGGGCAGTGTGTGATGTCCCTGTGGGTGCAGTGTGTTCAGTGTGTGACCCTGAGCTGTCCCAGGGAGGGGGCAGTGTGTGATGTCCCTGTGGGTGCAGTATGTTCAGTGTCTGACCCTGAGCTGTCCCAGGGAGGGGGCAGTGTGTGATGTCCCTGTGGGTGCAGTATGTTCAGTGTCTGACCCTGAGCTGTCCCAGGGAGGGGGCAGTGTGTGATGTCCCTGTGGGTGCAGTGTGTTCAGTGTCTGACCCTGAGCTGTCCCAGGGAGGGGGCAGTGTGTGATGTCCCTGTGGGTGCAGTATGTTCAGTGTCTGACCCTGAGCTGTCCCAGGGAGGGGGCAGTGTGTGATGTCCCTGTGGGTGCAGTGTGTTCAGTGTCTGACCCTGAGCTGTCCCAGGGAGGGGGCAGTGTGTGATGTCCCTGTGGGTGCAGTATGTTCAGTGTCTGACCCTGAGCTGTCCCAGGGAGGGGGCAGTGTATGATGTCCCTGTGGGTGCAGTATGTTCAGTGTCTGACCCTGAGCTGTCCCAGGGAGGGGGCAGAGTGCGATGTCCCTGTGGGTGTAGTATGTTCAGTGTCTGACCCTGAGCTGCCCCAGGGAGGGGGCAGTGTGTGATGTCCCTGTGGGTGCAGTATGTTCAGTGTCTGACCCTGAGCTGCCCCAGGGAGGGGGCAGTGTGTGATGTCCCTGTGGGTGCAGTATGTTCAGTGTCTGACCCTGAGCTGTCCCAGGGAGGGGGCAGTGTGTGATGTCCCTGTGGGTGCAGTATGTTCAGTGTCTGACCCTGAGCTGTCCCAGGGAGGGGGCAATGTGTGATGTCCCTGTGGGTGCAGTATGTTCAGTGTCTGACCCTGAGCTGTCCCAGGGAGGGGGCAATGTGTGATGTCCCTGTGGGTGCAGTATGTTCAGTGTCTGACCCTGAGCTGTCCCAGGGAGGGGGCAGTGTGTGATGTCCCTGTGGGTGCAGTATGTTCAGTGTCTGACCCTGAGCTGTCCCAGGGAGGGGGCAGTGTGTGATGTCCCTGTGGGTGCAGTATGTTCAGTGTCTGACCCTGAGCTGTCCCAGGGAGGGGGCAGTGTGTGATGTCCCTGTGGGTGCAGTATGTTCAGTGTCTGACCCTGAGCTGTCCCAGGGAGGGGGCAGTGTGTGATGTCGCTGTGGGTGCAGTGTGTTCAGTGTCTGACCCTGAGCTGTCCCAGGGAGGGGGCAGTGTGTGATGTCCCTGTGGGTGCAGTATGTTCAGTGTCTGACCCTGAGCTGTCCCAGGGAGGGGGCAGTGTGTGATGTCCCTGTGGGTGCAGTATGTTCAGTGTCTGACCCTGAGCTGTCCCAGGGAGGGGGCAGTGTGTGATGTCCCTGTGGGTGCAGTAGGTTCAGTGTCTGACCCTGAGCTGTCCAGGGAGGGGGCAGTGTGTGATGTCCCTGTGGGTGCAGTATGTTCAGTGTCTGACCCTGAGCTGTCCCAGGGAGGGGGCAGTGTGTGATGTCCCTGTGGGTGCAGTATGTTCAGTGTCTGACCCTGAGCTGTCCCAGGGAGGGGGCAGTGTGTGATGTCCCTGTGGGTGCAGTGTGTTCAGTGTCTGACCCTGAGCTGTCCCAGGGAGGGGGCAGTGTGTGATGTCCCTGTGGGTGCAGTATGTTCAGTGTCTGACCCTGAGCTGTCCCAGGGAGGGGGCAGTGTGTGATGTCCCTGTGGGTGCTGTGTGTTCAGTGTCTGACCCTGAGCTGTCCCAGGGAGGGGGCAGTGTGTGATGTCCCTGTGGGTGCAGTATGTTCAGTGTCTGACCCTGAGCTGTCCCAGGGAGGGGGGCAGTGTGTGATGTCCCTGTGGGTGCAGTATGTTCAGTGTCTGACCCTGAGCTGTCCCAGGGAGGGGGCAGTGTGTGATGTCCCTGTGGGTGCAGTGTGTTCAGTGTCTGACCCTGAGCTGTCCCAGGGAGGGGGCAGTGTGTGATGTCCCTGTGGGTGCAGTATGATCAGTGTCTGACCCTGAGCTGTCCCAGGGAGGGGGCAGTGTGTGATGTCTCTGTGGGTGCAGTATGTTCAGTGTCTGACCCTGAGCTGTCCCAGGGAGGGGGCAGTGTGTGATGTCCCTGTGGGTGCAGTATGTTCAGTGTCTGACCCTGAGCTGTCCCAGGGAGGGGGCAGTGTGTGATGTCCCTGTGGGTGCAGTATGTTCAGTGTCTGACCCTGAGCTGTCCCAGGGAGGGGGCAGTGTGTGATGTCCCTGTGGGTGCAGTATGTTCAGTGTCTGACCCTGAGCTGTCCCAGGGAGGGGGCAGTGTGTGATGTCCCTGTGGGTGCAGTATGTTCAGTGTCTGACCCTGAGCTGTCCCAGGGAGGGGGCAGTGTGTGATGTCCCTGTGGGTGCAGTATGTTCAGTGTCTGACCCTGAGCTGTCCCAGGGAGGGGGCAGTGTGTGATGTCCCTGTGGGTGCAGTATGTTCAGTGTCTGACCCTGAGCTGTCCCAGGGAGGGGGCAGTGTGTGATGTCCCTGTGGGTGCAGTATGTTCAGTGTCTGACCCTGAGCTGTCCCAGGGACGGGGGCAGTGTGTGATGTCCCTGTGGGTGCAGTATGTTCAGTGTCTGACCCTGAGCTGTCCCAGGGAGGGGGCAGTGTGTGATGTCCCTGTGGGTGCAGTATGTTCAGTGTCTGACCCTGAGCTGTCCCAGGGAGGGGGCAGTGTGTGATGTCCCTGTGGGTGCAGTATGTTCAGTGTCTGACCCTGAGCTGTCCCAGGGAGCTCGGGGGCAGTGTGTGATGTCCCTGTGGGTGCAGTATGTTCAGTGTCTGACCCTGAGCTGTCCCAGGGAGGGGGCAGTGTGTGATGTCCCTGTGGGTGCAGTATGTTCAGTGTCTGACCCTGAGCTGTCCCAGGGAGGGGGCAGTGTGTGATGTCCCTGTGGGTGCAGTATGTTCAGTGTCTGACCCTGAGCTGTCCCAGGGAGGGGGCAGTGTGTGATGTCCCTGTGGGTGCAGTATGTTCAGTGTCTGACCCTGAGCTGTCCCAGGGAGGGGGCAGTGTGTGATGTCCCTGTGGGTGCAGTATGTTCAGTGTCTGACCCTGAGCTGTCCCAGGGAGGGGGCAGTGTGTGATGTCCCTGTGGGTGCAGTATGTTCAGTGTCTGACCCTGAGCTGTCCCAGGGAGGGGGCAGTGTGTGATGTCCCTGTGGGTGCAGTATGTTCAGTGTCTGACCCTGAGCTGTCCCAGGGAGGGGGCAGTGTGTGATGTCCCTGTGGGTGCAGTATGTTCAGTGTCTGACCCTGAGCTGTCCCAGGGAGGGGGCAGTGTGTGATGTCCCTGTGGGTGCAGTATGTTCAGTGTCTGACCCTGAGCTGTCCAGGGAGGGGCAGTGTGTGATGTCCCTGTGGGTGCAGTATGTTCAGTGTCTGACCCTGAGCTGTCCCAGGGAGGGGGCAGTGTGTGATGTCCCTGTGGGTGCAGTATGTTCAGTGTCTGACCCTGAGCTGTCCCAGGGAGGGGGCAGTGTGTGATGTCCCTGTGGGTGCAGTATGTTCAGTGTCTGACCCTGAGCTGTCCCAGGGCGGGGCAGTGTGTGATGTCCCTGTGGGTGCAGTATGTTCAGTGTCTGACCCTGAGCTGTCCCAGGGAGGGGGCAGTGTGTGATGTCCTGTGGGTGCAGTATGTTCAGTGTCTGACCCTGAGCTGTCCCAGGGAGGGGGCAGTGTGTGATGTCCCTGTGGGTGCAGTATGTTCAGTGTCTGACCCTGAGCTGTCCCAGGGAGGGGGCAGTGTGTGATGTCCCTGTGGGTGCAGTATGTTCAGTGTCTGACCCTGAGCTGTCCCAGGGAGGGGGCAGTGTGTGATGTCCCTGTGGGTGCAGTATGTTCAGTGTCTGACACCCTGAGCTGTCCCAGGGAGGGGGCAGTGTGGTGATGTCCCTGTGAGTGCAGTATGTTCAGCGGCTGACCCTGCGCTGTCCCAGTGAGGGGGCAGTGTGTGATGTCCCTGTGGGTGCAGTATGTTCAGTGTCTGACCCTGAGCTGTCCCAGGGAGGGGACAGTGTGTGATGTCCCTGTGGGTGCAAGTATGTTCAGTGTTTGTCCCTTGAGCATGCCCCAGGGCGATGGGCAG